>NW_023603184.1:96201119-96801119 GCF_014898055.3 Talpa occidentalis | reverse complement strand
GAGATACTAAAAAAATCTTTAAGGAAATGTATAATGTATAAGTTTTTTTATCAAGCTGAAAAATTTTAAAGAAAAAGTTCATTTTAACATTGTTATATTCTTTAGACCATGTCAATGCTGCTTCCTACTTCTTTCCAGCTTCTCTTTCTTGTAGTAGGCATTACTTTCTCGAAGATTAAGCATATATTAACTTCTTCAAATAGGATCTTTGGTGTCAAGAAAATTGCAAAGTATATGAGATAGCTTAGGTTTATGTACTCTATGATTTTTAAAAAGACATAGTATGGGAATTCAAAGTCTCTAACAGGCTGTGATGATGTTCAATTCTGTAAAGACTTAATTGGGGGCAGGGGGAGGTCATTGGTCAATCTCTACTCCAAGAGCAAGAAAAATTAGATATTTGCAATGGAAATTTTAATAAAACAATGAATAAATGGACATGATTAGTAGTAACCCCATAAAAAATTTAAGTGGCAATTTATTTTAATTTTCTAAACATTTGGGAAATTGCTTATTTTTCTCAAAAGTAAAAGATTAATTTGCCAATGTAGTTTCTCTTTTTCTGCTTATGTTTGTCTCTCTGTTTTGGTCTGCCCATCATTCTGTTTATGTGCCACACATACATGTATATGTATAATATTCCACCCTGTTGAAGAATTTTCAGTTTATATCTTTTTAGCCTCATGAGTGCTTCAAAATACTGTGTTGCTCTTAAAAAAAAATTAAGGGATTTTCTTTTAGAATGCTGTTATAAAGGAATAGCTTTAAAAGAAACATCTAGGGTAGTTTCCCTTTCAAAATAAACATATTTGATTACTTGATATGTGGAAGCAAGATTTCCCTAGAGCTGAAGATGAGAAGAGTCCTAGAAGGAAGTGGGTTTAGTGAAGACTGGTAACTGTGATAAGTATTTCTCACAATTCTCTTTTGTTTGTATTGGCTCTTGCCTTTGGCATTGATTTAAAAAGCTTAAAGATTCATATTCTTTGCTTTTCTTAACAATACTAGGTCTTACAAGCTAGTACTTAGTGGGTGGGGAAAGGATTTGTGAGTTAAACAATGTCTTTTGCTCTTATATATAAATGGTGTTGACTTAAAAAAAACAAAAACAAAAACAAAAAACCACTAGAGCAGCCCAGAGGGGAACTAGGGGGGATTAGTCTTGGTGTAAGGGGATGAAATTGTCTTGTGATGTCTGAGCACTTAAAGTGCTTGTTCCATGTATGTACTGAGCCCCAGTGACTCTTGTGCCTTCTCCTCCCTTTCTCTTTCTGTCTCTTTGTGTTGTCAGGAGTGTGTCACTACTGTTCAGGAAAATTTGTCAAATAGTATGAAACATGCAGGGCCAACACTGTCTAGTAAAGGGTGCCTGAAATGTCAGGATTCGAGTACAGCATTGGTTAATTCTTCTGGGTGTGTTTGCATTTTCCCTCACCTGATTTTATACTTATCCTTCCCACTCCTCCCCCCAAACCATTTGAAGTGAACTTTGATTTTTATACTTCAGAAAATTCCTACCTGAACCTCCCAGCCTGTATAAGATACCTCACCTCTAAAGCTCAAGAACATTCTTTTTGCTGCTTTTTAGAGAAGTGCAGTTTATCTTAAATCTATAGAATGATTTAGAGCATTTAAGCCTAACAAAAATATTGTAAGAATAGGTACTGCTATCACCACCTTGCAGAGGCGAAGCCTATAGCTCAACTTCAACCCCTTCAGTGTGGATTTTTCCTATCAAAGAGATTGGCACACTAAAAAGGTAGAGAATTCTTTTGCTTAACAAAGCAAATTCTGCTACATTCTTCAAATTCATTCTTCCTCTTTTAATATGTATGACCTTGTGCTTATGAATTGAAAACCATATTAGTTGGGAGGTGTTACTTATGGTTAAATAATTAAATAACTTATTTAGGCATCTGGCAAAACTTTCCATAATATAAATTTAAGAGAGTCTCTCTCTCTCTATCTCTCTCTCTCTCTCTTTCTCTTTCTCTCTCCCATCCCTCAGCCACCCCCCCACAAAAACACAACCTGCAATTGAAAATTGTTTTTGTTATAAATAACCCTAATGAATATTGTACTTCATAACATCTATAAAGCAAAATATTTATGGTTTTATTAGTTTTCCAGAGAAGCAAAATGATACTAATTTCAGCCTGCTTTAAAATACACACTTATGCTTGGTTTTGAATTGTGAAATGATTCTTTATGCAAATGATTACCTTATTCTAGTCTAACATGTACTAGGATGAAATTTGTTTTCTGTTTTTATTTCTTGTAACATGTAGACCCATTAATATTGGAAGGGAACTTGAGAACTTCACTCAGAATCTATTAAAAAAAAGTCTCTTAGAATTACAAATTTCTAGTTCACTAGTGATTTTGTAAGGATCTCATGCAGAATACAGGTAAATGAGGGCATTATCATAATAGCTTTGTTTGTTTTCCAGAAAAAATAAGTTTTTAATCAAAATTACATATGAAAATATTTGAAACTTGGGGTTAACTAAATATATCACAGTTTTTAAAATGGTGCTTTTTGATATGGCTGAAAATCTAAGATGACACGAATTCCTGTGTTTTTAAATTTTATTTTTAAAGAAAATGCTAAAACCTTTTTTTAAAAAAAGGATTGATATACCACTATCATGTAGCAGAATTTTGTTCCACCAAAAAAAAAAAAAAAAGGAAAAATAGTTCCACTTATTTCTAAATGGTGTAGAAGTCACTGTAGGAGGATTATCCTGTGTGGTTCAGAGATCTGAGTCATAGTCTACTGGGGAGGTGGTTCTGACCTATAATGGTAAATTTAAGCATTTCTGCCCCTTGGTTGGAGATATAATTATCTCAGGACTGCTTTTTCGAAGTAGCAGAAGGTAAAGTTGGTGGTTCTTTTTTCCCCAGAGTAGTGATCCCTGATTGGAAATTTAGAGTTTTGTGGTAAGAATGTTTATGGGTGGGAACTGTAGGGTGTGTCTCTCATGGAATGTCTACTTCAAGGAGTTTCCAGGATAAAATAGTCAATGAAAGAGAATTAACCCTGGAGTGGAGCAGCAATAGGTCTTTAACCTTTTTAAATAATGATTTTTGGGTTAGTTTTTGAGGCAAGATCTTCATGGAAAAAAGAGTATATGCTCAGAAGTGCTGTCCACATAAAAGAGTAAGAAATGTGTTTCAAAATTTAATTACTCCTAGACATCCTATTGAGCAATAAAAGTCTTACTGAGTTTTCCCCATGACATCTAATCCTTGTATTGATATTATAAAGTATATATGTGTATAAGTGCATATATAATATACACAGATATATATGTCATTTTAATGCAAACACTATGTGATTGATACTGTTCAATTTGAAAGTTGAAGAAATTGAGGCTTTCAGAAGTTAAATAATTTGCCCAAGGTTAAAGTGTGAATGGTAGTATCAGAGTTTGGCTTTAGTTCTTTTGAACTTGGGTTGTGTGTTTCTTAATCATGACCCTGTTATGCAAAGCTGATGATTTCCAATTGTGTGATGAGACACAAATTCTTTCAGAAGTCAGTTGGAATTGATTCAGAAAGTATATCTATTCCTTAAAATAGTAAGTCTTACATATTTATCTGAGGTAGCTGTGGGGTTAAAAAAAATAAACATAATTAAACACTGATCCTCCTTGATATCTAAATGTAAATTTACATTATCAGCCTGTTTTGAGTCAGAAAATTAAAGAAAATGTAGCTGTTTTAAAAGAAAATTTAATACAGATAATGATACTTATAAAAATGTTGGCAGTTTGAGGCAGGAGGAGCTAGGTCAGGCCTTCACCGTGTGGTGATGCCATTTTTCTGGTCTGCATGGGCCCCTCTGAGTCTGCCATGGCAGGAAAGTGGCAAAACAGCTCTTAGAGTGCTACTGTGGTACAGGAATCATGAAGGCATCACCTGAAACCATGGTTCAGAAACCACCCAGTGTATGTTGGATTTATCCAGGTAAAACAATGAGTGTTCCTGCTTCCCTGTCTTACACTCATGAAATCAGTGATTGGTTAATGAAATGCTGCTTCAACAAAATCCAGTGTTTTCAAGGTCCTGAGTAGCTCATTTTCTCCTTCCCACTCTCATGCATGCATATTTATTTACAGGCTGCAAGGGAGCCTGAAAAAAGTGTTTAGAGTTTTGACCTCTGCCATATAGAAAGGCACACAGGAAGGAAGTTGATATGGAGGTTGAGTACCAGTTCACTATATCCACCATACCATTAAAAACAAAAAAATCATAGCAATGGATGAGAACTTACTGTTTTCCATGACCTCACTTGTGCCCTTTCTCAACTCGACTCTCATTGAAATTCCACCTTTGACCTTTCTGGTTATGTGTCCTATGGGAGGTTTTTTGACTTTTTCTTGCCAGTGTTTTGGGGTAGATATATAAGTAATGATAGTCCTCCCCTCCCCCAGTGTCAGAAACTTTCTCAGTGACTATTTCTAAAATAAATATTTGATTAGGATATGCAGCTATATATTTTCTTAATCTTAGAAGTTGGATATTATAATGAGTGGAGGAAAGGATGCTATACCTGTAGTTCTTACTCTCAAAACACCAGAAAAAAAGGTAGACAGTGGATGGAACCTTAGGAAAAGTTTCTAAATTTACCTCATCTCTAGGAGAGCATTCTGCAGGTAATTTTTCAAAGATAGGTTGCAGAGAATCAAATGTATGCATACAATATATTCTTAGATATGTATATTTATGTCCATTTTTTTCTGAATGGAAAATAATTTAGAAGTGGATTTTTTTAAATGTGGGTTTTCCTGGAGATTTCTGATGGGAGTTATTCTTTGGAGAGCTTATTGTAAGGCGATAGTTCAAGTTATACAGAAATGTGCAAAGGAAGGAAGTTATTTCTAAGCTAGACTTGTGTCTTTTGGCATTGTTTTTAGGTCAGGTGCCTTAAATTGTCAAAAGCTGAATTGGTTTCCAGAGAAAAGTAGTGTGTCCTCCAAAGCACTTTCCCTCAGTGATTTATGTTGTTATTATGTAAACTGTGTTTTCTTTTCTGGAGTTCCTTGTTTAGTCTTTCCATTTTTTTTTTTAATCTTCTTGAAAGCTTTTACACTTAGTGAGCAAATATAAGTTATAAAGTAACTTATAAAATTTTAAATTAAAGAAAAAATTGAATGAGTCTCTTCATGTTTAATTATAAATCATATTTGTATTTCATATTTTTTCTTGATATTTATATTTCTGTCTCTATCTGTTTTCTCTCAATATATTTGATAAGCTAAAAAAAAAAAAATCCCAGCTGGCTGTTTTGGATGTATTCATAGTTATGTAATTGGCCCAATGAGTGTAAAATATCCATCAAGTTAAGGGCAGGAAAGTAAGTAGTAATGTTAGCTGAGAATAAGCCGTTGCACTCAATTATTGCTATTTTTTTTTTAAAAAAAAATGTTCTGTAAAATGGTAATTGCAGGGGGAATATCTGCAATTACAATCTGGATTTTGATCTGAGAAATAGGCTTATTATAGGTTTTCAGATAGATATTTAAGTAGTAATTAAATTATTCTTATATTCTTACCTATTATGAAATATGAATAGAAATAATACAATGCTAAAAATAATAGATTTTTGAGAATTAATGGCTTAGCTAAGTATTTGGCTGTACCCTGTGAACTGCAATGGCAAACAACTTCTTCAGTTTCCCACTTTATTCTTATTTTTCAGGAACATTCATTTCTTCTGGAAGATAGTCATTCTCCTGAACATAGAGGCAGTATTAATAATGGCTCTTCCATTATTAATGTTTTTGCTTCATATAATTCTAATCTCTTGTAAGAGAGAGGACATAAACAATGAAGAATTTTCATTACTTGGAGAGAGGTATTATCTGGCCAAATATTCATGACCATCTTCATAGCTGTCTATCCCCTACCAGTTTTTTCCCCACTTCTCTTTAAACCATGATTATGATCTCTTTTAAGATGAGGTACTTGATTCATCCAATACCCTATCATAGTGTTTTATTTTGTTTTAATTTTAAAAACTGAAAATATGTTGTACTCCTGCAAATTATCTCCCTTCTTACCAACTAGAAGTATCAGATACCTCTATTGAGAAATGATAAATCCAGAAATTTTACTCTATTAATTTTTATCCTCCTTTCTTTTCTACTAAACCTATTCTCCTGCTCTTCACATCCCTTAAACACTTTTATTTTTTTCTACTTATCTGGCTTCTCATGCATTTTTTCCTCTATTCTATCTAAACTCCAGGATTAGTTATTTGACTCAATTGTCAGGCTTTCTCTTCTCAAACTTTTGCTCAGTGTGTAACTGGCCACAAAACTGAATCAGCCTAAATTGTAGTATCTCCCATTTCAATTCTCTAGCTGATTGGATGCTACCAGAAGGACAAAGTGAATCTGGATAATCCAGTGACACATTCTTTGCAATTATCTCATGTAATTTTTATAACCTCCATGGAAGTTGTTATTATCACCTTTTCCTAGATTAGAAAAAGATGAAGAAGTAAAGTTGGGTTTAAGCCCAGCTTTTCTGATGCATGATAGCATAGTGAATGCAGCAATTCCCATTTTTATATGTGCACACCAATCTTTCTAGGAGAAGAAAATTTCTTTTCTCTGATTGCCAAAAAGACTCCTGGACTTCATTCTGGACCAGTTTCAAGCCAATCTTCATAGAAATTCCTATGACCAGATTAATGCAAGTCTGTAATTGGTTTGGGGTTCAGTAATTACTAATCACAGTAGTAAGATTGTAAAATTTTGCTACTTAGCCCAATTAGGGCCCATTTATGTGACTAGATTATGGAAATCAATTCCATGTAGCAATGGAAGTGTAAGGTGCTAAACAGTATAAGAAGATAAGAAATGGATGATGGGGAAGCAACGGACAAGTATCGGTTATGGTGGCTGATATTTTTATTCAATGTAAAGGGTTTCTCATGTTTACAGATTTTATTAGGTTTATTTCAGGTTTTCATACAGAATTTAGAGAACTAAATCTTGAGAGTTTGAAATCAGTAATGGAAAAATTTTATAGGCCTTACTTTCTTCTGAAGCCTCATATGGGATGTAATTCCAAGTTGGGTTTTATGAGTCATAAAAACTGGAAGATCAACAATGCAAAGCAATTGAGGTTGCTCAATAAGTGTAGCTTAGGTGATTCTCCAAGTAGTCTATGGTGATGACAAGTAAATGAGGCTAAGCTATTTACATCAAGTTCACAGAGCATGGGGTGCAGGTGTGAAATGTCATAATCAGAGGATGGATATTATAGTTTAATATTTCTCATGTGGCAATGACAAGACCCTATGGTAATGGGATATAGATGTGAAGAGGCCAGTGGTCTAGGCATACTGCTAATTGGATCATCAACATGGGTACTGAAATGTTGAGTAGTGAAGTCAAAAGGAAGGGTATGTTTACTATGAGTCAGATGTTAAATTCCCCAACATTTTTTAGATGGAAACTTGGAGTTTAGTGATTCACATGGATAAAATGGCAGCATTCCTATGTGATAAGAGGAGTGGTTGATAATGAACGAAGGTATTTATTTGGAAGGTGCAGAAGGGATTCAGGAAGATGCTGACCCTATTTATTTTCCTTGATCCACAGAGGCAAGGGGAGATTAAGCAGTCTCTTTGAGAATTTTATTATGCTTAGTGGAGGAAAAGGTAACACATATTAAGACAAAGATATAAGAGGGAACTTTTGTAGAAAATTTTTAGAATGGTGTATCCAATTCAGAGTTGGACAGCAGTTCCAGAACTGTGAAAAGGGGTGTATAGGTATAGAAGGTTGTGAGAAAGTACCTGGAAAAGCAACACTGAAGTCATTCCATGCTGTGATTATGGATCGTGGGGCTGAGAAAGATGTGGTTGCAAAATACTCTGCACTCTGGCTCTTTGCAGTATGGATTGGAGACATTTTTAAATGTTAATCACTGCTATTATTTGGCTCACTTCACCAAGACCAACCTACAAACTGAGCTGCTTGCTATTCTGTCAGACCCATTGGTGCCTGCCTCAACTCACACATCCAACTTTATAGAAATATCCCCCCTCAATCCATGTCAATATCTAATTGTCACATCCTATAAGACCATATCAACCCTCACAAGAATGTTTCCTTCTTACTTCTGCCCAAATCCATACTCTGCTTTATTTGGCCTGACTTTCAGTATGCTTTGTACCTAAGGTATTTTATGAGTGTTTATGGAAGAACCCATATTTTATTGCATTTCCTGTACTATCTAGCACAGTGCCTTGCTGTTGGCATGTGTAAAGTATGTTGTTGAATATAGCAGTCAAAGTGATTCCTAAAGTAGTTTAGGGCAAACCCATCGTATTTGATCCATGTGTTGAAATATTCTTGATTCATTTCTCCATGCAACAGGGTCAAGTTTGTTAATTAGAATTATGTTTATGCATAGAAAAACTGTAAATTGAACTTGACATTATAGTTACCTAAAAAGTAAGATTTATTATCCTTTTTAAACATCACAGCTACACTGCAGTCCTTTATCACCTTTAGCTGTCTGTTTTATACCTGTCTGGTGTAAAAACCTCCCCCCTGGGAATATCCTTTAGCTCTTTTTAAATCAAAGAGTGTGTCAGTATAGTTCATATATCAGGTTACTATTTTCCTCCTGGAAAATAAGTGTTGGATTTGTTTTCTTCCTTTCTTGTTCTCAAACAATGTTAAAAACACCCACAAGTAGAAGCATAGTTAAATGATGACTACAACATCTGTACAAGGTTTACTTTTGCTGCCATAGCATCTATTAGCAGTTCCATTGTCTCTCACTTTTGGAACTCTAGCTCACATGAAAATGTTAGGTATAACTTCCTGTATTAACTCCTGCTAGAAGTTGTGGTTCTGTCCTTGGTTTATCTAGAAGACCTTTGCCTATTGTATTGTGTTTTCTTTTTTGCTTTGAAAACAAGCAAAATAAAAACATACAAATACCAAAAAACAGCTCTAAATCTTGGACTGTAAACTCTTTCATGTGTTCCTCTAGAGTATTCTAATTGACATCCAAATACCCTTCTTTTCATATCCATTTTTTACATTCATCATTTTAAAACTCATTTACCGATCTAATACCAGTGGGATAAAAAAGTGAAAATGACAGATATCCTTCCCTGAAGGAATCCACAGTATAGAAAGGGAAATAAATAAATGCATAATAAATATACAGGATTTTTGTACTTTATTAAGTGAATGACCTCTAAGTGCTTGATGAACATAAGACTGGGGACTAGAGTACTTCAGAGAGCAGAAAGGGGGAGGGAATAGGATGTCACTTCAGAAGAACTGATATTAGAAGTGGCCTTGGGCCTCCCCCGTGGTACAACAGGTTGAGCGCAGGGCTGTGAATCTGTCCACAGCCTCTGCAGCATGGGTTCGATTCCTGGCTGGGCAGGGAGAGTCCCACGTGGCATGGCACCTCTTGTCTCACTTGCTGCTCCCCTCGGCAGTACTTTCAGTCCATCTGCCTGTTCTGCTCCCCGCTTTGTCTCTGGTGAACCCTCTTACCCTCCCGAGCCTCTGACCTGTACCCCAGTTCTTGTATAAAAATAAATAAATCTTAAAAAAAAAAGAAGTGGTCTTTTAGAGACCACTGCTGTGAACAATGGATACACATATATCAACAAGGAATTCATAGAAGCAGCCATGAAAAATAATTGTATATGTGGACTGAGCACCTTCTATATACTTAAGTAGTATGGAAGGAACTTGGGAGACTAAAAAAAATCTATGAATTATTCTTTAAAGAAAGGAACTTCAATTTAGCTAGAGATATAAAATGCACACCACAAAATAAACCAAGAAAATCCAGGATTTTATATCTAGCAAGTGTTTTGGGGTAACTTCTGCATGCTGTGTTGTGGTGTTAGCACTCCCTTCTTCAAGGATCTTAAAATCCATTTGAAAATATAAAACATGTGAGTATGAAAACTTAGTGTTTTAATCAGTCCCTAAATTTAATATGAATGAAGTTAAGTGCTGTGAATACCATGACTTGGAAGAGAGCAGTATGAGTGGAGAGAAAGGAAGCCTACGAGGGTACAGAGGTCTGCTTGGATATGCTGCTTCTCCTACCTGAACTTCTGTTTTGCAGCTTCCTCATGTCTTAGGCAAGCACCTGTGGTTTCTCCCATCAATAATAGTTTGATGGTTTGAACGTCACTCTTTTGTTTATAATATTAAAATATCTGATGCTATTACCTCTGACTTTTGGATAAGTTTGGAATGCCTGGGATGGAGGAGGAAATTTTAGTGTTTGGTTCTGCTATATATTCCTGACACCACTGATTGACAAGATGGCCTCTGTAAGGGCCACAGACCACCATCTGAGAGTCATGCACCCTGCCTTTCTGAAAGACCAGTGTATTTTGGCATTTATGTTGAATTATTGCTGTGGAAATCCAAAAATATCTAGTCAATTAATCACATGAAGGTTTAATCTTCCCTTTACATAATATAAAAAAATGGGAAAGTTAGAAAATCTACTGAACTGTTGATAACATTCTGAACATAATCTTTTTTTTTAAATGTATCTTTGCTTGAGGAATTTTTTGGGAGATGTCATTGTATTTGCAATGAATTTTCTTATTTCAAAACATGCTCATACTTTAAACTGCCATTAAATATTATTTGATAAGTGATATATTAATAGATGTGCTACTCTTAAATTCTAATTGCTATTGTGAATCTTTCATCCAGGTCTATTTGGTCTATTAATAGCAGCCTTAAAATTTATGGCTGAGTTTCTTTTGATTATGGTAAAATACACATACCATAAAATTTACCATTTACCCATTTTAGTGTGCATAAAATATAGTGGTATTTGAAACATGTACAGTGTTCTACAACCATCCCCACTATATAGTTCCAGGACATTTCCATCATACCAAAAGGAAACCTGCATCCATTAAGCAGCGACCAAATATCTCTCCTCTCCACTAATTTGCTTTCTATTGGGTTTTTTATGTAAATTCTTTGATGTCCTAGCTTGTGAAATAATGGAAACAATAATCATTTGATCTTTACTATTCAATTTATATAGTGACTGATAAACTTTTCTATTCAGTTTGCTAAACTAATTTTTTGGTCAAGTATTTTTAAAAATATGCTATCCATCATGGAGATTTTATTAAGGGATAAGTGACTCTATAAATTTTTCTTTAATATTGAAACTTTATAATTGTATTAATGGAGTAAATGAAACTCACAAAATTAAAAATGTATAGAAATAGAATAAAAGCCAAGCATTTTCTTAAGCTTTCATAATATTGAGAATAAACTGCTATAATAACTCTAGCTATCAAGATTATTTATACTTTTGTAACCTGTGGAAATTGGAAATTGTAAAACATAAAAGTAAAAAGCAATGCAAAGTAACAAGGAATTGAAAATATTGTCTAAATGAAAAATGCCCTAAACTGCAAGGAAAAAATTTCATTTTTTTCAACTGGATAGTCTGAAGCTAAAGAAAAGTACCATTAAAAAAGTAATGCATAGCTTTGTTCAATTTCTAAAATTATATACATTGATAATTAATAGTGTTATTAATTATTCAAGAAAACATTTTTACATTTTCTCTTAAAAGCAGTAATGAGATTTGGGTAATTTGTTATGCTCTTGATACCTGTTGAAAATAGGTCTATTTTATTAGTTTTCTCTGTATGTAGTTAGTTCCCTTATGCTTAAAAAAATATTTTTGAGTACAGAGTGCTTATTGATAATACAAATAACACTTTTGAAACAAAGCAAGGTGGAAGATATAATTTGAAGCACATTTGGAATTAAATTGACTTTCACGTTTAGTGGGTAAAAGCAGAAGTTCTGAAGCAGACTGCCTAAGTTCAAATCCCGTTTCCCAGATTACTACTTCACTGACTGACTCTTAATAGTTGTTATCCTTAAGTATCTTGTAAGTAAGCAGAGTGTCTATTTGTGGGTGATTGTAAGAAAAGAATATTCGAGAAGCCCTATACAGAGCTTGTAATAAGTGAACATTCATTGCTGCTTAGGATTCTTAGATACCAAAGCATGTCTTCAATCTGAAAAAGTAAAATGTTAGCCCAAAAGTTCTATAACTTGTTAGTAGCAGTTTAATTTTCAGAACCTTTTCTAAGAAGTTTCCAGTCTCCCACAAATGTTCATATACTGTTCTCTTTGTACTTGGATCATTATTGTGCATTTTTGTCTTATGGTCATGTCACTGAAAGCCTCTTTGGTTACAAAAAAGTCTAACAACTTCAATCAGTGCAAAGAAGGTATGTTTCAGTTTTCTTTATGTGGCAGTCATTGTGATCTGCGCATAAGGGGTTGGTCTTATTTTTGTGCTTTTAATTTTAAAGTGGCACAAATACTTTTACAAGGAAAATGAAGCAGTATGAAACTCAAGAATGTTACAGAGGGGAATATATTACTCACTCTTAGTGAAATTCAGGAGGGGTGTGTGTATATTTAAAATTTTTCCCAAGGTTAAGGAAACGCCCAGGAGAAAACATGCACATCAAAGCGAGGTATTCTTAAAGGCTGTCTGTTCTAGAGTTTTGACTAAGTGGAAGAGCAAATTATTGACTGAGAATTATATTTACCTCTTGCTCAGGGACCTCACAAGGTGACAGCATGTCTTTATGAAAACACAGCTCTCCACTGTGTTGCTTACCCCAACTGTTGAATTTCCACTTAGTGGGACAGAGGCTCCAGCACCCAGGACAAACACCATTTGGTTTCTAAATAAGGCACAAAGTTGAAAATACACAAAACCAGAGAGGTTGCTAAATAAATAAGAGTACTACCGCTCCTGTCCATATTTTGTGGTGATGATAATATTCATGTCTTTGTCGAGCTCATAACCCAATATCCAAGGATCCAAGGTAAATAATATTTAGCTGTTCAATTACTGTTTAATTATAAATTATTTTCTAAGAGGAAGCCACACTAAAAAAGTTGTTCTAGAAGAAGTCCCCATAAAGTTTCAAAACTTTTCCATGTGACTCACTAAGCTTCAGTAAAGTATATTTAAATGAAATAATAACTTGTAAATTCAGTTTTTAAAATTAATTTTCCTTTTTGGGGGTAGAGAATTTCACTTTCAAAAATGTTTACTATAGAGATCTACTTACATTCTTTGGGGGCATTAAAATACTAAGTAAATGTAGCTATTTCTGTGCTAAGGCCTTTCTCTATATTCACTTATTAAATTTTCATAGTAAACCCCAGTAAGTTTAATTACTACTCCTTTTTTACAGATGAGGATCTAAAATAGAGTGAGCATAAGTAACTTGCTCTAGATTACACAACCAGTTAATGACTGAGCTAGAAATCAGCCCAAGAAGTCTATTCTGTCTTGCTAGAGTACCGCGCATTTAGCAAAAGTAGACCTTTGCTTGAATTGTAGGCTAAAGTAGTGGAGCCATAATTAGATACCTAAACTACAAAAGTAATAAAGGTAACCAGGTCATATTTTTATCTTTTAAAATACAAAAAGTTCATGAGGCAAGCTATGTTCTCAGCCTCATCCTAGGTGCAACACAAGAATATTCCCACAACAGAGGACCCCTAACCATACCTCCTATTACACATCTCTCACTCTTCCTTTAAATTTGCATCTTACGGCCTCCCTGGTGGCGCAGCAGGTTGAGTACAGCACTGTGAAGCTGTCCGTAGTCTCTGTAGTGCAGGTTGGATCCCCGGCCTGCCAGGGAGCTATGCACATGGCGGTGATAGGCCTCTCCTGTCTTGCCCGCTGCTCCCCTCAGTAGTGTTTTCGGTCCGTCTGCCTGTTCTGCTCCCTGCTCTGTCTCTGGTGAATTCTCTGGCCCTCCCGTACCTCTGGCCTGTACCCCAGTTCTTGTATAAATAAATAAATCTTTTAAAAAATTTGCATCTTAATGAAATCCTATCACCTTATCTCCCATGCCTCCTAGACAGAAACAGTGGGACAGATGCTGGTGAAGGAACTCTGTTGTGTGGTCTTTGCTGCAGGAGCTGGTAGAGAGGGTCCCCAGGTTCTCTCCTGCTCCAGGGAGATAATCCTGCCTGGACCTGAGGGCAATCCTGGGAGATGTCCTGCAGTGAGAAGACTGGCGGGTTACCTCTTTTCAGAATTTATATTCTGATGGGAGAAGGGTTTTAGGAGGACTGGCAGACAATGTAAATAAAAGAAAAATAACAATAATAAATGCTTTGAGGAGAATTAAAATAGCGTAGTGTGACAGCAGTAGATTTGCTACTGTAGATGAGATCCCTGAAAGTCTTTATTAGAACATAGTGTTTGTGTTATGACTTCCAGGACTAAGGAAGAGCAAAGGTAAAGTCCTTAAAGTCAGGAAGGCAATGGATTAAAGATCTACAAGATACCAGTTTTGCTCGAGCACATTGGGCTGATGAAAGGGGTATGAGAGTCAGATAGGGACAATTTGGTTGGGTTCATTTACCAGGATGAGACTTTTGGGTTTTATTCTAAGAGTCATAGGAAGCCTTTGGAGGATTTGAAAACAGAGAATAAATTGATAGAGTTTACATTTTTAAATGATTACCATGTAAATTTTTGAAAGAAATTATATTCCAGTGACAGAGCCTGTCATGATGTAACTGGAGGGGATTGTGGACTGAGCTCAATAGGTGCAGTGGAAAGTAAATGTAGGAACTCAGTGTCTATTTTAGACTATGGTGGGTAGTGAAGGGAAAAGAAAAATAAAGGTTAATTCTTACATATTTTACTGTAGTTGGGCTGTTTACTGTGGTGGGGAAAATTAAGGAAGGAGAGGTGAAATCACTTTTGGCATTATCAAGCTTCAGATGCCTCATTAGATTGCTAAGAGAAACTCTAAAGAAAATAGGCAGTAATACTCCAGTAGGGTAACCATGTAATTGATTTTGTAATCTGGTATACCTTTGAGAGTGAAAAGGATTGGGGTAGGATTTGGGTTTTAAATACTAAAACAGGGACAACAGAGGCAAATTGGGACTATCTTCACAAAGTGGAATTATTTACATATAGGAGTAAGCTTCCAGGCAAAGATTTCATGCAAAGATTTGATGTTTACAAGAGTGTGAACAAAACAAGTGAGAGGTCTGTTCTTCAATATCCAGGGCAATATGAGGGTCATTGGTGATAATAAAAATACAGAACAGTTTTAGTGGTGTTAGGGGGTGGCAATCAGATGGAGTAGATTCATGAGCAGATATGAGGTAAGAAAGAAGAGATAGAAACCACATACCCGTTTGAAGAGGTTTTGTTGTGGCGAGAACTATAAGTGAAAAATAACTAGAGCTTTCTAAGAGACTACTGAGTCTCATCAAAAATTGGAAAGGAACTCCTAGTCAGATTTCTGGTCTTATTTTAGGCTTTGGTTGCATCAGAATCAATATTGCACATCTCGAAGAAGAAATGACACTTTCATTAGGGAAAATAGTGGGACATGTAATTTTGGATCAGTTTCTGTTGCTCTTACTTGAATAATCTGTACTTGATTTTGAATATCTTAGAAATACCTCAAATGTTACAAAGATGAGCTGTGATTAGTAAAAGGTTTGACATAAAATCTTGCAGTTCAGGTATCCCTACATTCACTTTAGGACTGATATCCTTTTTGACTAGTAGGAGTGAAACCTTGTAGCTCAAGTATCAGTTTCCTTGTGCTTATTGGGGTTTCCATGTGGAAAAATGGTGTTTGCTTTAAATGTTGGGACAATTATCTTGGTCAACTAGGATAAGTCTTAGGGCATCTGACAAGAATTTATCTGTTTTCTTTTCCTTTTTACAAAATTAAATGTCACATCTTTTCTCTGAATCTTATTTTCATAGACCCAGCTTCCTTCAAATTACTCCACAAATAATTTTATGAGTTTTCTTTAATATTATACAGATGTGTTACTTACACTAAATATCTAATTCTTAATAAACTTACTAGTGAGATGTTACATTAAAATTAAAAAGAAATATTTCATAAATATTGATATTCTGCAAGCATTTATAACTTTCTGAAGAGACAAAAACATTGAATTTTCCAGTGTTAAGATTCATTGTTAAGGAGCTACTTTTAAAATTACTGTGTAAGACACATACTTTTTAGAAAAAGGATCTGTGAAAATGTTACATGATCATTCTGGGAATGATTTTGTAAGACCAGAGAATTCCTTCTTTTACATATTTGCCAGAGGTAAGACGTGCCTGGCACTTAAACCATGATAAACAGTTGAGTTAGTAACAGAGCAGAACAGTCAGTTTAGCGTTCATTCCCTAAGAATAAATAGCTAAAGAGTTTGTACCATTTCGTAGAGACTTTCTGAAAGAATTGTAAGTACATATGATTTGTAAAATATTTAAAATAATTTCACATTTTCTAATCATCTGCTTTAAAAAATTGACCAGTATTTTCATTTGAACTATTATTACTCCTAACACTTTAATGTTTGAGGATTCTTTCAGTCAGAATTTTTATTAAAAAAGCTGAAGAAAGTATGCTCTGTGAATTGATGTTTTGGAGAGTTAATTGCATAATTTTTCTTGACATAAATGTATGTATAATTATGTAATTATACTTGTTGGAGAAAAAATTAAATATGTTTAATCCATTAAACACTATGTATATCAAAATTACTGCTATTAAGTTCTCATTTCATGCTTTAAGATGTAGTGAAAGTCCTTTCAAATTTTCATAAATATTTCAATAAGCAATATGATAATTATACTTATCTAGGGCTTTATTTTTTTTAATAAATTTTATTTTTATATTCCCCATACAATTGCAACCCCCTATCTTTTTTTAATATTCACAAGAACCCTACAAAGTATACTTCATATGCTTTCAATCAACATCAGTAAATAAGTAAACTGAGACGAAAGTAAACTGAGATGTGTACAGAATTCAAATTAGAATTAAACATTTTGATCCCCAGGTTGCTGCTCTTTCCCTATATTACTCTTTCCCTATATTACCTGGGGCTTCACTATATTAACACTCCTTTAAATAGTGAGTAAAAATATTACTTGGCCAAATTTACCTGCATTAAAAAAAACACCCTTGACACTTTACTCTTAGTGCAAATTCTGAGTATCATATTAGCTGTTAACATGAATCCTGAGAAAAGTTTGCTAGTGGAGATTCTGATTATATATGACTTTGCTTTCCTAACTAACTGTATAACACAAGCTGACTTCTCAGTTTGCTTATACTACTGCACTTTGTAAAAAACTTCATTCTATTTTTAAAAAGCACACTAACTTCATTCCTTAATAGATGTCATTATGTAATCTTAAATGAAATGTGAAAATGACTTTTTGTATGCTAAAATGTTGGTGTAAGATATCTATGTATAATCATATTTTTCTTTTACTCAACACTCCACATGGTTCTGGGGGTTGATAATTTAAATGAAATAATAAGGTGAGCTAACATTGTCTGGCGGTAGAATGTATTTTTTTCCAGATTTATTGAGATATAGATTGACATAATGTGTGAATGTAAGCTGTATAGTAGGTTCAGTTGATACACATATATATTGTAATATGATTACTTCCAGTGTGTCACATAATTGCCACTTTTTTGTGTGTGGTGAGAAATATTTAAGATCTACTCTTTTAGCAACTTTCAAGTATATAGCACAGTACCATTATAGTCACCATCTTGTACAATAGATCCCCAAAACTTACTTATTTTATAACTGGAAAGATTTTGTACTCTTTGACCCACATCTCCCATTTCCTCCACCACTATACTCCTAGTAACTGCCTATCCAATCTGTGTCTGAGTCCAGCTTTTTCATATTTAACATCTAAGTGATATCATCCAGTATTTTGACTTTCTCTGTCTTATTTCACTGAGCATAATGCTTTTAAGTTCCATCTGTGTTGTCACAAATCGCTGCATTTTACTCTTTCTCACACTTGAATGGAATATGTATTTATATACCACATGTTCTTTATCATTAGTTCATTGACAGATACTTAGATTGTTTCCATAACTTGGCTATTGTGGATAGTGCAGCCATGTACAGGGGAATGAAGCTATCTCTTCAATATCTTGTTTTCATTTTCTTTAGTTGTATATCCAGATGTTGGATATTATGTGGTTCTATTTTCAGTTTTTTGAGGAACCTTCATGCTGTTTTGAGGAACCTTCATGTGGTTGCACCAACTTACCTCTCCACCAGCAATTCAGGAAAGTATTTCTTAAAAAATAGCTGTTTAGCATTTAAAGAAATATTAGAAGTGATAATATTATAAAAACCTTAGCGAATGGGGACATACAATTGTTTGTACATAGGAAAGATTCTAAGTATTCAAATTAAAAATCAAATGCTATTATAGAATATATCTAAATCCAGTAGAATCAGTGGTTAGCTTTTTAAACAAAGGCTATGTTTCTAAACACCTTGTAGAAATCTGATTCACATAATTAAAATTTAATTTCCTGGAGAAGTAAATGCAGAGGTTTATATTTTTCAAAATTTTCACAAATCTTAGTGCATTTAAGTTTCACATAAATAAAAACAGCAAAAAATGCAATCTCGTCATATTTTATCTTAGAGATCAAAAATTTCTAACAAGTTTTTTCTGCCTCTGGTTAATTGTTGCTAAGAGTACACAAGGATTAAAAACTAAAATCCATTTATCCATGAAGACCTTGAGGTCAGGTAGTTGAGACTATAAATAGGCAAATTTAATGATGCCATTAATAAGGAAGAGAATGCATCTCTGGGGTGTCTCATTTACTTTCACTATGCATATGTTTTTTAGAAAGCAAATTACTGGACCAGATGGCATAAGGAAAAAAACTAAAGTGAGTAATAGAATTATTTAACACAAACTCATTATACATTTGTCACTAAGAGTATAGTTACATTCACATTCCGTTTTTATGTTTGAAATGATTATGCAGTATCTTTAGAATTAAATTTGAGTGAGTTTTTTTCTACAGACTCCTGGGTGAGTGTTTTCTACAGACTCTTTTAGATGACTTTAAAAGAAGTTTTTGGATGCTTTTCTATCACTCCTTAACCTTGTTAAAGGAAAGAATATAGTTATTCATACAAAGCAAAA
This sequence comes from Talpa occidentalis, assembly GCF_014898055.3. Classification (NCBI taxonomy): domain Eukaryota; kingdom Metazoa; phylum Chordata; class Mammalia; order Eulipotyphla; family Talpidae; genus Talpa; species Talpa occidentalis. The sequence goes on along the minus strand of NW_023603184.1, from coordinate 96,782,051 downwards.
TGTAGCAGCTGTTAGTTCATAAACCATACATATGGAGATGTACAACTTAAAAACACATTCTTTCTATACCCTGTTGTTTCAACCTTCTCACAACACTGTGCCTCGTGTACCTCCCTTATCCTCTGTGATTTATTTTTTGCTTTAGCCCAATCATAGCTCTCTCAAGACATATGGATAATGATCTGATGATTCTCTTTGTTGGGGTAACTTATTTGTTAAAAGTTTTCTTTTTGTAAAAATGTACCTAAGCTCCTTACTTTTCCAAAGACAAACTCTAGGAAACAACAAGAAAAAAAATGATGAAGTATTAAATTGATGATGGGGCATATTTGCTTGGATTTTTTTTCTTATTGAGAATTACTCTCGTGGATCACTTATAAAGAGGATTTTCAACTTTTGAAGTAAGTTGGAGAAGGTTAGGTTGTTGGTTAAAGTTAGCTTTCATTTCTTGAGTACACATATATTATTCATGAAAAAAAGCAATAGTAGAGCTAAGTAGAAAAAAGGATTAGTGTTTTTGAGGTAAAATATAAATAATATTCCTTGCCTTTTCTAGTTTTTATTTATTTTAGAAAATTGGTAGAAGGGACCTCCCTGGTGGTGCAAGGGATTAAGTCTCAGCACTATGAAGTTAGAGTTCGATCCCTGGCCAGGCAGCTAACCCACATGACACATCAGATCTCTCCTGTCTCACCCTCTGCTCAACTCAGCAGTGTATTTCAGTCAGTCCACCTGTTCTGCTCCCCACTCTGTCTCTGGTGAATCCTTTCACTCCCCCAAACCTTTGGCCTACATCCCAGCTCTTGTATTCATCAATAAATAAAATAAATCTTTAAAAAAAATTGGTAGAAAATTTGGAAACAAAAAAATGGAATATAGTGATCTGCTATGCAATCATTGCAATAAATATATCTCATTAGTATTTATTTTTGGATCAAAAAGTGAATTTGAATTTGTCTGTTAAACTCCTTTATCTTTGCATTCATAATGGTAAGAACACACCTGCTATACCAGAATTCTTGTGATAAAAGAGTTATTCTTAATAACTTTGATATCTAAGAGCTATTTTTACAAAACTCTGCTAAGACTTCATGCTGTACTGACCACTAGCACTTGGCTTGCTATCTACACCTTTGTTGTTAGATCCACCTATTTCCTCAGGGATAGTTTGTATAATGAGACTACTGTACATTTCTTTGTCATTTCCTTCTCTTACTTCTCAAGAGAAAGAATTACAATGGCTTTTTAATATTTCTATGCTAAATTAGCTATCTTTCTATGGACTTGAAATACAGTAGTTGGGAGGGCTGGGAGAATTTTAGGCTGTTCAAACCATGCAGATAACATGGTTTGCTTTTTAGGATATGTGATTTCTTTAAAAAGACTTAATATTGTTTTATAGATCATGAAAGCTTGTTTCTAGTGAATAAATCTTTAGCATCCACATGTCTTCGTAGTTTTCTTCTAGTGAGTAATTTTTTCCTTTAGGTGTTGTTCCAGGGAATATAGTAATAATTGTATTTATTGATTAAAGTTCATACAGTGTTGGTATTTTTTTTTACAAACTGTCCCTGAAAAGAGAATTTTAAGATTTCAGATTGTGGTTTTACCAGTATGGGACTCTTATAGTAGGAAACTATGTAACAGAATAGAATGGGGAAAGAAAATGGATGTAAAAAAGGAAGTAGCCTGGGTTTCAAACCTACAGCATCAGTTTTTTAACTATGCTGAGGACAAGCTAATTCCCCTCTCAGAAGTTACTTCCTTATGCTCTTAGACATTGACAGTAGCAACTCACAGGGTTATTATAAGAATGAGTAATAACATATGTGTAGTTTCCTGCCCATTGCAACTTAATAATTAACCCTATTGATTTTATGGGAGCTTCACCAATGCACATTGATTGACCAAACTGAAGACACTTAAAGACAAAGGGAGGGAACAAGATAACATTTGGGAATTTTATGTGTAATAGCATAAATTATATAATAAAATACTAACTTTCTGAGTACAGAAGTTGTATTTATTTCTCTACCCAAAGCAAGGGTAAACACACAAAAAAAGTGCAGCTTGTGTAGATGTATGAGTGGGAAAACTTGTGTTTCTTTATCTATGCATTTAGAGTTCTTTCTCTTGTATTGATATGACCTCTAACGCTATGCAGTCACTATATGAAGTGAGTTCATTTTAATCAATTTCTAACTTGACCTTTTTCAGAAACATAAAATGCAATCTAACTTGCTGTTAATTAGTAGAGACTATATATAAATAATTTCTTTGGGAGAGTTTTCAAATTAATAGTATACAAAAGCATTGGTAAAAGGAAAATGACTTCACAATAGATGTGAAAAGTAAGAGAAAATTGTTTTAATGGGATACAGTTGTTAGGAATTCTAATGATTGGCTTGTTATTTTTTATACATTACTGAAAGAGAACCACATCTTGGTATGACAGATAAATTATTCCTTGTGCAGTTTTTCTTTGTTTTCTGAGAAGCAAGGTCAAATGGTGAAAGGAAACTGTCACTTCACAACAAATACATAAAATACCCTCTCAGCCTGCTTTTAAGAATTGAGGATTTCTTTTTTTTTTTTAATTGGGGAAACACAGGAGCACCCTGTGTAGATGTGTAATGTGTGTGAGAGAAAATTCTCTGAGAGAATTCATTCAACAATATTTTACTGTCTTCTTTGTGCCAGGAAATATTCTAGATCCTCAGAATGTGGCACTAAACAGTTAAAATGCCTGGACTCAGCCATCTTCCATTCACTAATCAAAATGCAGAATCTGAATTAATCACTGGGAAGAATTATGAATGAGCCATTTGGACATACTTGTCACTGTATGTAAAGTATATAGTGTATAAACAAAGATTTATTTGCTTAGTATGTCATTGTGTGCTTGCAATAAATATTTAAAAATGTCAACTCTTTCATAGAGATCTTTATTTCTGCCAATATCCCTTATCAATGAATATTTGGTTTTTAATCTCATTGTGATTTTTCAGTTCTGATGGCACAAATAAGTTTTTCATAGATTTTTACCTCCTTTTTATTAAATTATTTAGTCATGAAAACATTTAATTAATGGAAATAGGATAGGTACAGATTTTTCTGCCCACAATAAAAGACATTGTTTCTATAGAAGTATTAAAAACAATGGATTCTAAAGAACTATACTAATGTGTATGAATCTTAATATTGCTTAGATTATTATTCTATTCAGAGAATTATTATTGACTACCTTTTCTGGCATGTGTGATCTTATCTACAGTATTCTTACTTTTTAATTATCTTTCTTATAAATTAAGGGTAGCTGGTATGTATTTTTTCTTGGTCTGCAGATGTTTAGTTGAACTAAGAAAAATCAAGTTTGGGCTAGGAAAATAATTGTTAACATATGGATCAAATTTCTTCAGAAATACAATGTCTAGTAATACTATAGAGCTCTTAAAATTCAACTAATTTTCTGGATTAGAAAAAAATTAATCTACTGATAAAACAAGTGGAATGGTTGTGAACCCCCAGTGTCAGCAGACTACTTTTTATGTGTCTGTTATACCTTATCAAAAATTTATTTTGACCATTTCCTTTGCTTTAAAGACATATTTTTTATAATTCTTTTTTTGTAATACTACAATTTAACTAAATATGATACACATGTGACTTGAATCCAATGAGAGAATTGTTTCTATAAAAGCAAAGTCAAATACTTGAGAAGACTCTTCAGTAGACTCATTCTACAGCAGAGAGCAATGAAAAAAATTGATGTCTATATTTTAGGTTAAAACTTTAAATGACTTTAATATTTAGAAATAGTAGAGGGTTTTAGTTATAGTTGCCTTCCTATTTTATAATTTCATTAAATCTTGTTCAAGCTGTTTTCTGTAAGGTAATATTAACAACTTTATTTATTTAAAATACTAGACATTTTTCCCAAAATGAATTACATAAGAAAAATGCTGAACATTTATGCAATTTTATCTGTGTTTAAAGCTAGGATTTTGAATTACACATTGTTGCTAGGCAACATTTATGGTAGAATCTTATCTTTTCTGGGTTTAGCAAGTGAAACCAATATAAAAGTTAAATGCAATTATTTGTGTTTTTATTATATCAACTACTTCTTTCTTAGATATACTAGTTTATTCAGTGATTACTACTTTGTATCATCTCTTGAAACAATTATATTTTGCATATTATTCATTATATATAGTATATTTAATATTTATACTAGCCCATTGATCTGTAGTTGAAAGAATAATGTAATATAAAAGCAGGATTTTATGGTTTTTCAGTTGTTTTAATCATAATCAAAATGTTTCTTGGATAATCAATTTTTTTTTAAAGATTTATTTTTTTATTTATACAAGAACCAGGGTACAGGCTAGATATGTGGGAGGGTGAGAGGATTCACCAGAGACAGAGTGGGGAACAGAACAGGCAGAAAGACTGAAATATACTGCTGAGGGGAGCAGTGGGAGAGACAGGAGAGGTCTGATGCCCCAAGAGGGTAGCTCCCTGGCCGGGGATTGAACTCATGCTGCAGTGGTTATGGATAACTTCATAGGTTGCATCTTAACCCCTTGTGCCACCAGGAAGACCCAAGAATTCCCTTCTTTGATAAAAGGAAGCAAAAATATAATGGAGACTTGAAAAAAAAAGTTATTACTAAACTTTTAAACGACTTTTAAGATATGTTATATTCACTAAATATGAGACCTTCCTGAATGTATGTGAACTTGAAATGACTCAGGTAGCAATAACATTCAGCAGTCTTTCAATTTGGTAAGTTCTTTGAAGGTATAATGTTACTTCTAATTGAATACCTACTGCATGTCATGTATTGTGCTGGAACAGTTGATCTCAAACTTTACTAAACTTCAGAATCACTTGGAGAGATTTCTAAAATCTCTACAAACCAATTAAATTTCTAACTCTAGGAACCAGGCCTCAACATTTTTAAAAACTGCTTACATAAGTATGTTGTGTAACAACATTTGAGAACCACTGGGTTAGTTGATGAATATACATTGCCTATTTAACCCTACCAGCAATCCTGTGAGGCAGGATGTATTATCCAGTTTTGTCATTGAAGAAATAATTCCTGAGAAATTAAGTGATGTAATAACTAATGGCCAAGATCTCTGATTCTTTCAGTTCTTGAGCCCTATAAGTAATTCTTACTGATTCATTTGCAAAAGTTTTCCTTTTGTAATTGTATACCTTTGTATAACGTATAATAAAGTTGTAAATGTATAACTTTTTTTCTATCACCTATTGCTTTTCTAGAATGTCTTAACCTTGTCACTGGAAAATTATAATGTATATGTCTCATTAGCAAGATGTATTTGTTTTTCCTATGTAACACTCACCCTTCATACCCTCCACTTAAAAGTAGTAAAAGCCAAATTATGTATTTACTACTTAAAGTACTGTGTATGTGTGAATAAGAGTTTGACTTGGAAATGCTCAGGAGTAAATGGTTATCCTATTAATTTTCATAAAATGTGATACATTATGGAGATTTTAGCTATTTCAGATATATTTAAAAAATGAAAGCTAGCTAGATATCAGATTTTTTTTTTGTATTGAGAATGTTATTGTATTCACTAAATGTTGAAAACATTTCCCCAGATATTACCCTGTGATAAGTCAAGAGGAACTGAGAAGAATGTATTATATTATCTGGCATTTCATCTTGAAATAGTGGTAAACTTCTCAGCAAAATAAACTTTAGGAAATTTATTTCAGTTGTAATAGAAATCTGAATTTCTTCATGAAAAGTTACTTGGAAAGTACTTTGAAATATACCTCTACTTAAAAAACAAAGAAAAAATAGGTGCTCAGTGTGATGCCTTCTCTTCCCCCTCCACACATGTATTTTTGTAGATAAATTAATATAAACTAAAGCTATGTATATTGAAGATATGAAATTATAATTAATCATGAGTTAGAAATATTTATAAGATGTAGTTGAGATGGATTTTATGCTCAGTAATTTTTGTGTATACATGAAAGTGTAACATTAATAACTGCTGTCAATTTAATATGATTTAAGAGGATAATATATTTAGAAGCAACTAAACTCTCTAATTTGATATATGAAATATCAGCCTTTGAGTTTATACCTGGGCTAAGTTAGTCCTGGCATTACCTATGTGTATTTTGTATTGCTATGTGTACTTTACCTCTAAGTTCAGATGCTATATTTTCATTAGAAATAGTTGATTTGGGGCCTCCCCGGTGGCGCAGCGGTTGAGCGCTGGGTTGCGAAGCTGCCCACAGCCTCTGTGGCGCCGGTTCGATCCCCGGCTGTTCCCCGGCCAACGGAGGAGGGTCCCACATGGCGCGCAGACCTCTCCTGCCGCCCGCTGCTCCCCTCAGCAGTGTCCTTCGGTCCTTCTGCCTGCTCTGCTCCCCACTCTGGCTCTGGTGAATTCTCTCACCCTCCCGCGCTTCTGACTGTACCCAGTGCATGTATAAACAAAAAACAAACAAATAAATAAATAAATAAATAAGTAAAACATACCTCTAAAAAAAAAAAAGAAATAGTTGATTTGTATTTAGATGTCATGAAATTTGTAGTTGAATAATATATCTACTTACTAAGTTGTTCCAGATAGTTCCAATGGTTCATTGTCATGAACCATGCCACATGAGATAGAATATAGAGCAGATGATGTCTGTCTGGGTATAGGACAACTAAATTGCAACAAAAGTATTATCTACTCAACTAACTTATCCTCAAAACCTAGGGTTACAAAGATTCTACCTCGCTTTATATAATTTCTAAATTCCTAACGGTATAAAAGGGAAGATTTGAGAGGAATATAACAAAAAATGAATAAGTGTAGTGAAAACTGCAGTTAGGTAGATTCATTATTTAAGAAATAATTGGATATACTCTGAAAAGCAGGGCCTCCCCTGGTGGCATAGCAGTTGAGCACTGGGCTGCAAAGCTGCCCACAACCTCTGCAGCGCCAGTTCGATCCCTGGCTGCCAGCGAGGGTCCCACATGGCATGCAGGCCCCTCCTGCCACGCTCGCTGCTCCCCTCAGCAGTGTATTTCGTCAGTCTGCCTGTTCTGTTCCCCGCTCTGGCTCTGGTGAATTCTCTCACCCTCCCGCGTTTCTGACTGTACCCAGTGCTTGTATAAATAAATAAAAATAAAATCTTTAAAGAAAAAAAAAAGAAAAGCAATATGTTAATCAAAAATACAAAGATATATATTCATCATTTCTGCCTTGAAACTTTTTCTGGAAGATAAGGTGATATACACTGAAATATAAGATATAATGTAGTCTGGGGTACTTTATTTTCCTACATTGTATTAGTTTCATGGCTGTTTCTTTTATCTTTCTACCATATTTTCAGTGTTAGAGGGGAAGACCTGTGTCTTGTCATTGAATTTGCCCCATTTAATCTATACAGTGTGACCTGTGTGATAGGTCATCATAGCTATTTATTGAACAAAAGGAGCTATTCAAGTATCCTACTAAAGTATTTTAAAGTGGGACTTTTATGTATAAAACAAGGAAGATTCTTTCAAGATGAGGAATCCAAAGAAAGGGAGGATTTTTACTTCTACATGCTCATAATGGCATGAACAGTGGGTGTTTAGAGTGTAGCAAGGTTTACGTGAAGCTGAGGTGTAAAGGTTATATAGATCCTAGTTTTTTTAGCTTACTGACTAGGGAGGGTGAAACTGCATTCAATGTGTAGGTTGGGGCTCAAGTCTGGACTGGAATGGATTTGCTTCCAGCTTTACTCTCCTTGATGGATGTGGGCCAGAGAAATAGTATCTGGTTTTCCTAGAGCAAATGAGAGAAGTGCCCAAAACAGATTTCTTTTGGCAACCCAATCTCAGGAGTGACATCACATCACCTTTGCTACCTTTTATCCACTGAATGTGAGTCACTAAAACCAACCCACACTCAAAGGGGAGGGGTTATTCAAGGAGGCAGGGATATTAGAGGCCATCTTAGAGGCTGCCAATTACAGTAACCCATTTCATTTAACCCTGTATATCAAAAATGTCCTTAATACGTAATCAATATATAAAAATTAATAGATATTTAATATTTTTGTACTATGTCTACAAAATAGTGTATTTTACACACAGCACCTCTCAGGTCAGATTATATATTTTCATTAGAAATAGTTGACCTGGGGCCTCCCCTGGTGGCGCAGCAGTTGAGCGCTGGGCTGCTGCGAGGCTGCCCGCAGCCTCTGCAGTGCTGGTTCATTCCCGGGCCACCAGCAAGGGTCCCACAAAAAAAAAAAAGAAAAAAAAAAAAGAAAAAAGAAAGAAATAGTTGATTTCTATGTCATAAAATTTGTAGTTGAATGATACATCTACTTACTAAGTTGTTCCAAAGTACTTAAATGTTTTCTCGTATCTGAATTAAGTACCATCTTAAAATAAATCTACATTAATAAGTAACTTAACAATATAGTCCCTCAGTCACACTAGTGATATTTCAAGTGCTCACTAGCCACATGACTACCATTCTGGAGAGCAGAGTCCTTAGAAGTTGGGCTACAAAAGGAAGGAGTGAAATAAAATTGTAATTGAAAGGAGGAGAGAAGTAGAAATAAAGATAATAGAATTCTGTCTCTGCATTTTGTCTGTGTATGAGTGTGTGTCCTTGGAGAAAAAAACTGCTATGATGGAAACATAGGGTATAATTAATATGGCTTTAGATTATTGACCAGATTTGACTTAAGGTACAATGGGGGCAAAAATCTGAAATGATGTATGGCTTGTGATAGGGACCACGTATTTCAGGTGTTGAAATGTAAAAGAATTGAGTGTGGGAGACTGAAACCAGAAGCTTTTCAAATTTCCTTTGGCATTTGTCACTCTATTCATCATTTTTTCCTAGTGTGGTTGCCAACAGAGTGAAAAACTCTTGGAAATGGAACCACTTCCTGAGAGCCTCAGAGGAGACTCTTTCCTAACCAGGACCATAATTGGTTTCACAATAAGAAGAACTCCCAGTGTCACTCTCCCAACCAAATGTTATTTGTGAATTAGTTCAGCCACCATGTGCTGCCCCAATCCTAAAATATCATATTTCCATTTTCAGTCACTAAGCAAAATCATTATGCACAGATCTCTATGTTAGTGATGGAAGTGACCTGGAATTATCTAGCCTAATACCTGTATGTTGTAAATGAGGGGATAGTGAACCAAAAATTTATGTCCTTAAGGTAACACAAGTGGCCATTTTGGACACTTCCAAGCTTTTTGACGGATGGAGATGGTGACACTTACCTGATACTCTGAGTTCAGAGTTAGTATATGTAAAACATATTGAACAATCTCCGACACATAATAAATACTCAAGGGTTAGCTGGCTTCGATAATATGGTAATAAAATAGAATAAAATCTAACATGGCTTTCTTTTCCTTTTTGTTCTTATTGGGCATTACCTTTGAGACACAGAGTTAGATTAATAACTATTTACTGTGTTGTGAAGAATACCCACTGTCTCTAATTAGTAGGGATGCCAAAAGTGACTGAAATATGAATTCTTCAAAGTGGGAAGAGAATAAAGAATTAGGTTATTTTAATCATGATCCTTGTTTGTCAAGGAAAGTACAACTAGAATATTTGTGCTCTGACCTACAGATTGGCTGCATGACCTCAGGCAAGTGACTGAACATCTGGGCAAAATGAAGGAGGTTTCTTCCCACTCTAGAATTCAGTGTGTCACAATTTAACCCCTAACATCATTCTTTCCCCCAATAGGCAGAGAATTTAGGATTTAGAATCTTCCCAAGGATTGAATACTTTTACTTATGTGGGTCTCTCTGGACTTCTTATACCTCTGACAGATCACAAAATAGTTTAACTCTCACCTACCGCAAGCTCTTTCTCCATGAACTCATGGAATTGATGGCCCTGTCTTTCCTCATCCATCAATTAACCATGTATAGAGAACCCTGACTTGTGCAATTAAAGTTCCAGATGCTGGTAGAGAAGGAGGTGGACCAGGTCCCAACTCTCATGGAATTTCCATTCTGAAAGCTAACACCAAATAATAAGTAAACAAACACTTGATATCAGAGAGTAGCAAATGTGATAATGACAAAACAGGGTTATGTGAAGTGTGGGCTGAGTTGGGTAGGAATGGGCATGAGTGTTAGTAACTCTTTAGAGTGGTCTGAGGATCTCTATGAAAAGGAAATATTCAAAATCAGGAGCAGATGATTTTGAGTTCTATGGTGAAGAGCATTTTGATTCAAGGGGCTAGCTGTGCAAGTCCCTCAGATGTGAAGGGCCTGGGTCTATTTAAGAAAGGGAAGAATATCAGTATGAATTACACAGGATGCTGAAATACTGAGAGGAAACCTCCAAGGTTAGAAGAGGCTATTTCAGTGGTTTCTTTATTTTTAACATGCATCACAATCACTTGGAGATTGTTAAGTGTGGACCCTGTTCTTCCTCCTGCCCAAGTGCATCTGATTCTGCAGCTCTGGAATAGGACCTGCGAATATGTTTTTCTGACAAGGTCTCAGATGCTGCAGTTTCTGCTCTGAAATCACATTTTGAGAACCAGAAGACTAGGCCCTTGAAAACTAAGGAAGGAATTTAGGTCTTAATCTCAATGCCCTGGAGACTAGAGAAGAACCAGAGATGGGGTGCGATCTGATTTACATATTTAGAAGGTCAATTTGATTACTGCAAAGGGAAGATTTTAAGGGACAAAGGAGAAACAAGAGCGACCACTGGAGCAGTCAACACAGCAGATGATGGCATAATTACCAGAGTGGTAGCCTAGGAGCTGGTGAAAAGTACATCGATGGAGGATGTTTCAGAGGTAAGAGTCCACAGGACTTGGTGATGGATTGGAATAAGAGACAGGGATAGTGAAGCATCAAACTGTGCCTAGGATATTTGCTTCAGTTAACTGGGTGTTTGGTAGTGACATTTGTAGAAATGTGAAATAGTGGAAGAAAATGGGGATTTGGATGAAGAGGAAAATGAAGAGTTTTGGTTACAAGATACATAGGGGTATCCAAATGAGATGACCACTGATGATGAGATTATTGGGAATATATAATGTTTAATAAACTTTGTATTAAAGATGTGAATTTGAGAGTCATCGATTTAAAGACAGGGAGTTTAATGGAATCACCAGAAGTAGGGGGCTGTAGAAAGAGAAGGAGCTCTGGCTGTAGCTAGAGAAGGAGCTCTGGCTGTAGCTAGAGAAGGAGCTCTGGGATTTTCCAACATTTAGAAATCCGGCTATGAGATTGGTGACTGAAGAGTGGCAGTGGAGAAGAAGAAAAGGGTAGATTGTGTTGTCACAGAGTAGCCCAGAGAAGAAAATCTCAAGCAGAGGGCTTGGGCAACTGTGAAATTATTGGAATTTATAAACTTACTCAATTATGACGGAGATGAAACAATCTCCTTATTAATTGTCCGTTGAATTTGTATACACATTATAAGAGAAATGTGTCTCAACAGTCATGTCTTGGGTCTGTCCTTATAATTAATTATTGTTATCTTTTAAAGTCATTTTAATATATTTACTCTGATGTTAGACTCAGCAAGAAAAATAACCATTTGCTGTTCTTCATTGCGTTCCTTCAAACACATAGCACAATTTATGCACACCAATGGAACACATTTTTAACAAAATCTCTTGTTTCATTAAACTAAGAGAGAGACACTAAGAAATTGTTTTAAAGGATTGGTTTCCACTTTCTAGTTAAAGTGCATAGTTTAGGGGCATCTCAACATTGTTAGTTATTTTTAAAGCTTGCCTCATCAACACTTAGCACAAAGCAGCTTAGTTTGATAGCCCTCTATTATGTACCGAGAGGGTAACTGTTTCATTTCCTTTTGGTCATTAGAATACAATGCTTGAAAAGCCTATTGTTTTGAGACTTTTAATTGCACTGTTAGGTTTCTGTCTTTGATAGTAAAGTTATATTTTTGTATAGTCTTTATTTAACTGATTCTGTTAAGTGTGCTATCTAAATATAGCAAACTAGTGAGATCTCAATACTTAATAAGTAGCTTATTAAGGATGTAAGTACATCCCATATGACAAAACTTTTTTCTTTCAAATCAAGAGGTATTTTAGTAGTAAATTTCTGTTGTTGTGCTGAACTCTTTTATTCCCTCTTTTCATTTAATCAGATGTTAATATTGACACGAATGGAATAGTAATTACAGCGGACACATGCTTTTTAGCTTGCTTGATAAAGGATAAAAAGACCAGTTGTAATAGCAAATTGTCAATTGGATTCTGTGTTGAAATGATGTTCTGATATTTTCCAAATGTATTATTGTATAATGTGAAATTGTTACAGGGCAGGGAGAGGGGCAGCCCAAACCCTGCAAACCTGCCTATTCTAAACGGTTTCTGCCATCCGCCGCATCAACACAAAACATATGAGACTTTAATGGGAAGGAACTTTAATAAAACTAGGAAACAATACAGGAAAGGCAAAGAATCTAGTTTCTAAATCAAGCACCCAAAGTTACCCGTCCCCTCGTGGGTAAAAGTCCATTCAAATGGGATTGGCCCAGAGCAAGGCCCCAAAGCCTGCCACAAGTCTAAGGAATCTTCCAGTGGGGACCCTCAGAAAAGGGTCAGAAACAACCAGACAAGCCCAGAAGGAAAAGAGCAAAATCAATATCAAGATAAAAGCTGCCATTGTCACCTCCCCATGGGTCTCACCCACATCTGTGTCACCCAGTCCACGACCAAAAGACAAGCGCAGTTTCTTCACGTGTCTCTAGGCTCCATGCGCCTCCTCCAGGTCTCCTGGCTCCATCCTGCTTCCTTCCTTCCTCAGTCTCTTCTGCATCTTCTCCTCTTCCTGCTCAGCTCCACCCTCCCTTGGGTGGAGCAGGAACCTCCCCCTTTCCTGGGGACCACCCTGTTACAAAATTGTACCTTAATTTTCACTTTGAAAAGTGATTGTAATATTGAGATAACATTAGTGAATAAAGCAATGATTTACTTAAGCATTAATTTACTGTGCCTTGTTGCTTTTAAGGTTTAAATAATGAATTTTTATTCTGTGCCAGAGAAGTTTTCTGCCTCAGAGATCTTTTCAGTATAACCTCCTTTTCACCCACCCCTGTGTGAAATTTGCTATTGTTTACTGTTGAGGGTAGCAGCCTCTAAGGAGCAGAGACTGATGCTTAAACTAGGCCACGGGAGTAGAAGAGCTTACGTGAAAATCCCTAGGGTTAGAACACTAAGCAAACATTCCTGTTTAAAAGGGGTGGGAAATCCAATTACTATAATTTAAAATATTAATGAAAACTAGTATTATTAAGCTGTAAATTATTGAATGTTGATATATTTTTGTTTTTCATTACCAGAATTTCCTATACTTAGATTAGGTTATAACCTTTGATTATTTTCATTATATGTTTTGTGGTTTATGGGTAACATTTAATTTTGTTATTATAGCTTCGAAGTATTTCAACCAAAAAATTGAGAACACTGGGGGTAGGTAAAAGATATTTTTAAAATACTGCTGGTGAGTAAAAGTTCAGATAAGTCTTAATGCTACTTAGGATGCAGGTCAATTCTAGGTCTCTATCTGGTATTCTTTTCACTAGATTATATTAGTGAGCTTTAATCAGACAGACACAATCCAAATATACTCTAAAAGGATTACAACTGGGGGCCAATATATAATTGATTCTTCAGGCTCTGCCTACCTTAGTTCTACTTTTCTTTTAAGAACTGAGTCACAAGTCTCCTCTTTGAAGTATACCTTGATAACTGCTTCTCCTCCCCCACAGAGCTAGTTTTAGCTTGCTCATTACCTTGATTTTTCAAGATTGTCCATCTGTTTTATGATACTTATTTTTTGCTTCATGTTCATTATTTACTTTTACGTTGCATCTTCCCTATTGGATTTCTTGTTCGTTAGGAAAGATTTGATTTGATTCACATTTGCCTTTCAATTTATAGGAACAAAGGTGACAAATGCTTTATTATTTAGAGTAATACTAGGTGCCATTAAGATGTTCAGTAGTGTAACAGGGTGGTCCCAGGGGAAGTGGGGGGGGTTCCAGATTCCCTGCCCCACCCAAGAAGAGTGGAGCTGAGTAGGGGGGAGAAGCTGGAGAGGAGACTGAGAGAAGAAAGGAAGAAAGATAGAGATCAAGAAGGAGACCTGGAGGAGGAACATGGAACAGACATGTGAAGAGACTCTGCTTGCTTCTTGGTCTTGGACTGCTTGAAATAGATGTGGGTGAGAGACCCATGGGAAGGTTAACAGTGGCAGCTTTTATTTTGATTTTGATTTTGCTCTTTTCCTCCAGATTTGTCTAGAGGAAGGCCCCTTCTGCCCTTTTCCTATGAGTGCCCACCAGCAGGTGCCTTAGACTTGTGGGCTTTCAAGTTTCAGTGGCCTGTTTGGCTGGACATTTACATCCACAGGGGATGGGCAATTTCGGGGGCTTGATTTCAAAACTCTGTTCTTTCCCTCCTCTTTGTTGCACCCTAATTTTATTAAAGTTCCTTTCCATTAAATGTCTTATGCACTAGATTATGTTTGGTCTTGATGGCAGAAACTATTTAGGGTGGGCAGGTTTGGGGTCTCCTGGGCTGCCCCTCATCCTGCCCTGTAACAGTAGAAGTTTTTTTTTAAGTAGAGTTTAGTAATTAGAGATGGATTTTCATCATAGGCTAAGGAAAGAACCTTAGAAAATAAGACAGTCACACATACACAGAATATTAAAACTGTGAATCAGAGGCAGTCATTACCGTGTGCAGCAGACATGTGAGACAGCCCAAGAATTTGTGACTCAATCTGGACCTTGAAGGATATAGATAATATGAGTAAAGTCAGAGAGGTCAAATGGAGACCAGGATGAGCAAGCCTGGAGATGGGCTGGCACATGGAATGATGGAAGTAGGGGATGGCAAGTCACAGTGGCAGCAGGAGGTGCCTGTCTTCTTTCACTGACACTTTTGAAAATGAAGTCCACGAAGTTGTTCCTACTGCTTTTTATCCTTGCCCGTGGCAATTGAATTCTTCTTGTCTTTCCTGTGATACTCTTTAAAAGCCCTGAGGTTCCCAGTTACCCCTTACAAATAAATTTAGTGTGGGCCTCCCTGGTGGCGCAGTGGTTGAGCGCTGGGTTGCGAAGCTGCCCGCGGCCTCTGCAGCACCGGTTCGATCCCCGGCTGCTCCCCAGCCACCGGAGGAGGGTCCCACATGGCGCGCAGACCTCTCCTGCCGCCCGCTGCTCCCCTCAGCAGTGTACCTCGGTCCTTCTGCCTGCTCTGCTCCCCGCTCTGGCTCTGGTGAATTCTCTCACCCTCCCGGGCTTCTGACTATACCCAGTGCTTGTATAAATAAATAAAAATAAATCTTTAAAAAAAAATAAAATAAATTTAGTGTGTTTTTCGATACTCATCTTTAAAAAAATAAAATGTTAACTTAATTTCTAAAAATCCAACACATAATTCTCAAAGCACAATAAAAAATTATTTTCTCCCTTGCTTTGGTACTTCATCTCTGTGGGAAGTATTCATTGAATTCATTCATTCAATAAATAACAGTGCCTACTGTGTGGCAGGCATTGTTTGAGAGATTCTGTGCCTTTGCAAACACATGTGACACATGGCAGTGGAGATAAATCCCCATTTTTATGGGATTAATTGCTCTATAATGGAAGGAAAACTGGTAAATAAGTAAAGCAGAAGGAAATGAATTACATTCAACTAAGGAGCAGATGTGGCAGTGGATCCTGAGACAGGATTGTTCTGTATGTTGAAGTCAAAGACAATCATGGGATTGGAGTGCAGTGATCCTAGATAAAAGTGTGAGATGGTAGGTTCCTGGTAAAGGAGGACAGTTTATAAAATTCCTTATTCTGGGTGGGGTTGGAAGCCAAAGGAGGGTGGGAGAGGATGGATGGTGGGCTGATTTACATTTCAAAAGACTCACTTCAGCAATTGAATGTAAAATAACAAGACTGGGAGCCGGAAGACCAGTTAGCGGCTTGAACAGAGGTGTTTGGGTAACAGGCTGCTGGATTCTGGGTGTATGATACAGAGTTGGCAGAACTTGTCCATGGAATAGATTGTAAGTATGTGTGTGAGACAGAATTTTTGGCGCAAGTAACTGAAAGAATTGTGATTTACTGAGTTGGAAGACTTGGAGAGGAAAGGATTTGGTTTGGAGGAACTAGGGGAAGGAAACTGAAGTTAAATCAAATTTGAGATCCATTTAGTCAATGCCCCTTGTCAAGAAGGCCTGGGTTTACAAATCTGGAGTAAAAAGGGAAGAGCCACACTGAATATTTGGTGTTAAGATTTTTCTTTATATAAAAGGATTCTTGTTATACTTATTGAAACAATTTGTAAAATTCATTTCTGTTGCTATTGAAAAGAAAGGTTTTTGCTTTCATTATACTATCTGACTACTTCTTGCTTTTCTTTTTATGCAGAACAATTGACTTTAGTATGTTACTCCAAACCACTTTACTGAATCCTGTTATTTATAAAAGTTTCCTAATTGATTCATTGATTTCTCATCTCCTTTAAATTTTCTTTGGAATTTTACCAACCATTCAATTTATAGTCATTCATAGCTTCATTTTCTTTCCTTAACCTGAAATATCAATTATTTCATGTGTTTTCTTGTGAGTTTCTATTCATTCTCCAAAGCCCAACTGATGTGTGCCTTCTGAAAATATTTCTGCTTTCTGGAATCCTACTTTCTCTTCCCATGAACTTCAGCTATACCAACTTTACACCTGTATCAAAGCAGTCATCAAAATTTATTAGAATTTTGTAAATATTAGTCCTTTTGGGGTACAAAGCCTGAGTAGAAATGGGGTCTCGACATCTTTGTATCCTCAATGTTTAAATGAATGCTGTACATGATTATCCACTTAATACTTTTATTGAACATAAGAGCAGTCAAATTCTGCAGATTAAACTTTTTTAAATTAGTTTTTTTATATAGACTTTATAAACTTGCCATAGATTGTAATTTAAAAATTGATTTTTTTCACTATTATAAATATTTTCTAAAGTACAATATATTTTTGCATTTTACTCATAAAAATTAAAGACCTATTATTTTAGAAAATTTATATACAATGTAGAAACTTCTCTTTTTTTCATGATGTTACGTGCATAAAGGTGCTTGGATTTGTAAGACCTTAAATTTTGAAAATACTGAATGTGTGGATGTTGCTTATTTACTTACGAAGAAACCCTTTTGTTTGACTTTATTTATTAAAAATTTATATTTTATAT
Source organism: Talpa occidentalis (assembly GCF_014898055.3). NCBI lineage: Eukaryota > Metazoa > Chordata > Mammalia > Eulipotyphla > Talpidae > Talpa > Talpa occidentalis. The sequence goes on along the minus strand of NW_023603184.1, from coordinate 96,764,789 downwards.
TTAATTAATTAATAATTATTAAAATTTATATTTTTCTGAATGGAAGCAATAGTATTCTTTTTTTTTTTAAGATAGATTTATTTATTTATTTATTTATTTATTTATTTATTTATTTATTTATACAAGCACTGGGTACAGTCAGAAGCACAGGGGTGCGAGAGAATTCACCAGAGCCAGAGCGGGGAGCAGAGCAGGCAGAAGGACCGAAGTACACTGCTGAGGGGAGCAGCGGGCGGCAGGAGAGATGTGCCTGCCATATGGGACCCTCCTCCGGTGGCCGGGGAGCAGCTGGGGATTGAACCGGCACCTCAGAGGCTGCGGGCAGCTTTGCAACCCAGTGCTCAACCACTGTGCCACCAGGGAGGCCCATGGAAGCAATAGTATTCTTCCGAAAGTAATCAGCCTTTCATCAAGTTAGCATTTCCAAAAGCTGTTTTGCAGTACTTAAAAAATGTGTATGCGTCATTACTTGTGGCTAGTTTATTTTTCTTTTCATGTTTCATTTTTTTTCAATCCATCAAATTGTTATAGAGCAGCCCCGATATTAAACGGGTTCCTGGCTGTGGGTCCTCACCCACGTGCTTTAAAGGGTCTTATGAATACTCTACTACAGACACACACAAAAGGTTAATAAAAGGTTTATTTACAAGAGAAAAGGAAATAAGGAAAATGTACAACTCAGGGAGAAAATAGGGTAAACCAATAAATTGGCCCATGTGAATTTTTTCCAGCTATCTACTACCTATTTCTGTTACAAATTATTTAAAGGATTGTCCTAATAAGTGACACTGAAACATTTAATAGAATAATTATTTGTAACATTGTCATGGAAACAAATATAATTTTCAAATAACTTATCACAGTTCCTTGTTCATGCCTAAGCATAGTAGGAATCCAGCATGCTGCTTCTTGCAGGGAGTTAGAAATGTAGGCACACAAATGGAGCTGGTATATAGGAGAAAATGTTGCATTTATGGAATCTTTGTACTATTTAGGGAGAGACTCAAGAGTGGTAGGGAGAAAGGGTGGTTTCAGCTAGCCTTAGAATGTTAGAGTTAGCATCTATAGATATGAAGAGTAGAATGAGAGGCACAGACATAAGAGCTACCATAAGAGCTACTATAAGAGATACAGAGGTAAGACTATCTCATCTCCATCTTGAGACAGTAAGAATTTATATTTCATAATTTATCTCAAGTCATACTTTTTGTTTTACTGTAGTAGCACATGTGAATTGAACTTAATGGAGGCAAATATCAAACTTCTTTGTTGCAGTATATCTTTTATCATCAAGGAGTGTGGGTATATTGTTCAATTGATAACAAACAGAAAAAGTTGATTAAAAAAAAGCAAAAAAAAAAAAAATCCCTTAATTCCATCATCTCTGATAGACAACTGTTAGCATTTTGGTGTATATATTTTCTAGTTGTGAAAAGCATATGCATGTATAGTTTGCTTATTTTTATAAAATTAGATTGTATTATAAAGTTACTTAAAAATGTATATTATTTCTAGTGTTTTGTTTTTATTTTAGGAAAAAAACAAAAGCCAAGGCACCACTTCCTCCAGCTGAGACCAAAAACATTGATGTCATTTCTGTCTATGACTCTGTAGAATCCTCTGCTTTCATCATGGATCAGAAAGAAAACCTGGTAGATAAAGACATTGAACTCTCAGTAGTTCTACCTGGGGATATTATCAAATCTACTACAGTTCATGGCAGGTATGATGGAGCAAATGAAATACCAGAACTTTTGTTTCTTCTTGTGTCATTGAAATCCTCTGTTCTACCCTTCTTGATTTTTTTTCTCTGAAAAAAAACATGTTATCACTCAATTATCTCTTAAAATAATGCTGAAAGGTACTAAAATTTTTCTAACATGTTTTAATACCATTACTATGAATTTCACAACTCTAGTTAAGCCATTCTTGAAAATAACCCACTTTACATTTTGTTAATTGCTTATTTTTTTAAAAAAAATTCTTTTTCAGCAGAATGTTTATTAGTTATGTTGATTTTATAAGTCGAATTTCCTAAGTCAGGCAGTGTGACCCATGAGAAAATCCTTACCTTTCTTCTCCAAATTATTCTTTCTCTTTTAAGCTACTTCTGTGAATTTGATTTTGTGGAAGTTACCAAATACTGTTAAAATCTCATTCTTATTTATCAAAATTTGATAAATCTATCTTTAAATTGGGTTTAATTAATTTACTGAAAGTATGAATAATTTTAATAGAAATGTCAAGTTAAACTTTAAGCTACCAAGAAGTGAATATATGATTTAAGAGACTGATAGTTTCAATACCTGCATAAAAATTGGAAAATTGGAATAAAGCCAAGTGTAATTTTCCATTTCATTTTGAAGTGGAAAGTTACATGAGTTGTATGCTTGGTTTTGTTTCACCTTTCATCATCAACTGGCCTTTTGTTATCAGGTCACCTGTTTTAGAAATTTAAGCTGTTTTGACCTTAGTGCAGCATGTGTGAACATGTGTGCAGAACCAAAGAATAAGTTAAGCCAGCAAAATATGGGTATTGTATTCTTACAATGTGTATTTATCTAGAAGAAATTCATTCAAGATAAATTTAATATCTATCCTTAAGATTATGTGTAACTTTACAAATTATGAGAAATGTTCAGCATTAGCAAACAAAATATATAATATTGTGCATTTAAAGCTCAGTAAGTTTCAGTAAGTTACATTTTGCCATTTATTTTGTATTTAATGTAGGTTTGGTGATCACACATTGAACTGTATTCATGAGTTTAAGAAACTTATAGTTGCCCTCGTTCCTTGCCTTCCACCTTAGATATAGGTCATCACCTGGGAGGTGCCCCTCTGGGTGAAAAAGGCATCTTATAAAGTAGAGACAATAGTCATCATCTTCAGTCCTTGAAATAATGCTATTAACCTGGCTTTAAAATAATGATAACAATGAATATGACTGGGTGTAATAAAGGCAATTTTGCTTATTTTCTCTGAATTCAAAACAATTTTTAAAAAGTCAGTATCTTCCCCAGTTCTTCACTGGTGCTGACAGGTTACTTGCTCCCATCACAGTGGTCCTCAGAAGTTTTTCCGGGCATACCAGTCCCGGCTTTGTATTGCAGTCATCTTTATCAGCCTTTTGGGTTTTTTAAATTTATTTTTTGTAACCTCGATGACTTCAGTATTAAAATCACGGTTTTCCATTCTATCCTGTCCCCATTGCAATTATTTTACACTTCTCTGTGTGCTGCGTTGACTAAATTTTATTCCATTTCTTTAACTCTGCAGTCTACTTCCCCTTTCCACCAGGGTGGTGGTGTCTCATCACTTTGAAACTGTTTCATTACTGAAATCTTAGGGTTTCTTCTTGAACACAACCTTTGACATCAACTTACCTCCTTTGTCTTTCTTAATTGAATTTGTTTCTCATCCTCCTTAGGATAAAGTCTAATTTATGACTGCTGTTTAGGTTGCTGTATTTTTCTTCATATTTAACTTGACTTCTACATAGGTCATTCGCAATTGCAGAGACCCTAGATTTTTTTCATTCTTTGGACCTTTTAGCATGTGTGCATCCTAGTTCTTAAACTTGAGTAATTTTTCTATCAATCAGCCTTTTGTTTCTGTGCTATCAACTGTTATTGAATTGCCTCATCTTCTTATCTATAAACATGTTTTATAACTGAATTGTTGTTGGGATTAAATGAAATACTATCAGGGCCTGGCACATATTGGCTTCCTCTATTTTCTATTGAGAACCACTTTCCTTACCCTGGGCTCGCTCCATTTACCCTCCACCCTCACATTAATCTGTCTAAAACAACCCTCTGTGTTGCTACCTTTGGTAAAAGACTGCAGGGACAGCAATTCAATACCAAATTAAGGAAGAAATTAAGGAAGTCCAAACTACCACGCCTGGAGATTGAGACGCCTTATTTTCTTCTCCTCTAAAATCAAGTAGACTTTTTCTTTACTGCTTCTCTGTGTATCTTAAGCTTCAGCCCCATAATTGTTCTGTACATATTCTGCTTTTTCCACCTCTACACCTTTATGAAAGTGTTTCTGGAGTACCTTCCCAGCTACATTTTCTCCCGTTTATATAACACAACGTTTTTTCTTAATAGAAAGACTCCTTGATCTCCCTAGACTGATCTCCCTAGACTTCAAACTCTTCTCAGACTTTATATAATTTGATGCTATAATTTATGTTCCATTCCTGGCCAGCTGGGGAGAAACCCCCATGGTGCAGTAGACCTCTCCTGTCTCACCGGCTGCTCCCCTCAGCAGTGTCTTCTGTCCGTCCGTCTGCCTGTTCTGCTCCCCACTCTGTCTCTGGTGAATTCTCTCACCCTCTCACACATCTGGCTTGTACCCCAGTTTTTGCATAAATAAATGAATCTTTAAAAAAAAAATAGATGTTCAAATAGAAAAATGTATTCTAGGGCCTCCCCGGTGTCATTGCGGTTGAGCGCTGGGTTGCGAAGCTGCCTGCAGCCTCTGCAGCGCCAGTTCGATCCCCGGCTGCTCCCCGGCCACCAGAGGAGGGTCCCACATGGTGCGCAGACCTCTCCTGCCTCCCTCTGCTCCCCTCAGCAGTGTACTTCGGTCCTTCTGCCTGCTCTGCTCCCCGCTCTGGCTCTGGTGAATTCTCTCACCCTCCCGCGCTTCTGACTGTACCCAGTGCTTGTATAAATAAATAAATAAATAAATCTTTAAAAAAAAAAAGAATATTAAAAAAATGTATTCTATTTCTGAAAAATAGTAGGTACCTACAGTGAAGTGTCATTGTGACATCCGTAAAATTAATTTCCTTATGGTTAAGTAACAATAAGGACATGGGAGAAATGTCAGCAGAGTGGTACAGGAATTTGGTGGGAAACTAGGGAAGAATAATTTTAAATAAGTTTAAGCCCATAATATGGTTTTCTTAGATGAATCACACATAATATATCTCATTATGAAGGGTCTCTAATTTTTTGAGACTATCTTTCCTTAGTGGGTTTAGATATTCTAAGATTTATTTTGAGAGTTGTATGTATTTCCTTTGAAGAAGTATAATATACTGCAACAAATGTTTAGAAAACTTACATGCTTCATTTAACTTTTTGGAATTTTTTTTCTCAAAACATATCCTTGGGGAACATTTTTAGAAAGTTCCCTTCTTACACAACTCACACAGAGATATGCTTAGAATGTTCCATTTGAGAGAATGTGAACACACAGCATTATCTTCAGAAGAATGCCCTTGTTTGTACATAGATTTTTTTTTTCCACCAAAAGGCTTATTCAGATTAGGGAACACAATAAGGTTGGATATGGTAATGGACTTTATGATAAAATTAAATACTTGTTATCCTGAATTAGGTTGATAGTCTCCTGTAGCTTAATAATCTTTTGCTACTAGAGTTTAATGATGCTGCCTCTTTAATAATTAAAAGTTATCCTTTGTCTACCATCTTGACATTTTGAGCCTTTCCTTAAAATGAGGGCAGTGCCAGCCAGAAAACCCATTGAGTATTTCTGTGAATCCTAATATCATGGATTACTAGAGTGAAGGAAGAATTAAAAGATTTTACATATTCATTGTGAAACATTTTGCATATAATATACAATGCAGAACATGTATTATGTCTATCTGTGTCTGTCTGTCTCTATATATCTCTCCATTTTTTTTTCATTTTCCAAGGTTTCAGTTACCTGCAGACTGAAAATATTACATATAATACTTTGAGCGATGACACATTCACATAACTTTTATTATGATTTTTTTAAGATTTATTTTTTTATTTATGCATATAAGAACTGGGATGCAGGCCAGAGGTGTTGGAGTTGGAGGGGTGAGAGGATTCACCAGATGCAGAGTGGGGAGCAGAACAGGCAGATCCACTGAAATACACTGTTATGGGGAGCAGTGGGTGAGACAGGAGAGGTCTGCTGCACCTTGTGGGTTAGCTCCCTGGATCAAACTCAGGCTGCAGTGGCTGCAGATAGCTTGATAGGTTGAGACTTTAACCCCTGCACCACCAGAGAAGCCCTATTATATATATTTTTGTAATAGTTCAATTTCATTATTGTTAATCTTTTACTTTTAATTGTTAATCTTATACTTTGTCATAGGTATTTATGTATAGAAATAAAGTGTACATAGGGTTTTAGTATTATCTGGGAGTCTTGGAATGTGTCTCCTGCAGATAAAGTCGATGACTATAGAGATGTAGGTAGACATAGACTAAGATGATAGACATAATATGTGTGTGTGCGTGCAGGCATGAGCACACACTGATAAGCAACCTTTTTCACCCAACAGCAGCTCTGTGCCTTATAAACAGTGAACATCAAAGCATACTGCTGTTAGAGACAAGCTGCCCAGGGACTGTCCTCAGAAAATGCTACAATATACAACATTAAGAAAGTTTTCTATCAATATTTGAGAAAAGTTGACTTTTTAAAGAAAATAACTTATGGGCTAAATTGTTATAGATACTACATAGGATATTTGCACTATGTTGGTGTATTTGTATATCACTGTAGAGCTTTCCTTTGTAGTCAGATATCTGCCCAATATCACATAACTTTTATTATGATTTTTAAAAAAGATTTATTTATGCATATAAGCACTGGGATGTAGGCCGGAGGTACATAACTATTCCTCATTGAGTAAGTATTCATTCTTTTTCCATCTTTTCTCTTTCTCTGGAAAACACTTTAAACCAATTTCAACTTGGGAAATCTGATAAAAGAGTAATATTAATTCTCTTTGGTAGCCTGCGGGGAAAGCACTCTCAGGGCTATACTAGCATACTTTCCTACAAAAGGAATAAAGTCAATATAACAGGATCTTTTTCTATTTAATGCCCATACCATAAATAAGAATTTGTTTTGATTACAGCAAATAATGAGAATGTCATGAATGAAAACACAAATAAAGAAAGCATAGAACTTGAAGTTAGAAAAGCTAGGCTCTATAGTTGACTCTATAGCTTACTGTGTGATCTCAAGCAAGTCACCTCACCTCTTCGAAAAATGCCTGTAAAATGATCCAAGACATGTCGCATATGATTTGCGGCCTGATTTGCCTGTTCAGTAGCACCAATTTAAGAGCTGAGAGTTCATGGTTTTGACTGGACTAGGTCAGATAACTAGCTCCTGATTGGTTTACATGGAGTATAGCACCACCTCTTGGGGAAAACGTAGACTGTCACTTGGATCAATGTGGGTCTTTTTTTTTTTTTTTAGCAAAACACCAGTGTGGATCACAGAAGTTTTAAAAGTTGATATCATATTTATTTTTATTGGATAGTGTCAAATGTTGACAAATGTGTGGTAAATACAGTATAAAATAGTCTAATATATTTTACAAACACTGCTGCTGAAAATCTATTGCATGAGACAAATCATGTTGTACTCCATAAGAATCCTTAAATGTTTTTTCGATACTTATTCAATACTTATAGCTGCTTAAAATACTTATTCAATACTTACAGCTGCTTATTCGATACTTATAGCTGCTTAAAAACTTTTGGAATTTTGTTGTTAAATTATCTAACTATAACAGTACTGCTTGAGTTTTTAGTTGGTGGTGCTGAACAATCTTGCAATCTAGACTCCACAACTCTGAGCCAGGGGCCATATAATCCTCTTTTTGTTCATTGCTCTCCTGAATGGGAAAGGAGTGAATGTAATTCCTAGGAGGGCCATTTTCTACTCCCTTTCTCTTTTTAGCATCTATGTCTCATAACAAGGACCCTTGTTTATTTTATTTGGACTCTTTTATGACTACAAATATAGTAATTGGAACTCATAAAAAGTTGGAAAATACAGACAAGCCAAGAAAACCTAAAATGTCGTGCCATTACTAAACAAGCAGCTTATATGTTAGCACTGCAGGTTAATATAACCTTTTCACACATAAAACATGCATACTCACAAATGTATATGTAAACAAATACCTATATAGGCACTATGTTCTTTGTTTTGTTAAAATGGCATAAGATAATGCTTTCTTTTAACCTGACCTTTTTTAGTTAATGATTTCTAACTTTCATGTCAATAAAATTTTATCTTATTTGTCTATATATGAATTGTCCCAACTGCAATGAGATATATTGATAGTAGTTCTGTTTTTATAAAGGATATGTCTATGTATTACAAGGTATATTCTTAAACCACAGCTTTCAGGAGGTAATTATTTATAATTAGCTCTGAATATGCCATTCAAATAAATGACTAGGTAGAGGTTAGTCTAAAGTGGTAAATTAAAACTTTAATTTAAGAAATGTATTTTTAGTATTTGATACTTTTGTCAGTTTCATACTGACTAGATCATTTATTAATGATCTTTACATGTTAATTCTGTATTACTTCAAAATGTTTTCTGTTGTATAACTCAAGCATTCTTAAATTTGAGGTTAGATGTATTTGTGTGTGTACCTGATCCACTTCATTTCATACACACAGGCATAATAGAGAGCAGTGCTTCATTGCTGAACTCATTGCCAAATCCAGTGGGTTAGTGTCAGTAACAGCAGGGAGTGTTCTAAAATTTTCCTTTAATATCATTGGTATGACTGATTGTTGAAGTGCTTTCATAATGGAGAGCTAGAACCAGTTCAATACAATACAGCTTTGAGGATTTATTGGAAATGTGTAAAATAGTTGTTAGATACTGGGACAGATTTAAAGAATCACATTAAGGAGGATTCTTATTCATAGAGTTGGACTCCTTTTCAAATGCTTGAAATTCATCTATTATGGCATAGATGAACCTGTTTTCCATCATGCATCCTTATTTCCCTATGGCAGTTCCTGAATTTATTATCACAGGCTAATTGCTACTAGTGCCCTTTTCACTCCGAGGTGTCCCAGATTGAATGATAGGTTACATACCCACCCTATTGGTAAAGGACTTTGTTTAAACATCTCTAAGTTTTAGAAATTCACCAAGGCAATAGTTAGGCATTTTGCTGGTCTGAAAGTTATTTGGGAATCATGACCTGCACTTTTGTTACTCAACTAGATCATTAAGACACAAAAATTGATGTCTTCTCTTACCCAGAAGGTAGCAAAACCAGGACAAGATTATCCTCAATATTTGTCACCAGTGTGAATGGGTTGGCAGATTTAGGGATTGCTTTTGTGATATCGTCAGTCCATGAAGTAAAACTGCAGCAGAAGCAGAGGGCCAACTGCAAACCATCTGCCCCATCCTGAATCCTGATTTTTGGTGCCATAAGGGTGAAAATGTAGAAGTCCTACTGGATTTGAAGTCAGGACTATTCTCTAACCCTAATTGTCCCTAATTCTATATATGCTCCCTAATTCTATATGTGCTCTCTAATTCTATATATGCTTTCCATCATGTGGTCATGTAACTTCTCTCGCCCCAATTTTTAAATTCATTAAGTGTGAGTACTTTTGTGGTGGTTGTGGGCCCAAAGGAGATAATAGATGTGAAATTAATACAAGGGGTTGTTATTTATTTATCAAAGGTAGTACGAAATCTCCTAGGGATTTTTCCATTTCAAACAAGAGTTTTTAAAGAGTCTTAAAGAAAAATATGCCCTCCGGGAAATCATTATTTTACAAGAGAAAAAAAAAATCTGTAACTATTAATGCAAAGCAGATTCTGTTAAATAATATACAAAATTCAAAGTGCTGTGGTGGTGTAGAAGAAGACAAATTTTTTTTTTTCTTTGAATGAAGAAGTGATGATCAATTTCAGCCAATTTTTTCAACTTTTAATAATTTGACTCTGGCATCAGGTGTACTGCTGGCATGTGCTCCTGCCTTAGCAAATAGAAAAACAATTGTCCTTCCTCTGGGGATCCCAAGGTCAAACCTGTTAGGCAACTTCTGTTAGGTTTTAGCTCAGAATAATTATTCTCAAACCAAAATTGCTGTCTTTGGTTGAAGTTAGTTGGTATCCAGGTAGATGATTCTAAACAACTCTATTCAAGAGATGATTTTATTTTCTGTGGGTACACTTTGTGACCAGTTAATCCTAAAGCAGCCCCATTGGATGCAGAACTTACTTAAAAGTTAATGTTCTACTCTCAAGTTATGACTTCTTTATGGTAGAGCCAGTAGTCACTAATTCCTACCCTTAAAATCGTCACATTGCTCAGTAGTGCCAAATGCTGAAACTTCAGTTAAATACTTGAAGCATTTGAACCCATCTCTGAAGCTGTTTTTGAAAAAGGCCTTAGTCCACATAATGGTTATATTCCACCTCGGTGTAAAGAAGGCATGGCAGTAGATAAGACATGGTTACTAGTCAAATCTGTTGGTTAAAAAAAGAAAAAGGGAAAAAATCCAGCTTTTATACATATATATATATATATATATTTTTTTTTTTAAGCAATGACTTTTCCAGCAACTTTGCAATTTCATGCTTCAGATACTGTATAGAGACAACATGGACAACACCACCTCTCTGACATTATATCAGGTCTTGGGAATAAAGATGGCTTAGAGGTGGTCCTCCTAGAGAGGATTTCATGTCTAGGTGCAAATGGAACCTATATAACATCTTGAGGGCACTCTACTCTTTAAGGTCTAGATAAGATTGACCTCAACCCCTATCCACATCTTGTATAAAGCTCAATTCCTTTTATCATGTTATTATAAATTCCCAAGGAATTATGTTTTTACAATCGCCTCTGGCTCTGACTTTATATTTTATTTTTGGATTTTTATTGTTCAGTCTTTACCCTTTGTAATTTCCTTCTTTCTTTGATTTAGCCTCTTCCAAATCTATTGCAAAGCTATCAAGACCTTAGTGAGGTCTGTGGGTGACCAGGGAGAGGTTAATAAGCATATGAGATAGCAAACAAATTAAATTAGAATTTTTGGCTTCCTATTGAGTCCTTTGAGGAATCCTGCCATTTTATAGTGAACCTGCAACTCAGGCCTCTTTCCATTAGCCAGCTTCCTTGCTGTCCCTTGTATCTTCTTACTCCTTCCTGCTTATATTCCATCCTATCAGATCCTTGCAAAATATATCTGGAATTTGACTTGTCTAAGGTACAGTCATCTCCCTCTTAACTTTTTGCAATAGCTGTGTAACTGCCCCCCCAACCTGTTCAAAATACAACACTCAGAATATAAGCCTTTTAAAACGTAAAGTACATCACATCATTCCTCACAACTCTTCAGTTTTTCTTTTTAATCTCATTTGGTAAAATTCCAAGTCTTCCCAAGGCTTTAAACTTTAAGAGAATTACTCTGATTTCATGTCTACTGTTTTCACGCTAGTGGATTGATTTTCATTTTTCCTTGAATATATACAGCATACTCCTGTCTCAAAGCCTTGACGTGTCATCCCTTCCAGGAATGCTCTTTACTCTGTTATCCCATTTTATACAGGTCTCTATTCTAATGTCTTTTTTTTCTTTTTTCAGTTAGGACATTTCCTCACCTCCTTTTTAATCTTAGTTTTCATTAAAACACTTATTATTATCTAATACATAACACAGTCATGTAACATTTTGTTCAACAACTGACTATAAAAATATACTTGTATATATACATATCTCTTGCTATATATATATCTGTATCTATCTATCTCTCTCTCTCTCTATATATATATATATAATAGTTGGCCAAATAGGCTATACCATATAACCCAGGTGTGTAGTAGGCTACACCATCTAGGTTTGTGTAATTACACTCTGTGATGTTCACACATTGATGAAATCACCTAAGGATGCATTTCTTAGAACATATCCCTGTAGTTAAGCAATGCATCAATGCAGAAATCTATATAAAGTGTGGTTTGCATTGAAGATTGCGCAATGTCAGGCAATTAACCCTCCCCCAGATCTATTTTTAATATTTTGAGAAATTCCATTCTGTTAAATGTGCTTTAAAAAAAAACAAAGACACATCACTGCAGAGTACTTGTTTCCTTGTCCTCTTCTCTCTAGATCTCTACTGTGGCATGCATCAGACTCAACTGAAGTTCTTGTCAAAGCTGTATTGTGCCTCACACCCAAGAGTTTCTCATTCAATGATCTGGGCTGAGGCTAGAGAATTTGCATTTTTAAGTTTCCAGTGACACTGATGTGCTGGTCCATGAAACAATTTGACAACCAATACATTAGAACTACTTTCTCCAATACAGTCCCCTATCCAATACTCAGTTTACTCACCACATGTGGCTATTTAAGTTGAATTGATATGAAATGAAAGATTTCGTTCTTAGTCCACTAGCTCAATATATTTTAAAGTGCTTATCACTTTTATGTGGTAAGTGGTCATTCTATTGGGCATCACAGATAAAATTTTCGTCATTATAGAAATTTCATTGAACACTGTTTTAGAATATACACTACATGAAGATGAATTTCTTCTCCATTCCTTCCCCCTCCCCTCTGCCCCAGTTCTATATATCCTCATATCTGTTTTCTGTTCCACTTAGAGCTTACTCTAGTGTAAGGAATGGAATAAAGTAGACACAAAATTTTTATTTTTCAATAGATGGTTTAGTTTTTCCAATGTCAGTTGTTGAAAATTCAGTTCTTTGCCCCCAAATTTCAAGTACCATTATCCTGTGCAGTATTAAATTCCAGTCTATATTTCTGTCTGTTACAACTTTCTGGTCTGTTACATTAATTTTTTTCTGGGAATAGGAATATTTTCAAGACAAGTTTGGCTTCTGATATTATTGAATAGGAATTGAACCTGTAATATAGAATGAGAGAAAAAAGTCATAAAGAAGTTTCATGATTTTAGTTGCCATTCAAAGAGGCATTTTTATTAGAAAATATTTAGGGAGTATTGAGTTTATAATAGGTCCTCATATAAATAGCTCTATTCAGCCTGCAGCCTTTTTGCCATGAAACTTGTACAGTGTGTAGACATTTTATATGACCAAGTTGACTGTGGGAAGAGGCCATTATTATACCATGGCCCGTTATCTATCCCATTTATTAGAAAATTATTATATTACAGATAGAAGTACAAAAATTCAATAAGGCATACTAGAAGGGTTACATAAGTGTATGTTAAAAGTGTTACATTTTTCTTACTTTCTAAAAGTGGAAATGTCTTTTCCTTTCATATGTATATATTTATACAGGTGATGAAAAATGGCTCAAAAATAGGGATTAACAAAACAAGACTACGCTCATAACTATTTTTTTCTTATAAACTTGTATATTTATGGCAGAGATTCTAAAGAACTGTATATTTAAGAAATAAAAGATGTTTGAAGTATAAGCTTTGCTATTTTTACGTTTATTACTAGGCACACTTATGTATCTAGAGAAAGAAATAAAACTTTAACATACTGCCATATATTCAGAGACAACAATGGATAGTCATCCATTTGTTTGGCAGTAAAAATTCTCTCTTCTTCCAGTGTAATGATATTTACAATTACTGCATTTTCCTGGGCATTATTACCTAACCCTTTTTATTGTCAGAGAAAGATGTTTCGATTTCCAAATCTAGAACTGATACATAACATCAAATTGCTCTCAAAGGTATTCTGTTATCCAAAAAAAATGGCAATACCATTATATTTATCTCCCTCGGGATGAAATTTAATATGTATTATCTGAAGACAAAATTTGGGCAACTGCAGACAAGTTTATGTAGGATCATACTATGTAATTCAAAAGAAAGACATAAAGCTTCCAAATACTGTTGTGCAAATATCTAATAAAAACATAGGGAGATACTTTGAGGACTGAAACAGAGAACATTTTTTACTTAGAGTCTTTTATTTTTGTTGATCTACCTATTAGGGCTACTTGTAGGTGGAGGAGGAGAGGAAAGTGAAGGTAACATTATGAAACATGCTTTTTTATCCCAAAGATAGCGAACTAGCCTAAGAATAAGCAACAACCATAGAAGGTAAAAGGGAGGCAAGGACTGAACACAGGGAATAGTTTGAGAAATCTATAGAAAGTGTGGTTTGCATTGAAGATTGCACAATGTCAGGCAATTAACCCTCCCCCAGATCTATTTTTAATATTTTGAGAAATTCCATTCTGTTAAGTGTCCTTTAAAAAAAAAAAAAACATGTTCATGATTGTTATGATTTATGCAGCATGATCTTTTTGTTATTCTCTGAATTATAACCTTATATTTTACTTAAAATTAATATGAGTGGTGGAAAAATTACCATTTGGTTACTTATGAGCTCAATCTTCATAATCTTTTTCTTGCAGTTACATTTGCAGTATTTGCTCTCACAAATACTGGTTTGTAGACTTATGCTGTCTATTGAAGACAACACCCTAAAAAATGCTTAACAATAACTTTAATAGTTTATGAAAATGTTTTATGGGTCTGTATGATCGGCATTACTCTTGTTCTACAGTAAACCTATGATGGACTTGTTGATATTCCTCTGTGCACAATATCATTTAAATCCATCGAGTTACACAATTGATCTACTGTCAGCTGAGAAGAATATCATCAAATTTAAGCCAAACACACCAATAGGAATGTTAGAGGTGGAAAAAGTAATTTTAAAGCCAAAAATTTTGGATAAGAAAAAGCCGACACCTATCATACCAGAGGTAAGAATTTACTACAGATTTTAGTCATTATCTGCAGATCATTTTAAATGTAATAAAAATTAGTTGCCCATGTTATAATTGATATAAACATTGCTATTTTGTTTTCCTAGGCCACTTTGTTTAGGGTTCAGTTGTTATTATTCCTTGAGTTAATTATGATTGGGGCAATACTTTAAATTTTGGATATTAAGTTTTGAAGATCTACACACTGTAGATATCACTTAAAATGGTCATATGTTTCTTTCCAACTTCCTTTACATACAGGATTTAATTCAATTACAATAATATGAGGTAATTGAAGTAACACAATTTTGAACTTGTAGTATAGGTATCCAAATAAGGAATGTTTTCATATTTTTGACTAATAAGTCAAAATAGCCAAAGTAGTAGTAGTAACAACAAAGTAATGATAGGTAATCAAAATAGCTAATGTTAACTTATTGGTAATTTACCATATTTGAGCAACTGTTTTTATATGGATTGTATTGTCATGTTCTAATTGAGAAGCACAAAATACCCCCTTTTTTTCCATTGGGATAACTGAAAAACCACTAAAAAGATAAATATACCCCAAGCAAAGGATAGAATCAAAAATGTATAATACTGTTATTATATGTTTGCTAATTTTAAACTAAACACTTAATGGAACAAATGGAACAAAACTAAGTCTTACATAATACGATATATGAGATTTTTGTTCCTTTTTCATTTAAAACCTCTTAAATATTTAAACTCTTTACTATGTAAAGAATTCTGAATTTAACCCAGATTATTTAAGAAGCAAATTGTTTCTTAGAATCTGCTTTGGATTTAGGAAGCAATATTAATCATAGTATTTTCAAAAATAGAAAAATTATATTTATTGTATGAAATACAGCTATAGATTATTATAATTTAGACATCTTTGTATAATGTTTGTTGCAGTAAATTATGGTACAAATATGACTTTAATTCTGTGTTGCAGAAGACTGTGAGAGTAGTGATCAATTTTAAGAAAACACAGAAGGCGATAGTGAGAGTTAGCCCTCATGCATCGCTTCAAGAACTTGCCCCTACTATATGCAGCAAATGTGAGTTTGATCCATTACATACACTGTTATTGAAGGATTATCAATCTCAAGAGCCCCTCGATTTGACAAAATCTCTTAATGATCTGGGACTAAGAGAACTGTATGCCATGGATGTCAGCAGAGGTAAGACCTTTCACTCTATTCATTTGATAGGATGTATATATTTGTATGTATGTATAGTGTGTTTATAGGTATCCTCAAATTCATAATGCAAGTCAATAATAGATCCTAGTGATAGAAGTAAATATATGTTTTGGAAATAAGGAAACTAAATGTAATAAAATTTAAATTGGAATGAAATTATTAAAATTGGAATGAAAACCTCCTTCTCTTAGTTGTCATCCACAGTTCACACTTTTCCATCTACCTATGAATATCTCTTGGTGAAATTTAATTTAATTCTTTGAGGCTTTGAGATTTAGACAGAAAATCAAAATTTACACACCAGTTCATTGTTCTTACCAAGTATGACTCATTATGGTTTTATCTGAGTCTTAGTTATCATTTGAGTTTCTTGCCATATTTTCTAAATTCAACACACAGGATCAAATGATTTATAAAATTCCAAAATAGTTTAGACTAATTCCAAAAAGAGTCTAAATAGAAATAATTCACAGCCTTAATCTATAGAAATAATTTAATACTTAAAATTTTGAGATCTTAGCATTTATATGATGTGTAATAAGGAAATGTGAGCTTATTTATTCAACACGTCATTTGTTTTACTAGGAGAAACAGAAGTTTAGTGAGGAGACAATTATTTAAACACTTTTGCATAGAGAACTTCAAATTCAATTCTGAGATTGTAGCTATTTGTAATCTATAGACTACTTTTTCAGTTCAGTGATGTATTATACTTGAGCAAACATCATCTTTACAGTCAATTTACCCTCTTTTACCCCTCCTTCTGTAGCCACTTCTGTTACTGCATTCCATAAGTCATCTTTACAAGGTAAGCTATTGAATCAGTAAAAACAAATTTTAACATGAAATATAATTGAAATTATAACATTAAATATTAGAAAAAATTATAACAAAAATATAAAAATTATAACATGAAATATAACATGGAAACTGTTCAGTAAAATGAAAATAAGCTACTAGGTTTACCCATTTTCTTAACATTACTAATATTTACATTATATGAGAGATTTTATCTTAAAGAATCTTTGATTTTTATTTCCTAAAAATAACTTGTAAGCCTCCCCTTAATTTCTGAATTTAATAAAATAACTATAATTCAAAAGCTTGAAAAACTATATAATTCTTAAGAATGTGAGAAATACATTGATAACTCTCAGCAAGAAAATGATTTTGCTAAAATTTTTATTGGTTTCAATGCTAATAGTTTGGTGGCACCTTGAAAGAATCTTAGCTATTTCTGTTGAGCAGTTATTCAGAATAATCAATCAATTTTGTAGTTTTAAATGATTTGTGACTCTTGTAATAACATGGAAAATTCTTAGCTAAAATGTGCTTTTAAACATTTAAGTGTGTTTAATACACCATGTAAAAAACTTTATAAAATATTCCTTACATAAAAGTTTTAATAGTGGTTACCTTTGGGTGATAGGGCTGTAATTAACTTTTTAATCCTCCTTATAGTATTTTATAATGGGAGTATATTATTTTTAAAAAGAAAAATTTTATTAGGAATTGGCCAATAAATGTCTGAGATTTTTTCCCCCTTATAAAAATGATAGGCTCAGATAATTGATTACTGTATTAATTATCACCCTATTAAAAAACACCTGATAAACTGTATACATTGCATGTTATTGAAATCTTTCTTTGCCACTTCTGATTTTCTCATAGCATGAATCTCTCAATTCCAGGATTTAAGCTTACCTGAGTTTATCACTGGCTGTCATAAAGACTAGCCTAATCAAAGGAGTTGAGAATTCCTGTGATCTTTAAGTGTATACTGCAAACAATCAGAAGAGATGTATTTTAATTCTGACACTACATTGACTATCAAGCTAATTTGGTACATTGAGAGAGCAAATAACTTTAAATGTCTAGATGCCACCTTCCACTTCTATAATAATAAAGAGATTGGAAAATTGGAGAAGGATAGGCCTCCCAATATGTCCAAAAAGACTGATGCCAATTGAGACCGTGAAAGCTCAAGAGAAACTTTTACTACTGCCTTAAACCACTTAGCAAAATGAAAACTGCTTTTGCCCAGATTTAGAGTTTTCCCAGAATAATCTTTCTGTAAGAAACCGCTCTACCTAACTCTATAATAAACATACATTGATAATTGCCGAGCATCTATCCCTTTTATCATAGGAGTCTGCCTTCTCTCATAGAGAAGCTACAGGCCCCTATCCCATCCCTTAGTTCAAAATACATACCCTTATTTTGCCCCATTTACTTTAGAATTTACATCTCTGTAGAGACTTCATATGCATGTAATTATATTTATTCTTTTCTCCTAATAATCTGTTAATTTGAGTGCTTAGATAGCCCAAGAACACAGAGGGGTAGAAGGAAATTTCCCCTCTGCTTCTGCAGTGTCTTTTTGGTTCTTTCCAGGAACATATTTTGTTACTTGTACTTGACATTTGCTCCTCATTTTGTTACTCTCTCAAATTACATAACTCAAAGCAAATTCCATAATTTTGTTGGTCTTATTTTGAAGGTGTTAAATCTGTTTACTTCTATTAACTCTTCTAGTCAAAAAAGGATATGGATTATTAAGAGTATTAAATGTTAACATAACCTGAAGAGACTGGGACAGGACAATTAAGAAAGCTCCTTTACAGAGTCAGAATTTACTAAATCAATTCAAATTGCCAAGGGCTTCTGCCTCCCTATTTTGTCTATTACCAGAAGGCTTAAAACTTTTAATGTAATTATTTGTTTTATGTATAACTCATATGCATATGATTTCTCTTCTAGAAACAGAAAGCTATAACACCTGAGTTGCTTTCTGAGTAAACTTAAGTCCTTGTTTGTCCTAGTATTTAACTCTGACATGCAGGTTTAAAAGACCTAAAGTTTTAAAAGAACACTTAGGCAATTAACTAGTGTGGAAGATGACTGGATACCTGGAAATTGCTCTACCAAAAATAGCAAGATAAAATACTCTAATATATTTATTTCACTAAACCACCATATTAATTTTTTGTCTATTTTCCATCAAACTTTAATTATAAATCTACATTTGGTGAATTCTATCAGAAAATGAAATATCATTTCTAAAAAACTGAAAAAAATCGAAGGTATTATAAATCATTTTATATTATAAATAAATATTAGTTGAATTTCTATCATTTCAGTCTGTGTGTTTTGTTGCAAGTTATTCAAACTCTTTGGTCACTGAGGTCCTCAGATATGTAAAGAGGTGATTCTCTGTTTCTTTACATTCCCAATTTTAGAAGAAGAATTCAGAATGATAGCTTGTGATACCTATCTCACCAGATTGCTCTAAGAAATAATTAGGAATAAGAGAAAAATTAAATCTAAAATTCTATCCACATGTTCATTACTGTTTATTGTTAACATTGTTAATAAACTCATTGTATAGAAAGTATAATGCTTGATAGGTAAGGAATCAAATTTGTAAAGTTTTTTTTTTTTCAAAATATAGTTCTTTAATTTGTTTTGAGGTATATCGCATTAAAATATTTATTGATGTCAACTGTCTGCTTTCTGGTACAGCTTTTACTTTTCCATAATTTATTTAATGTTCTAAACATTTCCTCTTAAAAAAGACTATATATTTACCCAAAGTAAGGGCTATATATTTAAAATTTAAATGTGTTTAAAACTACTGTTTACTCCTGAGTTCTGTTTTAGCTATTACCCACAAATTTTGATACATAGTACTTTGTTTCTAATGTCATTGAAGTTATATTATGGTTTATCATAAAACCTGTGTTTCTTAGTAGAAATATATTTTTAACGTTTACATATCCCCACTTCTTGCCTCCTTATTTTTTTAATTGGAAATTTATTTATGGTAGAAACCAAGTATTAGTCAATTTTCCTTACTGCATCCTGTGGTACCACCTAACGTGTGTTACCCTCCCTATTTCCTGTAAATTCATTGTTTCATCTAGAAACTCACTCAGGTTTGAGTGATATATTCGGCAGGATTACTTCATTGGTGGTATTGTGTACTCCATTAGCAGAATATAACATTATTTTAATGTTGGCCATCAATAATCATTGTTTTACCTTAAGTTAATTAGGAATTGAAAAGTGGCTGTAGTTCATTACAAAGAACCCTTTAATTGTTAAGATATTTCTAAAAAATAAAACTTCCCCATGTCAGCTATCTACCATGAAGAATTCATTCAGAAAAAGCTGGATGAGAATGTTCTTCATCAGTTTTTAAAAATAATATATTGATTCCTTAACATTACAGAAGTAAACAATGAGCATCTTTTTTGTTTTTTCGGTGTCACTATGAATGTATAAAATTAAATAAATGTTTCAATTTATTAATTCTTATAACCAAATTTTCTTGACTGTTGCCAGTAGAAGCTATATCAGATTGGGTCCTTAATCCTTTCAAAACAACTCTAATAGGCTTTGATAGTTTTAGCTTTGCTTTGACCAGGCTCATATTGTACATTCCTTGATAACAACAAAGAATCAACCATTCTTAAGTAGTCATGGGTCCTTTTATAGGATCATAGTATTCAGAGACAATCTGGACCAGAGTGACACAGCATAAAATAACTTGTCACTGTTTGGAGGCACTTTCAGTTGACCGTAGCAAATAATTTTTAGAAAATGAAATATTATATATCCGGCCTTGAGGTTTGACATTTTCAAAGCTGATTAAAATGTGGTTTCTCAGTTTTGACACTACTGACATTTGGGTCTGGATAGCTCTTTGTTGTTGAGGGGCTGTCTTGTATTTTGTAATGTTTGGCAGCATCACTGCCCTCTACCCAGCAGAAGCCAGTCATCCATTCTCTCCACCCTGCCCTAGTCGTGCAAACCAAAAATAGTCTTCAGACATTGTCAAATGTCCTCTGTGGGGTGGGGGAAATGTTACCCCCAGTTGAGAACCAACAGATTAAAACTATAATGTTTGTGAAACATTAAACAAAGTAAAAGGTAACTACGATGAATCATGTTTTGGAGAATAAAATATTTTATCATAATTTATGTCTGAGACAAAAAAATAATTCAATATAAGCAAAGGGACAAACTGTGTATTTAATTCAATGTGTTTTTTTTAATTCTGAAATGTTGGTAATTGTGTGTAGAAAACAGACTCTGACTCACAAGGAATTGTGTTTATATCCTAGCTGTCATTTCCTGATTTTTGACCCTAAGTATGTATCTAAAATTAGGTTCTTCTGCTGTGAAATAGGAACAATAATATTGTTTGCTTGCTGCTTTGACAAATAAAATATAGAATGTCTAGCAGAGTTCATGGTTTATATTAGACTATACTTAGTAGCTTTTATCATTAAATAAAATGTTAAAGAGAAAATAGAAGAAGAATTTGCAAGTGAACATACCATTCCTTGTACAAAAGAAAGGCGTTTTTCTCCTATTTTTAGAGTCCTGCCAAATATCACAGAACCTAGATATTATGAAGGAGAAAGAAAATAAAGGATTTTTCAGCTTTTTTCAACGCAGTAAGAAAAAGCGAGAGCAAGTAAGTATTTCTTATGTAGCATTTTATGATTACACCTTCTAATATTTTGTTTAAAAGCAGGTGCTTTTTATCTTGAGATTACCTATGGATTTTACCTTTTCGTTCTTTCTTAGACTGCAAGTGCCCCTGCAACCCCTCTAATAAATAAACATCGTCCAACTTTTACAAGGTCCAACACCATTTCCAAACCATATATTTCAAACACCCTGCCATCAGATGCTCCAAAGAAGAGGCGGGCTCCATTGCCTCCAATGTCAGGATCTCAGAGTGCCCCTCAGGACCTTGGTCACATTCAGGAGAAGTCAGCTTCTTGTGTAATGAAACCCCTGAGTGTGGATGAAACAGAAAAGGTATGTAATTTTTGTTTTATGTTATGCTTTTAGGATGGGGCAGAGAACCACCGTCCCTTTTCCTCCTACCTAACTTGTCTTTTTCCACATAGATCACTAATAAAGTTAGTAACTGCTACTACTGGTTAATAAGATGAATAACTAGTTACTAATAAGATTGGTACTAGGAAGCGATTCTTTAAATATGTATAGTTCTGCAATTCAGTAAAGAATAAATGTATCATAATTTTCACATGTAAGCAAAAAAATCACCCATAAACTTTAAAGTCCTGGTTTACTAAGGTCTAACAAGAGTCTCTTGTTTGATATATATATGAGGAATAGAAGTATTTATGTTTGAAAAATGCATTTAAAATTTTTTCACATTACAATTTTTGCATTGTATTCATGGGTTTTTAACTTGACTTGATTCTAGAATTCTTGTGTGTGGTCGTGAATAGTGCAGTTCTGCTCTCTGCCTAATAAGTAGATGTTTACGGTAAAAAAAAAAAAAAGTATTTTTATGTAGAGAATATATTGCAATTTCTTTTATATACTCATTGTCATAGTGTTATCTAGGGTTACCGTCCCCCAAACTTTATCACTATTGTTCCCCTTTTAAGTCCACATTTTCCCATAGAATGCTATTTTGTAGTAATCCATTTGTTAACTACTTTTCATTCATGTCGAATCTGTGTATTCCTCACTCTATTCATTTGGACTTTAAAGAAAGTTTTAAGTGAATGTGGTTGAACATAAGACCATATATTTTGTTGCTTTTATCAGGCTAATTTTTTGCATAATCCTCCTGCCTTTTCATACTTTTTTTTTTTTTTTTTTTTTTTGTAGGAATTTGTCCATCTCCTCTAGATTGTTGAACTTGTTTCCATATAACTGTTCATAGTAGTTGCTGATTATTCTTTTGATTTCTTCTGTGTCCGTTGTGATTTCTCCTCTTTCATTGATGATCCTGTTTATTTGTGCTTTCTCCCTTTTTTCCTTTGTGGGCCTGGCTATTTTATTGATTTTCCTAGAACCAGCTCTTGGTTTCACTGATCTTTTGGATTGTTTTTTTAATTTAGATTTCATTTATTTCTGCTTTGGTTTTTATTATTTCTTTTCTTCTACTGGTTTTGGGTTTCTTTTTTGTTGTTGTTCTTTTTCTAGATCTTTGAGCTTCGAGATTAGGTTGTTTCTTTGAGTTCTTTCTTGTTTCTTGATGTGAGCCTCTATTGCTATATATTTTCCTCTTATTACTGCTTTGCTGCATCCCATACATTTAGGAAATTGGTGTCCTCCTTGTCATTCAATTCAAAGAATTTTTTAATTTCTTCTTTGATCTCCTCGTTAGTCCAGTGGACTTCCAGTAGTGTGGTTTTCAATCTCCATGAGGTAGGAGAGTTCCTTACCTTCTTTTTATGGTTTATTTCTAGCTTGATGCCTTCATGGTCAGAAAGATGGTTGGTATGATTTCTTTTTTTTTTTTTTTTTTTTTTAAATATTAAATTTTATTTTTATATTCCCCCATACAATTGCAAACGCCCCATTCTGACCCAATCCTTCCCCTCCCGCCCCCCACCCCCCAAAAAGTGTCTCTGGTTCATAGTTTTTTTGTTGATTTTGATTTTCACTTTCTTATATTCATTTTCCTGGTCCCTTATTTAAGTTTTCTAGATTCCTGCTATGAGTGAGACCATCCGGTATTTTTCTTTTCTTTTTGGCTTATTTCGCTGAGCATGATCCCTTCCAGTGCCATCCATGTTGCTGCAAATTGCATGTGTTTATCTTTTTGAATGCTGAGTAATATTCCATGGTATATATGTACCACATCTTCTTGATCCAGTCATCTATTTTTGGGCATTTGGGTTGTTTCCAAAGCTTAGCTATTGTAAACAGTGCTGCTATAAACATAGGAGTGCAGGTGCTCTTTGGAATTGATGTTTCTGTGTCCTTTGGGTAAATACCTAGGAGTGGAATTGCTGGATCATATGGAAGCTCTATGTTTAGTAGGTCCAGAAATCTCCACACAGCTCTCCATAGTGGTTGGACCAGTTTGCACTCCCACCAACAGTGCACAAGAGTTCCTTTTTCTCCACATCCTCGCCAACATTTGTTGTTGCTAGTTTTTTTAATATGTGCCATTCTCACTGGTGTGAGATGGTATCTCATGGTAGTTTTGATTTGCATTTCCCTGATTACAAGTGATGTTGAACATTTTTTCATATGTCTGTTGGCCATTTTCATTTCCTCTTCAGAGAAGTTTCTTTTAGCTCTTCTGCCCATTTTTGACTGGATTATTTTCTTTGTTGTTGCTGAGTCTCATCAGCTCTTTGCAGATTTTTGTGATCAGTCCTTTATCATTAGTGTTGGGTGCAAAAATGTTCTCCCAGTTGGTGGGGTTTCTCTTTGTTTTTGTTATTGTCTCTTTTGCTGTGCAGAAGCTCTTTAATTTGATGTAGTCCCAGCTGTTTATCTTTCTCTTCACTATCACTGCTTCGGGTGATGTGTCTGTAAAATGTCTTTGATGTGCAAATCCCGTAGTGTTTCGCCTATATTTCCTTCTATGTATTTTATGGTTTCAGGTCTTATGTCTAGTTCTTTAATCCATTTTGAGTTGATTTTTGTGTATGGTGTGAGGTAGTGGTCAAGCTTCATTCTTTTGCATGTAGCGACCCAGTTTTCCCAGCACCATTTATTGAACAAACTTTCTTTGCTCCAATGCATAGTCTTTGCTCCTTTGTCAAAGATTAGTTGACCATAAATCTGTGGGTTTATTTCTGGATTTTCTATTCGATTCCATTGGTCTGTATGTCTGTTCTTGTTCCAATACCATGCAGTTTTGATGATTATGGCTTTGTAGTATAGTTTGAAGTCTGGGAGTGTGATGCCTCCATTTCCTTCTTTTTTTTTCAGTAGAGCTTTGGCTATTCGGGGTTTTTGGTGATTCCATATGAATTTCATCAATAATTGTTCTATTTCTTTGAAGAATGCCATTGAGATTTTGATTGGAATAGCATTGAATCTGTATATTGCTTTTGGTAGGATGGCCATTTTTAATAATGTTTATTCTTCCAATCCATGAGCAGGGGATGTCTTTCCATTTCTTTGTGTCTTCTTCTATTTCTTTTAACAGTGTTTTATAGTTTTCTTTGTATAGGTCCTTTACCTCTTTTGTTAGATTGATTCCCAAATATTTGATTTTTTTTGTTTCGATAATAAAAGGGGTGTTTTTTTGATTTCTTCTTCTTCAGTTTTATTGTTTGTGTATAGGAAGGCTACTGACTTTTGCGTGTTGATTTTGTATCCTGCCACTTTACTGAATTGATTGATGAGTTGAATTAGTTTTTCTGTGGAGATTTTGGGGTTCTCTATGTATATTATCATATCATCTGCAAATAGTGATAGTTTGACTTCTTCTTTTCCTATTTGGATTCCTTGGATGTCTTTCTCTTGTCTTATTGCTCTGGCTAGGACTTCCAGTATTATATTGAAAAGCAGTGGTGAGAGTGGACATCCTTGTCTTGTTCCAGATCTTAATGGAATTGCTTTCAGCTTTTCACCATTGAGAATGATACTGGCTGTTGGCTTGTCATAGATGGCCTTTATGATGTTGAGGTATGTTCCTTGTATCCCAAGAATTTCAAGGGCTTTTATCATGAATGGGTGTTGCACTTTGTCGAAAGCTTTCTCAGCATCTATTGATATTATCATATGGTTTTTATATTTCTTTTTGTTGATGTGTTGGATAACGTTGATTGATTTTCGGATGTTAAACCATCCTTGTGCCCCTGGAATGAATCCAACTTGGTCGTGGTGAATTATCTTATGGATACATTGTTGGATTCTGATAGCTAAAATTTTATTGAGGATTTTTGCATCAGTGTTCATTAGGGAGATTGGCCTATAGTTTTCCTTTTTTGTGTTGTCCTTATTCGGTTTTGGTATTAGTGTAATATTGGCTTCATAGAACGTGTTTGGTATTGTCCCTTCCTTCTCAATTTTTTGGAAGAGTTTGTGAAGGATAGGCACTAATTCGTCTCTGAATGTTTGGTAGAATTCATTTGTCAATCCATCAGGTCCTGGGCTTTTGTTTTTGGGGAGGTTTTTATTACCATTTCAATTTCGCTGCTTGTAATTGGTCTGTTTAGTGTTCTATTTCTTCTTTATCTAGCTTTGGGTGATTGTAGAGTTGTAGGAATTTGTCCATCTCCTCTAGATTGTTGAACTTGTTTCCATATAACTGTTCATAGTAGTTACTGATTATTCTTTTGATTTCTGCTGTGTCCGTTGTGATTTCTCCTCTTTCATTTATGATTCTGTGTATTTGTGCTTTCTCCCTTTTTTCCTTTGTGAGCCTGGCTAGGGTTTGTCTATTTTATTTATTTTTTCAAAGAACCAGCTCTTGGTTTCATTGATCTTTTGGATTGTTTTTTTAGTTTCAATTTCATTTATTTCTGCTTTGGTTTTTATTATTTCTTTTCTTCTACTGGTTCTGGGGTTTTTTTGTTGTTCTTTTTCTAGATCTTTGAGCTTCGAGATTAGGTTGTTTCTTTGAGTTCTTTCTTGTTTTTTGATGTGAGCTTCTATTGCTATATATTTTCCTCTTATTACTGCTTTTGCTGCATCCCATACATTTAGGATATTGGTGTCCTCCTTGTCATTCAATTCAAAGAATTTTTTAATTTCTTCTTTGATCTCCTCGTTAGTCCAGTGGTCTTCCAGTAGTGTGGCTTTTAATCTCCATGAGGTAGGATAGTTCCTTGCCTTCTTTTTATGATTTATTTCTAGTTTGATGCCTTCGTGGTCAGAAAAGATGGTTGGTATGATTTCAATCTTGGTGTATCTGTTGATGTTTGTCTTGTGCCCCAGTATGTGATCGATCCTGGAGAATGATCCGTGTGCGCTTGAGAAAAATGTGTACTCCGTTTTTTTTGGGTTTAGTGTTTATAGATGTCTGTTAAGCCCAAATGCTCTAGGTCCTTATTTAGAGCTTAGTTTCTTTACTTATTTTTTGTCTTGTTGATCTATCCATTGTTGATAGTGGTGTGTTGAAGTCTCCCACTACGTATGTGTTTTCTCTGATGTCTGTTTTCAGAGAGGACAACAGTTGTCTGATATATTTTGGTGCTCTTTCGTTTGGTGAGTATATGTTAATGAGTGTTATTTCTTCTCGAAGTATTGTCCCCTTAATCATAATGTAGTGACCATTGGGGTCTCTTTTTATTTTTTTGAGTTTGAAGTCTGTTTTATCTGATATAAGTATAGCTGTTCCTGCTTTCTTTTTTGGCCCATTTGCTTGTAGGATTGTTTTCCATCCTTTGACTTTGAGCCTATTTTTATCTTTTGTAGCTAAATGTGTTTCCTGGAGACAGCAAAAGGTTGGGTTTTGTTTCTTAATCCAGGCTGCAACTCTGTGTCTTTTTATTGAAGAGTTTAGTCCATTTACATTTAGAGTTAATATTGATATGTTAGCATCTGTATTTGCCATTATGTTTGTCTTTCCTTTGATTTTATTTATTTATTCTTTTAATAACTTTTTTTTTTTTTTGGTCTTCTTTCGTTGTTATTCGTCCCTCTGAGGTTCTGGCTTTAGGATTCCTTGTAGTATTTTTTGGAGTGGGGTTTAGTCTCAATGAAATTCCGGAGTTTCTCTTTGTCTGGGAAGGTCCATATTCTTTCTTCATGGAGGAAAGAGAGCTTTGCGGGATAGAGTATTCTTGGTTGGCATCTGTTTTCTTGGAGTCTGTTGACTATGTCCCTCACTCTCTCCTTGCCCGTAGTGTTTCTTCAGAGAAGTCTGATGTCAGCCTGATTGGTTTTCCTTTGAATGTTATCTGTTTCTTCCCTCTTGTCAGCTTCATTATTTTTTCCTTGTCCTGGATTCTTGGGAGCTTTACTATTATGTGTCTTGCTGTGTTTTTCCTTTCGTCGTGGAAGTTTGGTGTTCTTCTTGCTTCTTGTATATCAATTTTCAGCTCCTTCTTCTCATTTGGGAAGTTCTCTTCAATTATATCCATGAATATTTTCTCTGTTCCTACATCTCTCTCCTCTCCTTCTGGAATTCCTATAACTCTTATATTTCCTTTCCTCATGGAGTCAGATAGTTCCCGAAGTCTTTCTTCATTCTTTTTCCTTCGTACTTCTCTTTCCTTTTCTATTTGGTTCTTTTTATTTCTGTGTCTTCAAGATTACTTATTCGTTCTTCCATTTCATCTATTCTGCTTTCATTGCTTTTCCCAGAGTTCTTTAGTTCCTCCATTAATTCTTTGATCTCCTGCATTCTCTTACTTCCCTCTTTAGGGACTCAATTTCCTTCTTCTGATCTATCACTTTTTTAATCATGGCAATTTTAAATTCTCTTTCTGGAAGGCTCAGAAGTTCTTCCAAGTTGCTGTCGTTGCAATCTGGGGAGTGGTTTTCTTTTTGTGGTGTGCTTCTTTCCTGAGGAGTTTTTAGGTTGCGTGTGGTTCTTCTACTCCCTACTGTCTGTTTTCTAATTTGTCGTATGCGTTGGGACACTGTGTTGCTCGGACTGACTGACATCTTGGGTGAACTTCTCCGCTCCCCTCTGGCTCTTCCAGGAGCCATCTCTGTCTTCTGGGGAGCTTTCTGCTGGTTTTAGGCAGTTTTTACTGAAGAAATGTCCCTGTTCTCAAATGGCGAAGCGGGATGCAGTCCCTGCGCCTCCGGTTTCAGGCACACTCTTCTGCGCACCCGGTCTGCCCCGGACGTGGGTGCCTGCTCCCTCTGTGGGCTCAGACTGCTGGTCGGAAGGGGCCTGGCGTGGAATAACTTCCCGGCTGGCCACTGGGTCCTCCAGAAACCTTCTGCCCTTTTCAAGCAGACTTAAGAAATGTCCTGTTTATAGGGTGTTAGTGACTTTTTTTTTTCTGGTCGCTAGGTGGCGCCAGAGATCTCTCCTATTGTCCTTGGGGGGCTGTTTTCGCCTCCCCCACCCCGTGGGACAGAGAACAGAGCGGGAATGGTAGGGTACACCTCAACAGCTTTGGGGTGCTGTGTCTGCCTTGTGCCCCACCGTCGTGGAGAAACCACGCCCCGAATTTTCGTGCCCCGGGTCTCAGTTCAAAGCCCTCAGGTCCAGGACACGGGCTGTAGCCCAGTTCAGTGGCGCGGGAATGGCGCCTTTTGCACCGCTCCTGTGCCTGGGCGCCTGGTTCCTGCTCACTCAGGGAGGGACCTTCACCTCAGTGAGGACCTCCGTGCGTCTCCCCGCAAGCCTAGGTCGCAGGCGCGGGGACCTGGGCAGCCGCGATCCCGGTCTGCACTTGCTTTTCAAGCACGCCAGGCGCGCCGCGTTTCCCGCGGAGGCTTACCGGCAGCCCGGGCTGTGTGCGCGTCTCCCGGGGTCTTTGTTCTTCTCTAATGGCGCCCGGAGCCGTTCGCTCACCGCCGCGGCGGATCCTGCAGGGTTCGCCTCAGCTCCAGTTCACGGGGTGTGGTGGCTGCACTAGTTCCTTTCCACTCACAGTCCCACTTGCTGCGTCGTTTGTTCTTGTCGGTTGTTTTGGTTTGTTGTTTCCTCCTCTCTGCAGGTCGGAGAGTGCCGCCTCTGTGGGCGGGGGAGGGGAGCAGGGTTCTGCGCTTCCCTCCCTTCTAGTCCTCTTTTATGGCCACTTTCTTCTTCGGGCAGTTCGCTGGCGTCACCCGTTTATCTTCCGTGTCCCAGTTCTCACTGGGACCTGCCGCTTTTCCTCCCTATTCACTTTTTTTTAATGGGAGATCTTACTCGCAGCGTCTCCTCGCCGCCATGTTGCTCCGCCCCCCTCGCAACATCGGTTGGTATTTTTTCATACTTTTTTGAGATTGGTTTGGTTAATGTTGGTCCTTTGTATTTACAAACTTACTGTAACAATCAATGTATTGATTTCTGTAAAAAGTGCTGGTAGTATTTTTCTTAGATTCGTGTTCAAATTCTATATCTTGGAAGCTTAGTAAATTCAATGCTCAAGAAGTGAATTCTTCCTAGCCAACTAATAAACATGTTTGTGCTTCCGTAACTTTAACCATAGTTTTTCATTGCACTTTATAAATGTGTCTTTAGAAGGTAAATAGAAACTCAGGTCAGAAATGAACAAAAAATATTTAAAGTCAATAACATAGGGAACTACCTAGTGAGCTGATCTTCTTGTTTCTGTTCTTCTTGTTTCTATTTCGATTTTCTTGTCTAATACCTGTAGAATAAAATATCATCTTCCAAATCAGGAGAACATTTGTTTTCCAATGACAGAATTACACACTGACAAATCTTGTAAAGCCTGGCCATGAGAAGAGCATCAGGTTGCCAGCTCCTGCTGGGTTCTAAGATAGAGGCAAACTGAAATTGCAATAATAATAATAACAATGCATAATGTTATTATTGTTATAATAATAACAATGCATAATGCAATGAATAATAACAATGCATCTATGGTACCCAAATTAATATGCTATGTTGTCACCAAAGTAACAATATGTTATATCTAAATGATTTTCTACTGAAGGAGTTCACAGTGCCCGAGAATAGGGTTGATTTTTTCCCCAGACATCAGGACACTAAGGTACTGCTTGTTAGTTGAGTAAATTGTCAAAGAATAGGTGATATTTGGATTCAATCATATGATATGAGTGAGTTGCATTAGTCAGGCCAGGGGAACCCTGCTGAAAGATGATACAGACTTTGGTATACGTGGGCATGAGCAAGAAACAAAAATTAAAACTGACGGAGTTAAACAGGGGCCAAGTCAGAGACCCCAAAGACTTTATCTTGTGGCTGTAATCCCTTTACATTTCTTCTTACAGAGTCATGAACGAGTAGCATTTTTGGAATTGTTTTTTATTTCTAATTTTATATTTCTACTGTATAAGACTATAAATTACTATACTCTTGAGTAGCTACCAAAGTCTTTTTCTTCATATAGAAATGAATAATATCTGCTGGTGGCAAGTCCTTGTTTGTTCCAGCTGTCCTCAATATATTACAGAAACACCCTTTGTGCTTGGAATCTGGAAAAGGTCTGCATTGTCTTTCTAATAGTCTGATTCCTAAAATTCTAGACCATGCTACCACTGACCTCACTGAGAGCTGTTTCCTTTGATTCTCATCCTCTGCTCTGACCATTTGATGCCCCCATGTTAAGTAACCTTTTTTTTTTTCCCAGTATGTTGCCTTTGGCAAACTAGACATCTTTATACAATTTTCTAATTACTTTTTCTTTTGATCTGGACATCTGGTTAGTTCTTTGATGTATTGCTCAGTAGGACCGAGAATTATTTGTTTTCTTCTAGAGAAGCTGAAGAAACTTTTTTTATTTATTCATTGCACGAATTCTTAATGATTGAGCTGTGATTTTGCATGTTGTGTCTGTGTATATGTTTGTGCATACAAGTGCCTGATCATGTGAATTCATGCCTGCCTAGCATCTCAGTACTTATTTCCTTCACTTCTTGGCCTTATTTGATGTGATAGATCATCCCTGGGTCTTGATTTTTCTTCCTTTGTTGGTCCAGATGTTCTTGTATCTCACCTCTTTTCTGTTTTCTTTCTTGCCATCACTTCCTTTACCCATTTTCTAAATTTGGATGTTACCAAATCCATGATCTTAGCTTATAGTTACTGTATTCAGTGAGAAAAACCATCCATTTTTTTGTTGAGTTCTCAACTGTAGTGGTTTGAATGGTTTGAGTTAGTGGTATGAATGATCTGCAAAAGGTATTTTGAAGTCCTCATCCCACTATCTTTGAATGTGATCTTATCAAGAGCTAGATATTTTGCAGATGGGTTTTATATATAATCAATAACTAAAACTTGTGTGTTTTACATTATGCATATAAATAATTTGACACCTGAATTGAAATTGTTTATGTAGCCAAATGCAAATGTTCAAGAAATACAGCAAAATATATAAATTTATGGTGAATTTTCCTAATTTTACTGTTTGCTTGTTTTAAATTTAAAATCAAATAACACTTAGACATTTTATATATATTTTAACAATTGTTTAAAAGGCACTTTTTAATGATTGAAAGGCTGGGAAAAACAACTGGAAAAAAAGGCAACAAAATCGTTTTTCAGTCCAAGAAGTATTTAGGGTTCATTCTTAACCTGCAATTTCTGTTGTTTAGGTGCAAAATAAACCACAAGGGTGCGCTGTTTAACAGAATTACAGTATTCTGGTTTTACTTTTTTTTTTCCTCAGAGTATCCTTTAATTAAAAAAAAGAAAATATTGGAAATAGATATATAATATTAGAAATAGCAAATCTTATCTTTGGTGGGTAAAGTGACAGAAAAATTAGAACAGGAGAGAAAAATAATGCATGACAGGGTGATTTATAATTACAACAGTTGTATTTATTTTGAGCTTTTATTTTATTTTAGTGTTCTTCTGAGTCATCACAGGTATTTATATTTCCCTTGAATTATTTTACTGATAAGTCAATCTATCTGAAACTTGGAAAAAATTGTCAACCATATTTATTTTATAGTTTTCTTGCTGTCTATATTTGATAATTTGCCTCATGCCTCCAAAGCATTTCTCAATACTAGCAAATTAAGGCATTTAGATTTTGGGAGCTTAAACTAGACTTATTTACATAAAGGTTGTTGATTTTCTGGGCCAATTTGGCTATCGATTGAGCAGTTTCAAAAGAAGATTCAAATTAAGATTAGTAAAATACTTTAACCCAACTTTGTGGGGGAACATTTCTGCATCTAAAATTACTTTATGCACCTAGGGAATATATTTTTAAATAATACATAGTTTGCTGCAATTGCTACTCTGGCCTTTTCATGTCCCTAAATTCTCCATATTCTTTTTAAATGATTTCAAGATTTGCGTCATTTTCCTTATAAAGATAAATATACTGCCTTCTATGGAAATGTTTATTTGAAAAAAGAAAACTTTCACATTAGAAACTTTCTGACATTTTCTACTTTTGGGGCATTTTGTGAATATGATTCTGCCTAAAGATGTGAAATGCAACAACACATGCTAGTAGCTGGTTTATGCTGTTGTTTACATGAGCCATATGGCATTAAACTATATAAAATGTGTATAGTTATTTGATATAAGATTATGTGAATATAGTTATTTACTATATGACTGTAATTTATATATTTCATACATCTTCTTTTGAAACTGCTCAATCAATAGCCAAATTGGCAGTTTTTCTCTGCTTCTAGCATAGTACCTCATTTTATTTAGAATATTAACGATTGGTTGAAAGCACCCTAAGGAATGACCTTGTTTGGGCCTCTCACTGGATCTCATTTTGCATTCTGCTGTCAACAAACATTCAGATATTGAGAAATTGAAATACTTTGCCATCCAGTATTATGCAAGTGAAATTTAATACTTAGAATGTTATTTTAGCAACCAATTTAATTGCTTTTTAAATGTTTGACATTATTCATCTTTTACCCAATTTTGCCTTTTAACATTTTTCTTATGAGCAGATATGATAGATTGTCACATGTTTGGAATATGCAAGTATATATTTAGTCCTAATTTCACTTAATGAGTTTTAATGCTAGTTGTTTTCCAGAATCATTAAACTTGTTGTAGAATGCCTATTGGACTGTAGTCTTTTAAGAAATATCTCTTTTTAGTTTCTTTAGGTTATCACATAACATTTGATTACCCACTCCACTTTCCTCTTGTATTTATTATATAGTAAGTGGACCACACACAGAATTCTACAATTGCCTAGGAACCATGGTTGCCATGGCATTTCAGTTTGATATACAGGATACAGCTGTCTGTACTTCCAAAAATATGACTTGTTTCATTCAATAGAGAAATGCACCAGCACAGTATAATAGTTAATCTCCTTCTCCTTTTAAGGCTTTCCAGATATGATATACTTTGTCACTATAGTTTTCATCAGATTTTCAAAAGGTCCTATTCATAATAACTAATGCTTATATAGCACTTATTAACATTTCAGTCAAGATTCTAAGCATCTTACTCATTTAATGCTCACAAAAACTCTCTGAGACATTACTTTTTATATTTCTGCCAGGTTTACCTTTGACTTAAATGTAAAGAACTGTGCTTATTATAAAGTTGTTGAACTTTTAAAGAACATTATTTTCAAATCACAATAGGTCAATCGTAGAATTAATGTAGATATCTTTATCTACAAGGATGCAAAAGTTGTGCCTCTCTGAAATTGTAAACTGAGTTAATAAAGTAGCATTGAAAATAATCAGTGTTAGGGCCTCCCCGGTGGCGCAGCGGTTGAGCACTGGGTTGCGAAGTTGCCTGCAGCCTCTGCAGTGCCAGTTCGATCCCTGGCTGCTCCCCGGCCACCAAAGGAGGGTTCCGCATGGTGCGCAGACCTCTCCTGCCACCCGCTGCTACCCTCAGCAGTGTACTTCGTCAGTCTGCCTGCTCTGCTCTCTGCTCTGACTTTGGTGAATTCTCTTACCCTCCCGCGCTTCTGACTGTACCCAGTGCTTGTATAAATAAATAATAAATAAATAAATAAATAAATCTTTAAAAAATATACCGTCATTTGAAAATAATCAGTGTTATGAGTCTTTCTTTACAAGTTATCATCTTATGAAGTTTATTCAGCCTTTTTGCTATGGTGACTTTTTAGACATGCTTTTCTCTGGTAACCAGCCTGTTTTAACAGAGACCAAGGCAGAGAGAAGCAGGTCTTTTTCCTGAGCCATGGTGATAAACTATGGATAACACCTGACATATAACCTTGACTGCTCTCTGGAATGAATGGATTTGGCCCCAGTTTGTTCCTTTGCTGTTTAACTCTGCTAGAGACCCTAACCTCAGATGCTTAGTGTTCTCCTACCTGCCCCTAAGCACACATCTGTCCTGACCGTAGAGAACCATGGTTACCACTGCCCCTTGTCTTTTTAACTTAACCCCAAACTCTGCTTTCTTTTGGTTCATTTTGTCTTTTTATATCCAATATGTAAAACTAAGTTAGTCTTTATATTTTGGGCATTTAAAAAATGTAATAGGTAAGGGGTTGCTACTAATAAGACTTGCTTATATGCTATCTCAAAGTATGGTAGGGTTGATGAAATGAAAACACAGATTGCCTTAGAAAGAGCAATGTGAAACCCTTGCAAGGGTAGAGCACAGATTGTAAAATTTGTTCCTTTCCTTTTTTCTACCTGAATGGAAAAGGTGGGAAAGGAAATGTATTGTGACATAAGCTTGAACTGAGAGGCAGTCTTGGCACTACTTATATGTCTGTTTATGTCTATTACATTCTTCATCTTCTACCTGGAACAGGCTATTAACTTCTTTATGGCTTGGGTTTCTCATTTCTTGAATAAACTTTTGGAACTGTATTTCCAAAATTCTTTCAAATCTAGTCTTATAAAATTATATTATTGTTTTGTTGTCTTTTTACAATTGACCTTTAACAAATCAGTGCTTTCCTATGTGTGCCTTTGGGTTGGTCAGTGATCACCTGATAGTGGCACATCCTACTGGCATTACCCCTCTAGAGATTTTTGGGCTCTAAACACAGAATCAAAATAAATCCTTGATTTGAGCATCACTAAATAAGGACAGGAGATAGAAAGTTGTAGGAAGATCTGAATAAAAGAATTCTTCCATCAAGGCTTAGACGTTCAATCTTAACCTTCAGTTATATTTTATCTTAGTTGAGTCATTGGGGAAAAATAAATAGTAAATTAGGGTAAACCTAGTGTCAGTTATAAAATAGTAATATGTCATAGTATTTTGGAAAACAGAAGATTAATGTTTTTTTTAAGAAGAAATATATATATAAATTTTTAAACAATTTCAAGAGATTTCTTAGGTTCTTTGTTTAAACTCTGTTCCTCCCCACATCTGCAAATAATATTACAAACAGAAATAAAAATATAAAATCTTTTAACAGCAACATTTCACAATGTCATTGAATTTAGGCCACTGTTGATTCATTGTTTGATTCAGGTTTTTCTCTCTTTTTTTTTTTTCTATTTGTATTCATTTAGTTAACTCTTTTACCCAGGATATATTGATTTCAGTAGCCCACATCTTATAATTTAACTATGATTAATAAGTGATCTAATAATCAGTACAGCACCAGTACTCAGTAAATCTATTGGATGCTATTCAATTCTGTTTTCTTGTGTTAAACTTGTTCCATTTCTGAACTGATAATTTCTAATCTGCTTGTGAATTCTGAAGGATAACTTCTGTCATGGTTTTTCAACATGACCTTGTCATTTTTGGTAGTGTATTTTGTTTCTTTGTACATTATTTTCCTTTTCACAGACCATAAAGTTCAGTGATGTAGATTCCTGTTGGAGGTACAGTTTTCACTAATAGCAGGCAGACTTAGTGACGCTAACTAAAGTAAATAATTGAATATCTCTAATCATTAACCAAAGTGTTTTCTTTCTCCCTAGTCAGTAAAAACCTCTTGTTCTTGTTTTGTAAACCATTTGGATTTAAAAATAAGTTTATCTCAACTCCTTTTTTAAAAAATTCAGTCATAATATAACCAAAGGAAATATACCATAGTGGTAAAAGCTAAAGACAGTTCTTAGAAATACCTTTTAATTCTGCACATTAAATATATGAAATAAATGTACCCATCACAAGATTTAACAAACTGGTGTTAGTTAGCCTTGATTAAATTCCTTTAAGGTCTGATGAAGCTGCCTAAGGTGACTTCCTACTGAAGTTTTTATAGGCAGTGAATTTAGTTTATGCCAAACTGCTCAGCACAAGTTGCTGAGTGGTGAGTGCTGTTGGGATTTTAAGGCTAATTATAACTGATACTGATGCTAATAGGATTCCTACCACCACCATCACTAAAGAGAAAATATTCTTAGAAAAAAAAATCTCCTTGGGCCTCCCTGGTGGTACAGGGGTTAAAGTCTCAGCACTATCAAGCTATTGCCAGCTGCTGGGTTCTATCCCTGGCCAGAGAGCTGACTCAAATGTTACAGCAGACCTCTCCTGTCTCATTGCTCCCCTCAGCAGTGTATTTCAGTGGATTCACCTGTTCTGCTCCCCACTCTGTCTCTGGTGAATCTCCTCCCTCTCCCACCCCACACCTTTGGCCTACACTCCAGTTCTTGTATGTATAAATTAATAAAAATAAATATTTTTTTAAAAAAAAATCTTTTAATTATACTTTTTACTCTAACCTCTAGTGTGTTGCAATCATTTGCTTCTTTTATTTACAGAGTACTTTTACATACTGCAAACAGAATACATGTGATAGTATTGTCTAGTATTTATAAAGCATGTGCTGTATGCTGGGCAATGTGCTAAGTATCTGACATATAACATTTCACTGAAGCATCCAACTCCCTTTGAGGTTGGTCCTGTTTCTTTTCCCATTTTGTAGATAAGGAGGCTGAAGTTTGCAGAGAGAATAAATTCTTCCTAGTTGAAGCTTTGACATCATCTCCAAAATTTATGTTTGCTAACCATAACAGTGGACTGCCTTCCAACTTACAAACCTTCTGGAAGCTTCTCTCCAATTAGACATATTCACACAAAATACTGGGGAGCTCAACCCTGACCAAGGCAAGAAATCCTGACTAAAACTACTGGGAGACTATTAGGAGCCTACTCCTAAATTTGACAGAAATAAAGAGTATTTAAGAACATTGCTGCTGGGCCTCCCCGGTGGCGCAGCGGTTGAGCGCTGGGTTGCGAAGCTGCCCGTGACCTCTGCGGCGCCGGTTCGATCCCCGGCTGCTCCCCGGCCACCACAGGAGGGTCCCACATGGCGCGCAGACCTCTCCTGCCGCCCGCTGCTCCCCTCAGCAGTGTACTTCGGTCCTTCTGCCTGCTCTGCTCCCCGCTCTGGCTCTGGTGAATTCTCTCGCCCTCTTGCGCTTCTGACTGTACCCAGTGCATGTATAAAACAAACAAAAAAAAACAAACAAACAAGTAAAATAAAATAAAATAAAAGCATGCCTCTATAAAAAAAATAAATAAATAAATAAATAAATAAAAAGAACATTGCTGCTGAGACATTAGTGGCATATTTTAATTTTTATATAGGAACCCATGGTATGTTTGCCTTATTCTAATAGTTTAGTAAGTCTGCTTTCCTGCATTGTAATTTTGGGGTTAGGAGCCTCTCTAAACTTATGTAGTAGACATATATATATATATATATATAAGCTTATGTAGTAGATATATATATATATATATATGTCTATATAGCGTTTACATAGACCACAGGACACACCAGTTTTCTTGGCTATAGTCTATTCAGAAACAGTGAGATTTTCTAACTTAAATAAGCCTTTTTTTCTTGCAAGCTTTTATCCCAGAGAAGAATGTTTTCAGCAGATACAGAACATCACCTCCTTAAGGCACAGGGATACCTTTAAGTCTTTTGTCTTAACAGTGATATTTTAGTTAAAATAAGATAGCTCCAAGTTTGATTTTAGCACTTAACTTTGCTCAGCTGCTTCTTAACTGATGAAAATTCTTTCCATTAGCTTCTTTTTAAAAAAAAAAATTAAAAAAATCTTCCTTCTTTGTCTTAAAGAACAAAAAGTATATAGTTAGCTAACATCACCCCTTCCTCAGAACAAAATTTACATTCTTGTCATTAATCTACTGATGGCTTTCTAAACTCTCCATTCTTATTCCTTGAAAACTGCCTTTGAACTATTTTATGACATTTGTTAAATTTAAAATTTTTATAGATAATACATTTTTAACTAATAATTGCAGTATAAATCTAGTTATGAAAGATCATGTGAATCTGCCTGAGTCATTCAGTGACAATTATGTTCTTTTCCTAATTTCATCATTCTTAATCTCTGATTCATTTGCAGTTCTGGAAATTTACGTCTATTTATATGAAATATCTATAACTTTGCTCTTCATTAACTCAAACTCATCTTGGCTTTGCCTCCAGCTCTCTTTTTGAGAGCTACTGAAAATTTTTTAGTGTTTATAAAACTGAAATCTATATATTTTGACAAATTTTAAATTATCCATAGAAATATAAATATCATTCACCAAAAAAATTAACATATTTTAAGACTTTAGAGTAATAAAATTTATGAGTCTATTTTTTATGCTGTTTTTGAGTTATGGATGGAGTCATAAAAATTTATGAGTCTATATATAAACTCC
Source organism: Talpa occidentalis (assembly GCF_014898055.3). Lineage (NCBI taxonomy): Eukaryota > Metazoa > Chordata > Mammalia > Eulipotyphla > Talpidae > Talpa > Talpa occidentalis. The sequence continues at coordinate 96,726,147 of NW_023603184.1, read as the reverse complement.
CTTTTAATTTCTATGCTATCTGTTTTATTATAACCAAAATTTAAGACTTGAAACTACTAAACTAATACAGTTGTCTGAGAAATCCATGTCATGACTGCTGTTATCACATAATAGAAGAGATCAATCAATTACGGTGCCTGGGAATCTGACCCAAAATAGAAAGTGGGTTTTTGTCATAGACCTTGTGAAAACAATCAGTCAAAACATGGGAAACAAATTTTCAGCACGGAACAGGAGGAAAATCAAATTCTGCCACAACTTCATCCATTCAGCAATCACTACTTCATTCTTACTAATCAAACTAGCCCTGTTATAGGAATGACGGGTGCTTTAATAGGGTTTTACGGAGGCAAACTCATCAAGAAATTAATGACATCTTCTGCTTTTGATGTTTTAGATCAGTTTTTAAAAGCGAAGTAACATATTGCTTTTAAGAGAATTTTTAAACTTCTCCCTAATGCTCTCTAAATTTGTTATCTTTATAAGATAGCAAATGAAAATTTCCAAATACAGAGACATATCAGTAAGGTCTTTACCTAAACTTCATTTTCTACTCAAAATGATACATATTTACATACTAATCCATCACTGCATTTCTATCTCAGCTTTTCTTATCTCAGGGCCTTTCTCTCAAAGATCCAAGTAGCAATTGAGTGAGGATCCACCCCCCGTCCCCCGGCCTTCACCCTCCAGCCCATCCAGGGGGGGTTCTGGTATTATATTTAATTGAGTTGACTTTACTGACTGAATCAATCTGTGTTTAGGTAGCAGGCATTAGCTCTTTTCTTGGTGGTTTGGGAGAGGTGAAGATTCTGGAGTAGGGACTGGAGTACTGAGGGGAGAAGTTAGCAGCCGCAGTTACATATCAACTGGTATAGAAGATGTTTAATGGTTTGCCTTCCTGTAAGAGCAGCCCAGGGTCACCCTACCCCACACTCTTGCTAAGAGGTGGTAATCTTACTAAGGGGGTATTCAGTCAAGTGCCTAGCCCTGTGGAATTAACTCTGTTTCTGTCCCTGTGAGGTGACCTGCCCTTCTCTTTACTACCTAACACAGTTGGCAGTGATGGCAACTAACTCAAACTTTTCTCTTTGGGGGCAGGCTTCCTTTCTTCTCTGGCAGAAACAAGACAAAATTACAAAATAGTAAACATTGCTAAACTTATCTTGATGTGTAGCCAAGTTTAAAGACTGAAAAAAAAGTTATGAATTAGTTCACTTTCCTTACGTGTACTTACATTGTCTTGTAAGATGGGAATGACACAAGATTTCTATACTCTCCTAGTCCAAGTTTATGAAAGCCTTTTGTTGAAAAATAGAGAAGGGGGCCTCCCCGGTGGCGCAGCAGTTGAGCGCTGGGTTGCGAAGCTGCCCGCGACCTCTGCGGCGCCAGTTCGATCCCCGGCTGCTCCCCGGCCACCGGTGGAGCGTCCCACATGGTGCGCAGACCTCTCCTGCCGCCCGCTGCTCCCCTCAGCAGTGTACTTTGGTCCTTCTGCCTGCTCTGCTCCCCGCTCTGGCTCTGGTGAATTCTCTCACCCTCCCGTGCCTCTGACTGTACCCAGTGCATGTATAAACAAAAAACAAACAAATAAATAAATAAATAAATAACATGCCTCTATAAAAAAAAATAATAAAATTAAAAAAATAAAAATAGAGAGGGTATCTATTATTTTTTTCAGTCAACAAGTATTTATTGAGAATTTTAATCAGTCAAATACTGTTCTTGGAGATATAGAGGTGAGAAAAATAGGAGGAAAAAAATCCTGCTCCTATAGTAAAAACAAAAACAAAAGAATTCCTGCCCTTACAGTGGGAAGATGATAAACAAAATAAATAAGCCGATTATATAGTTTGTCAGAGAGCTAGTAACTGCTGCTCATAAAGGTGAAGCTGGGAAGAGCAATAAGAAGTATTGGGGATCACAGAGGGGTCTGATGAAAAGGGGACATTTAAGAAATGACCTGAAGAAAATGAGGGAATGGAACATTAATTTATGGGAAGGACATTCAGGCACAGGGAATAGCAAGTGGGACCACTGTGAGGTAGGAGCATTCCTGGCACATTTGAAGAGCAGCAGGAAGGCCAGTGTGACTGGAGTAGGGTAAGCCTCACACTAAAAGGAGGCAGTGAGAGAGATCTAGGGACCAGGTCACCCATCAACAGCTTTTGAATTTGTTACGAGACCTTTGGCTTTTGTGTTCCATTTGGGAAACCCTTAGTGGGTTTTGAACAAAGGAGCCTATTCTGACTTCGATTTTAAGGGGATCCTTTTGCTGCACTATTGAAAAGGGACAGTAAAAAGAAAATGTGGAATCAGAGAGTACAATTATAAGGTTCTTGATGATTTGCACTATCTGGTATCTGTATGAGCCAACAGAATGGATAGGTTGTGTGAGAGAAGAGAGGAGACTCGTGTGACTCTGGTCTGAATAAATGGAAGAATGACTTGCTCTTTATTGAAACAAGGAAGATTGTGAAGACAGGATTATTTTGATGGGGGACAGGAAACAAGAGATAATCAGGTTCTTAGTTTTAGACACACAAAGTTTGAAATGGGTTTAGACATCAGTGAACATCAGAGAGGTCCAGGATAGAGACAAAAGTTTTGAATCTATTAGTGTTTAAATAATACATGAAACTAAAAGATTAGAGGAGATTAAGGAGAGAGTAGGCATAAATACTAAAGAGAATATATTCAAGGAGTGAGATGAAAAGGAATCAACAATGAAACAAAGAGTTTGAAGTTTGGTAGAGTAAGGAATGTTGTATCAAAGAAATAAGGAAATGAGGTTTTTAAAAGGGTGATGAGCTGTTTAATGATATTGACAGGTCAGATGAACCAATAAGAAGAAGAAACCACTGTTTTAGTCATTGATGACTTTGATAGAAATAGTTTTTATGGTTCAAATGATTTATTTATTTATGCATACAAGAGTTGGGGTATAGGCCAGAGGTATAGGGGGTGAGAGGTTTCACCAGAGACAGAGTGGTGAACAGAACAGGCAGATTGACTGAAGTACACTGCTGAGGGGAGCAGTGGGAGAGACAGGAGAGGTCTGCTCCGCCATGTGGGTTGCTCCCTGTCTGGCCAGGGGATTGAACTCGTGCTGCAGAGTCTGCGGACAGCTTCATAGGTTGTGTCTTAACCCCTTGCACCACCAGGGAGGCCCCAATGGTTCAAATGTTTGGAAAAAGCTGACTGAAAGAGTTCAAGGGGGAGACAAGAAGTTGTAGACAAAAATTATAAAATAAATCTTCTAAGCATATTTGTTATAAAGGGAAAGAGAGATATGACCTGATAATGGGCTGGGAAGCAATAAGCTGCCAGTCTACTGAGGAAGGATGATCTTAGCAGTGACTGGCAGTCACATGCTGTAAGTGTGAGCATTAGCAATGTATAGAGTTGAAGACCTCAAATGACGTTGCCTTGGATAAACACAGATTTTTGAAATGTTTGTCATTGATACATTAGTGCTAAAAAGAGAAAGATTAATCAAGTCAACTGTATTGATGAACAAGTGTTTCATCACCCATTTCATAAGCTCTATGGCTTATTGAACCTCAGTCCCTTTAAAAAGCTTCAGCATTTCTTCTTGGAATCTCAAAGAAGACTTTTTTGTGCTCACATTTTCTTCTGTCCTTTTATTGATGCCCTCTGTTTATAACCAACTAAGGGTGGTATCTCTCCACTAACCCTGCTGCCAATGACTTTTGTGAGAATGTGGTTACTATGAGTCATTCAATTTCCCATGGATTTCAAAGATGCCAACAGAGTCATCTCTTCTTCCTCATGGAGCCAAAGTCAAACTGCAGCCTATGGTGAAATAGGAAAAATGTTCCAATTCTTGGTTCTGTGGCCAGGGTTTTTATTGACTGGGCATAAAAGAACACAGCCTGTGGTACAGGAACTGCAGAGCCTCTCATGCAAATGTGCCTTTTGCTTTCTGACTTTTAAAACCCTTCTTTCTATAATATAGGGGATCCTGTGTAGTAAATACCTCCGAGGTCTGAACCTCGGAGTGTGGTAGTATAGATGTCCCCTCCCTTCCTTCTAACTCTTCCTCACACTATGTATATCAAGTCATCCAAATACATCTCTAAGATATTGCTATCTGATAGAACTTTCTGTGATGAAGGAGATATGGTATATTTGTGCTGTCCAGTCTGGTGGTGGCCATGCCTGCCTTTGAAGACTTGAAAAGTGGCTGGTGTGACAAAGAATTAAATTTTAAAATGTATTTAAATTTTAGTTAATTTACATTTAAATAACCACATGTGCGAAGATTTACACCTGTAATCATTTTATTATTGCAGTTACTTTTAACCATGTTGCCTATGGGTTCATATATTTTGTTCACATGTCCATCTCCCATTCTATTTTCTTTAAAAGATTTATTTATTTTTGCATACAAGAGCTGGGGTGTAGGCCAGAGGTACAGGAGGGTGAGAGGATTCACCAGAGAGAGAATGGGGAACAGAACAGGTGGATCTCCTGAAATAAATTGCTGAGGGGAGCAGCAGGTGAGGCAGGAGAGGTCTGCTGTGCCATGTGGGTCACCTCCCTGGCTGGAGATAAAAATCGTGCTGCAGTGGCTATGGATTGCTTCACAGTGCTGAAGCTTAACCCCTTGCACCAGCAGGGAGGCTCAGGTCTCCCATTCTAAACTAAGTTTCTTGAGAAGGATCATATGTTATTTTTCTTTGCATTTTTATATCCCACAGCCTAGCTCCCACAGAAACTACCATAAATGTTTCTGAATGGATGAATGACATTCTATATTGGCATAATAATGTGTTCGCTGTGAAGGTCAGTATCTTCCTAAAGTTTGCTATTAATTTCTAAATAAAGACAGTGTGTGGTCATTTTGTTTTCCATAGAGTCTCTGTGGAGCAGTCAGAGTGAGGACAGGATCATTGCAGCTCAGCAGCACTCCTGTTGGCAATTCGTCTTTGAAAAGAACAAAGCGAAAAGCACCTTCTCCACCCTCTAAAATGCCTCTGCATCCAGATGAGGAATCTAGTCATGTGATTGGTAATGTTACTTTTGCCATTAACATCACATCTGTATTTAATATAGATGGTAGGAATGATATAGGTTATAAATTATTTTTTATTAAGTGTTTATTGTACTTAAATGTGGGCTTTTAATTAATTTTAGTAATAGCACTTAGTCCTGGATTCATCTCAACTGCCTTTCTTATACCTGAACGTGAAAATTTAAAAAATTATGAGCTCCATTATCCTAAAATGAACCTGTTGTAATTTGTGCATCTATTCAAAAAGATATGGCCGTTCCAGTATTGACTACATATAGAAGTGGCAATCTTTGTAAATTTTAGTTGTATTGGTACAGTATCAGACATTAAAATTGCTTTCTAACAAGGTTAGGACTATGTCTTTATGAATTTAAAAATGTTGAACTACTAATGAATTTTCATTTATGAATGTGACTTATTAATAACTTCCTTAAGTTGTAATGGTACCTTAAGTACTTTGGCTCCTACGTCTCCTGTTTTTCCTACAGACAGTGTTTCAGAAGCAAACTCTCCTGAGGAGCTACCTTGCCCAGGTATGACACCTTTACTACACATCATCAAATTATAGAAAAAGAATTTTCATGACTGTGGATGGATGAATGTAATTGTATAGGAAAGAGATATATAGATGATTTGAGTCTTATTTCCCAGATTTTATAAGATGAAATGAAAAATATTACTCCCTCTGTTTAAGGTATAAACTGAAAAGAAAATTTCAGATTGTAATAACATGATACACTTGAATCCAATAGTATTCAATTCTGTGGTAGCACCTTGAGCGCCTTCACTGCTAGGTCTCCTATTTTTCCTATGGAATGTCAGGTTGCCATTCATAATCTCCTTCCCAGGAGAGATGATACATCTTATTTTGGAAAAAAACCTTAGTGTATGCAGAAGACACAGTAATTCAATCTAATACTGTGCCCTAATATTTTTAATAATAGGTATTTATAACCTTTAGGAATATGATAAAATTTCTTTAGACTTAGTTAAATATAAGTGAATATGATGATGGATAATGTTGAATCAAAAAATAGGATAATTTAATAGATATGAAAATTAGAGAAGATAACTCTACCTAATTTTATTCTTCATAGTCACAAGTAGAGGAAAAACTCAAAAGCATCAAAATGCTTCTGAATCTTTAATTCTTAAATGATATTTAAGCATTAGGATTTGACACATCTAATTATTTCCTCCGTGAATAAAAATATTTCCATTCAATAAATAGTAATGATTTTTCTTAATTCCTACCCAGAATAACATCAATGACATATTTTTGGTTCACAAAGGAAATTTATTAAAAAAGGCAAAAGTATATAAGTGAAATAAGATTCTGAAAGTATTAGAAAAACAGTGTGACTGCTATTCAAACTTCGCTTGACATCTAATTTTCTTCTTTTTTCCCTCCCTCTTACCTCTTCTTGCTTAATGCATGAATAATTGTGAGCAAACATATCTGAATTCTTCTGAAATATTCTTGGTCCCTGCTTGCTTTAATGTTATTGTCTAAGGGTCATTTCCACAGATTTTACTTTAGCAGGAGACTCCCTGGGCCCCAGGCTCCCCAGTCATGAACAGTGCACTGTGCCCACACGGCCGGATGACACCTCTCTGTCTGATGGTCCTGGAACGCCCGAGGCGGCCGTGGCATCTCTGACATGTAGGTGACTGTGCCTTTCCTGCCTGCTGTCTTTGTCTAATGCATATTAACATATCATCATGTATACATTTGGTTACTTGTTGATCAGTGTAATGATATCATAAAGAAATAGTAGTTTTCTGCTTTACATTTGACATTTTATAGATTTGGAGTTTAATGTCTTTCCTAACCAAACAGAAGACTATTTAACAAGGGGTAAGATGAATAAAGTCAGTGACACTGAAGGATATCAACTTCTATTTGGCTTTCTGCTTTTCTTTTTTTTTTTTTTTTTTTTAAATATTAAATTTTATTTTTTATATTCCCCCATACAATTGCAAACGCCCCATTCTGACCCCAATCCCTCCCCTCCCGCCCCCACCCCCCAAAAAGTGTCTCTGGTTCATAGTTTTTTGTTGATTTTGATTTTTCACTTTCTTATATTCATTTCCTGGTCCCTTATTTAAGTTTTCTAGATTCCTGCTATGAGTGAGACATCCGGTATTTTTCTTTTTCTTTTGGCTTATTTCGCTGAGCATGATCCCTTCCAGTGCCATCCATGTTGCTGCAAATTGCATTGTTTTATCTTTTGAATGCTGAGTAATATTCCATGGTATATATGTACCACATCTTCTTGATCCAGTCATCTATTTTTGGGCATTTGGGTTGTTTCCAAAGCTTAGCTATTGTAAAACAGTGCTGCTATAAACATAGGAGTGCAGGTGCTCTTTGGAATTGATGTTTCTGTGTCCTTTGGGTAAATCCCTAGGAGTGGAATTGCTGGATCATATGGAAGCTCTATGTTTAGTAGGTCCAGAAATCTCCACACAGCTCTCCATAGTGGTTGGACCAGTTTGCACTCCCACCAACAGTGCACAAGAGTTCCTTTTCTCCACATCCTCGTCAACATTTGTTGTTGCTAGTTTTTTTAATATGTGCCATTCTCACTGGTGTGAGATGGTATCTCATGGTAGTTTTGATTTGCATTTCCCTGATTATAAGTGATGTTGAACATTTTTTCATATTCTGTTGGCCATTTGCATTTCCTCTTCAGAGAAGTTTCTTTTTAGCTCTTCTGCCCATTTTTTGACTGGATTATTTTCTTTGTTGTTGCTGAGTCTCATCAGCTCTTTGCAGATTTTTGTGATCAGTCCTTTATCATTAGTGTTGGGTGCAAAAATGTTCTCCCAGTTGGTGGGGTTTCTCTTTGTTTTTGTTATTGTCTCTTTTGCTGTGCAGAAGCTCTTTAATTTGATGTAGTCCCAGCTGTTTATCTTTCTCTTCACTATCACTGCTTGGGTGATGTGTCTGTAAAGATGTCTTTGATGTGCAAATCCCGTAGTGTTTCGCCTATATTTCCTTCTATGTATTTATGGTTTCAGGTCTTATGTCTAGTTCTTTAATCCATTTTGAGTTGATTTTTGTGTATGGTGTGAGGTAGTGGTCAAGCTTCATTCTTTTGCATGTAGCGACCCAGTTTTCCCAGCACCATTTATTGAACAAACTTTCTTTGTTCCAATGCATAGTCTTTGCTCCTTTGTCAAAGATTAGTTGACCATAAATCTGTGGGTTTATTTCTGGATTTTCTATTCGATTCCATTGGTCTGTATGTCTGTTCTTGTTCCAATACCATGCAGTTTTGATGATTATGGCTTTGTAGTATAGTTTGAAGTCTGGGAGTGTGATGCCTCCATTTCCTTCTTTTTTTTTCAGTAGAGCTTTGGCTATTCGGGGTTTTTGGTGATTCCATATGAATTTCATCAATAATTGTTCTATTTCTTTGAAGAATGCCATTGAGATTTTGATTGGAATAGCATTGAATCTGTATATTGCTTTTGGTAGGATGGCCATTTTAATAATGTTTATTCTTCCAATCCATGAGCAGGGGATGTCTTTCCATTTCTTTGTGTCTTCTTCTATTTCTTTTAACAGTGTTTTATAGTTTTCTTTGTATAGGTCCTTTACCTCTTTTGTTAGATTGATTCCCAAATATTTGATTTTTTTTGTTTCGATAATAAAAGGGTGGTTTTTTTGATTTCTTCTTCTTCAGATTTATTGTTTGTGTATAGGAAGGCTACTGACTTTTGCGTGTTGATTTTGTATCCTGCCACTTTACTGAATTGATTGATGAGTTGAATTAGTTTTTCTGTGGAGATTTTGGGGTTCTCTATGTATATTATCATATCATCTGCAAATAGTGATAGTTTGACTTCTTCTTTTCCTATTTGGATTCCTTGGATGTCTTTCTCTTGTCTTATTGCTCTGGCTAGGACTTCCAGTATTATATTGAAAAGCAGTGGTGAGAGTGGACATCCTTGTCTTGTTCCAGATCTTAATGGAATTGCTTTCAGCTTTTCACCATTGAGAATGATACTGGCTGTTGGCTTGTCATAGATGGCCTTTATGATGTTGAGGTATGTCCTTGTATCCCAAGAATTTCAAGGGCTTTTATCATGAATGGGTGTTGCACTTTGTCGAAAGCTTTCTCAGCATCTATTGATATTATCATATGGTTTTTATATTTCTTTTTGTTGATGTGTTGGATAACGTTGATTGATTTTCGGATGTTAAACCATCCTTGTGCCCCTGGAATGAATCCAACTTGGTCGTGGTGAATTATCTTATGGATACATTGTTGGATTCTGATAGCTAAAATTTTATTGAGGATTTTTGCATCAGTGTTCATTAGGGAGATTGGCCTATAGTTTTCCTTTTTTGTGTTGTCCTTATTCGGTTTTGGTATTAGTGTAATATTGGCTTCATAGAACGTGTTTGGTATGTCCCTTCCTCTCAATTTTTGGAAGAGTTTGTGAAGGATAGGCACTAATTCGTCTCTGAATGTTTGGTAGAATTCATTTGTAAATCCATCAGGTCCTGGGCTTTTGTTTTTGGGGAGGTTTTTAATTACCATTTCAATTTCGCTGCTTGTAATTGGTCTGTTTAGGTGTTCTATTTCTTCTTTATCTAGCTTTGGGTGATTGTAGAGTTGTAGGAATTTGTCCATCTCCTCTAGATTGTTGAACTTGTTTCCATATAACTGTTCATAGTAGTTACTGATTATTCTTTTGATTTCTGCTGTGTCCGTTGTGATTTCTCCTCTTTCATTTATGATTCTGTGTATTTGTGCTTTCTCCCTTTTTTCCTTTGTGAGCCTGGCTAGGGGTTTGTCTATTTTATTTATTTTTTCAAAGAACCAGCTCTTGGTTTCATTGATCTTTTGGATTGTTTTTTTAGTTTCAATTTCATTTATTTCTGCTTTGGTTTTTATTATTTCTTTTCTTCTACTGGTTCTGGGGTTTTTTTGTTGTTCTTTTTCTAGATCTTTGAGCTTCGAGATTAGGTTGTTTCTTTGAGTTCTTTCTTGTTTTTTGATGTGAGCTTCTATTGCTATATATTTTCCTCTTATTACTGCTTTTGCTGCATCCCATACATTTAGGATATTGGTGTCCTCCTTGTCATTCAATTCAAAGAATTTTTTAATTTCTTCTTTGATCTCCTCGTTAGTCCAGTGGTCTTCCAGTAGTGTGGCTTTTAATCTCCATGAGGTAGGATAGTTCCTTGCCTTCTTTTTATGATTTATTTCTAGTTTGATGCCTTCGTGGTCAGAAAAGATGTTGGTATGATTTCAATCTTGGTGTATCTGTTGATGTTTGTTTGACTGTTGATGTTTGCCCCAGTATGTGATCGATCCTGGAGAATGATCCGTGTGCGCTTGAGAAAAATGTGTACTCCGTTTTTTTTGGGTTTAGTGTTCTATAGATGTCTGTTAAGCCCAAATGCTCTAGGTCCTTATTTAGAGCTTTAGTTTCTTTACTTATTTTTTGTCTTGTTGATCTATCCATTGTTGATAGTGGTGTGTTGAAGTCTCCCACTACATATGTGTTTTCTCTGATGTCTGTTTTCAGAGAGGACAACAGTTGTCTGATATATTTTGGTGCTCTTTCGTTTGGTGAGTATATGTTAATGAGTGTTATTTCTTCTCGAAGTATTGTCCCCTTAATCATAATGTAGTGACCATTGGGTCTCTTTTTATTTTTTTTGAGTTTGAAGTCTGTTTTATCTGATATAAGTATAGCTGTTCCTGCTTTCTTTTTTGGCCCATTTGCTTGTAGGATTGTTTTCCATCCTTTGACTTTGAGCCTATTTTTATCTTTTGTAGCTAAATGTGTTTCCTGGAGACAGCAAAAGGTTGGGTTTTGTTTCTTAATCCAGGCTGCAACTCTGTGTCTTTTTATTGAAGAGTTTAGTCCATTTACATTTAGAGTTAATATTGATATGTTAGCATCTGTATTTGCCATAATTATGTTTGTCTTTCCTTTGATTTTATTTATTTATTCTTTTAATAACTTTTTTTTTTTTTTTTGGTCTTCTTTCGTTGTTATTCGTCCCTCTGAGGTTCTGGCTTTAGGATTCCTTGTAGTATTTTTTGGAGTGGGTTTAGTCGCAATGAAATTCCGGAGTTTCTCTTTGTCTGGGAAGGTCCATATTCTTTCTTCATGGAGGAAAGAGAGCTTTGCGGGATAGAGTATTCTTGGTTGGCATCTGTTTTCTTGGAGTCTGTTGACTATGTCCCTCCACTCTCTCCTTGCCGTAGTGTTTCTTCAGAGAAGTCTGATGTCAGCCTGATTGGTTTTCCTTTGAATGTTATCTGTTTCTTCCCTCTTGTCAGCTTCATTATTTTTTCCTTGTCCTGGATTCTTGGGAGCTTTACTATTATGTGTCTTGCTGTGTTTTTCCTTCGTCGTGGAAGTTTGGTGTTCTTCTTGCTTCTTGTATATCAATTTTCAGCTCCTTCTTCTCATTTGGGAAGTTCTCTTCAATTATATCCATGAATATTTTCTCTGTTCCTACATCTCCTCTCCTTCTGGAATTCCTATAACTCTTATATTTCCTTTCCTCATGGAGTCAGATAGTTCCCGAAGTCTTTCTTCATTCTTTTTCCTTCGTACTTCTCTTTCCTTTTCTGTTTTGGTTCTTTTTATTTCTGTATCTTCAAGATTACTTATTCGTTCTTCCATTTCATCTATTCTGCTTTCATTGCTTTTCCCAGAGTTCTTTAGTTCCTCCATTAATTCTTTGATCTCCTGCATTTCTCTTACTTCCCTCTTTAGGGACTCAATTTCCTTCTTCTGATCTATCACTTTTTTAATCATGGCAATTTTAAATTCTCTTTCTGGAAGGCTCAGAAGTTCTTCCAAGTTGCTGTCGTTGCAATCTGGGGAGTGGTTTTCTTTTTGTGGTGTGCTTCTTTCCTGAGGAGTTTTTAGGTTGCGTGTGGTTCTTCTACTCCCTACTGTCTGTTTTTCTAATTTGTCGTATGCGTTGGGACACTGTGTTGCTCGGACTGACTGACTTCTTGGGTGAACTTCTCCGCTCCCCTCTGGCTCTTCCAGGAGCCATCTCTGTCTTCTGGGGGAGCTTTCTGCTGGTTTTAGGCAGTTTTTACTGAAGAAATGTCCCTGTTCTCAAATGGCGAAGCGGGATGCAGTCCCTGCGCCTCCGGTTTCAGGCACACTCTTCTGCGCCCCCGGTCTGCCCCGGACGTGGGTGCCTGCTCCCTCTGTGGGCTCAGACTGCTGGTCGGAAGGGGCCTGGCGTGGAATAACTTCCCGGCTGGCCACTGGGTCCTCCAGAAACCTTCTGCCCTTTTCAAGCAGTCTTAAGAAATGTCCTGTTTTATAGGGTGTTAGTGACTTTTTTTTTTCCTGGTCGCTAGGTGGCGCCAGAGATCTCTCCTATTGGCCTTGGGGGGCTGTTTTTCGCCTCCCCCCACCCCGTGGGACAGAGAACAGAGCGGGAATGGTAGGGTACACCTCAACAGCTTTGGGGTGCTGTGTCTGCCTTGTGCCCCACCGTCGTGGAGAAACCACGCCCCGAATTTTCGTGCCCCGGGTCTCAGTTCAAAGCCCTCAGTTCCAGGACGCGGGCTGTAGCCCAGTTCAGTGGCGCGGGAATGGCGCCTTTTGCACAGCTCCGTGCCTGGGCGCCTGGTTCCTGCTCACTCAGGAGGGACCTTCACCTCAGTGAGGACCTCCGTGCGTCTCCCCGCAAGCCTAGGTCGTCTCCCCGTCTCCCCGCAAGCCTAGGTCGCAGGCGCGGGGACCTGGGCAGCCGCGATCCAGGTCTGCACTTGCTTTTCAAGCTCCCCGAGCGCGCCGCGTTTCTGCGCCAGCTTACCGGCAGCCCGGGCTGTGTGCGAGTCTCCCGGGGTCTTTGTTCTTCTCTAATGGCGCCCGGAGCCGTTCGCTCACCGCCGCGGCGGATCCTGCAGGGTTCGCCTCAGCTCCCGTTCACGGGGTGTGGTGGCTGCAATAGTTCCTTTCCACTCACGGTCCTGCTTGCTGCGTCCTTTGTTCTTGTGGGCCGTTTTGGTTTGTTGTTTTCCTCTTCTCTGCTGGTCGGAGAGTGCCGCCTCTGTGGGCGGGGGAGGGGAGCAGGGTTCTGCGCTTCCCTCCCTTCTGGTCCTCTTTTATGGCCACTTTCTTCTTCGGGCAGTTCTCTGGCGTCACCCGTTTATCTTCCGTGTCCCACTTCTCACTGGGACCTGCCGCTTTTCCTCCCTATTAACTTTTTTTAATGGGAGATCTTACTGGCAGCGTCTCCTCGCCGCCATGTTGCTCCGCCCCCCAACGGCTTTCTGCTTTTCTGGCAAGAATGTTTGAACTTTATTATTTTCAATGTGTGTCTATATAAATATAAAAGAATACATACATCTTATTGAACTATTCTTGTTGTATAGGCATGGCTTATCTTCTATAGCACTGCTTTTTATTTTTGTTTTTTGTTTGTTTGTTTTTAAAGATTTATTTATTTATTTATACAAGCACTGGGTACAGTCAGAAGTGCGGGAGGGTGAGAGAATTCACCAGAGCCAGAGTGGGGAGCAGAGCAGGCAGAGGGACCGAAGTACACTGCTGAGGGGAGCAGCGGGCGGCAGGAGAGGTCAGCGCGCCATGTGGGACCCTCCTCCTTGGCCGGGGAGCAGCCGGGGATCGAACCGGCGCTGCAGAGGCTCCAGGCAGCTTCGTAACCCCAGTGCTCAACCGCTGTGCCTCCGGGGAGGCCCTGTGTTTTGCTTTTTGTGGACCCTCGCGGCGGCCGGGAAAGAACCAGGCTGCAGAGGCTGCGGGCAGCCTCACAGCCCAACGCTCAACTGCTGTGCCACCAGGGTAGGCCCCATAGTATTGCTTTTGATTAGATTTTTATTTTTAAATTATTGGCTATATTTTTTTAATCAGTATTTCGGTGACTCATAAAAAGTCCTTATCACTGCAAACTAGTTTTGTAACACTTCTGTACTATTACATACTGCTTATAGAAATACAAAAAATGTTGCAACTAATTTAGGAAATAGTTTGAAAGTTTTTTTTTAAATAAAATTTGGAGATTCATTTTTCATATGACTCAGAAATTCCACTCTTTGACATTTTCTCAAGAAAAGTGAAAACCTATATGCACACAAAAACCTGAATGTAGATTATTTCAGAATTTTTATTCAACCCAATGTCCCTAAACATTGTCTGTGTACATGAAAACTGGAATAACACTATCCCAGAAATGAATTTTGTTGAATGGAAATTATACTGCAATTAAAAAATGAAAGCAAAAATAACTGTTTGCAAGTATCTAACATAGTATTTTTCAAATGAATGAATCAATAAATATTTTACTACAATAGATTCAATTTAATACAATTTTATTTGACAGAGTAGTATTTATCAGACAACCTTGCCATTGGTTCATCTCCAGCAAAAATAAAGTATCTCAAAAGTCATCATAAAAATTTAAGCTTTCACACTCATCTCCAGGAAAAATATATAAAGTATCTCAAAAGCCTTCATAAAAATTTAAGATTTTATAACTTACAAGTGCTTCAAGCTTCTGAAAACATCTTTTGAAAGCTTAATTATTTAAATTTCATTTACATACATCACACTTTGTGAATTCTAAATATTTTTAATTTCTTTTGTTTCAATTTTGCTATCTACAGAGGGACTAAAAAATGAAATTCAAATTATATAAATCTAAGTATTTTTCAGTCATTTGTACTTTTAAACCAGAACAATGGTTCATTTTTCTCAATATACAGTTTTCAAAATATATAAAATCACTCTTAAAACACAGATAAAATATGCTACCATAGACACGTAATATTGTACATCATTGACATCACACTAACTTTCATGTCATAATAAAGCAAGGTTGTCAATATATATGTTTTTTAAAATTCACTTCAAATTTGTTAATATTTTTGTTATAAATCTATTTTTCACATTTACAACAAAATACCATTAAAATACTCCAAGTTTGAATATTAAATGGCACAAATTACATACTTTATGTCTAATCATAAAGAAATATTTTAAGTACTTTATTCTTTAAATATAGTAAAATTTTTATTAAAAATTATAATCGAATACTATACTACCTTCCCCCTGCCTTTTGTGGCTAAAATTAAACTTTATTCAGCTGCTATTGTGTAAATGGGAGTGTTGAATTATATTTAAATAAACAAACTCTAGAACCTTATTCTTTTGGTTTAAATTTACTTTCATAACTAGTGTTGATGCTTATTGCTTAGGATGTGCCCTCTTGTACCTTGTTGGTCCTAAGGAATCAGGATTAAAAAAAATTATAAAATGATGTATTTTAACCACAACCATTGAATGGAATCTCACACACACTTTTATATAGGACACTCTTCAAGATAATACTAACTAGAGGGGAAAAATAGCTAAGAAACACCAGGTATAATATGCTTCAGTTTATATAAACCAACAAAGAAAAAGAAATGTGTAAATATGCATATCTGCTTATATGTAGCTCATTAATACTACATAGGAAAAACAAAGGTAATAACTCTGAGAATGAGAATCAAAGGATAAAAATAAAAGTTAATTTTCAATGCATCACACTTAATTCTATTTGTATTTTTAAAAATTGTATTTGGCATCTAAATGAGTGACTTGTCATTATACGTTAGAATCGCCTGAAGAGTCTTAAAGTTGTTGGCCCCATCCTTCCAAGATGTAGATTATGAGTGCTAGAACTTGTAAAAGGGGACTCAGATAATTCTCAATTGTAGTTAGTACTTATAACTACTGAGTCAAATTTTATTGTAAGGGCACTTGTAGACAATGGAAAAAATCTCGTGTTCCTTTCACTTTTACATTTAGAACTACAGTATAAATTAAAATCATTTAAATTGAAGCATATATCCTTAAATGTAATACGTGACTTGAAACTTATGAGCTTGCATAATCTTTTTTTCTACCATGAATAAAGCATATTATTTTTAGAATTGTATGTGTCTGAGATAATCTGATTATATGTTAACATGATTATTCGCCATTAGAAAAGTATTTCACTATTAGTTATAAACCAGAATTTAAGATTCTAGCTAATTATTATTTTAAAAATCCCTTCATTGCCAGGATTGTATAGGATGAATAAGGCAAATTAATATTTAGGATTATTTCTTTTTTCTTTGTAGCTGGAATAAGCTCTGATTATAGCCTTGAGGAGATAGATGAAAAGGAAGAACTGAGTGAAGGGTCTAAAGATGAGGCTCAAAATATTTCTCTGAAGTCACAAGATATTCCTTTTGGATCTACTAATATAATAAATACACTGAAAAATGCTCCTGACTCAGCCCTTGGCAATGTTACTGAAGAGTCCTCAAAGAACTCCAAAGAAGAAAAACAAGAAATAAGAAACACAGATGGACAGTAAGTAGTCTGTGTGCCAGAAGTATTGTTGGTGGTTTGTTTAATTAATACTAGTCTTCTGTAATATAGACCTGATATTTTAAACACAAATATATTTGCCTGTTTAGTTTAGACTATCCCTTTTACCATCATTAAAAAATTTTTATTAATAAAATAACTGTTTGCATGTACTTGTTTTAAAATAAAATAGAACTTGATAGTTCTGGTATACTTGTGTTTCAGATATTAAAGTTTCCATATCTTTGTATTGTATGTGTTTCACCTATTACTATTGACCTAAATAAAATATTTAATTTTCAATTTTTACCAGATGCTGTTTCAGTTTGCTTTTATTTGGAAGAGAGCTGATAATAACAAAAAGACACTGTTTTTTGGAGCAGTGTCCATTTTACCAGGTTTCTTACATATTTCTTTGTAATAGGATTGCCATATGAAGGCTGATGTTTCATATTAGCATTTCCTCTCAGTTTTATTTTTTCTTTGAATTAAACTTCCAGTATTTGGCAGAAAAATGTGATTATTTGAGTCCATCTGTCTGGAAATTATTGCCTATTTTCTCATACGTGTGTATGTGTTTGAATAGTGTCAATATATTACACACAATATCTTATTTTGCAGAGGACCACACATTATGGTACAAAATACAAGCATTGAAAAGAACATAGTTGACAGTGTAAAAAACCTGAAGTCACTGGACCCTAACCAAGAAAATGGTAAGTTAATAGCAGCACCAGTAGCCAACAGTTTCATAGAGCTTACCATGTGCCACTGACCATTCTTTTTTTTAAGATTTATTTATTTATTTATTTATACAAGCACTGGGTACAGTCAGAAACGCGGGAGGGTGAGAGAATTCACCAGAGCCAGAGCGGAGAACAGAACAGGCAGAGTGACGAAGTACACTACTGAGGGGAGCAGCGGGTGGCAGGAGAGGTCTCCGTACCATGTGGGACCCTCCTCCGTGGCCGGGGAGCAGCCGGGGATCGAACCGGCGCTGCAGAGGATGCGGGCAGCTTCGCAACCCAGCGCGCAACCGCTGCGCCACCGGGGAGGCCCCCACTGACCATTCTTAATATATATAATGCATGTGTATGTTTACATAATACACATTAGTTCTTTTAGTCTTATATATAAACTCATTTGTGTATATTAATATTTTTAGTTCCATTTTAAATTTAGGTATAAAAATATTAAGTAACTCAGCTGAGGTTCCACAAATTAGTAAGCAGTGGGCCTCAAGTTTGAACTCAGGCTATGTTATTCCAAAGTGTGCTCTAATTACAAAGTATACTACTTTCACTGTTAAATGTTAGCTGTTACCTAACTTATGTGTACTCTGTGCATCTACTTGTGATATATATTTTTTCCTTCCTAGTCCAAACCTGTTTTATTTCATACTCAGATTACTATACCTTGGATGAAACTTGTCTGCCTGATTTTTAAGGTCCAAACCATCTAATTATGAAAACTTACTTAACAATTTCCCATTACCCAGCCCCAAATCCAGTTTCTTTTTCTTTCTCATGATATATTTTACTCAATTCTAGCATTAGGGCTTTACTCTTTGGGTCTTTGCATGGAAAATAATTTTCTACCATTCAACTTCTATACAGTGTGTATGTGTGTATTGTATGTGTCTGTGTGTTGTCATAACTTGATAAAACATTGAATATCCCACTGTCATTCAGAGATTCATAGATAGATAGATAGATAGATAGATAGATAGATAGATAGATAGATAGACTGTTTTATATACATGGCATATATTGGTTAATTTGAGTGTGTATGCTCTGATCCATTTTCCCCATGGTCAATAACATCCTGCAATACAATATAAAGAATGTCTAAAAGTGTATCTTACCCCATTCTTTTCCTGTTGATTCAGTTTGCACAACATATTCTGAAGATAATAGCAATCTTATTGAGAAATCACAATTTAAAAATCTGTTCCTTTTTAAAATTGTAGCCAAATTAAACCATTTTGGCCATGATTTTAACATCAAGTTGGTACTCGGGTCACCAGCAGATTTCTGTGATACTATTTTGATGTGCAAGTGCACTATAACAGCTTTTGTCAACTCTAGATCATTTTTTTAAAAAACAAGAAATAATTTCTTTTATCCTTAACATAGTTTTATTTTGTTTTCCACTTTCTTTTTTTACCTATCCTTTATACTTACCTAAGGCATCCTTTTGTCTGGTTGTCTGAGTAGGGAAAGGAAAGGTTAGTTCAGAATCTACCTTCTCCCTCTACTGGCCATTCTTGGAAAATAATCTAACCATTCACTGAAACTTGGTGGCATCATTGATAGGTATGTATGAGGATGGATTAGCTAATTAATTCAGTATTGACTTTAGGTTTCCAGGTCTGAGAATCCTTGTGAATAATCATGAAAGGTTGATGAGAAATTCAGTTATATAATGGTAACATAGGTGTAACCCACTTTGAAAATGTGAACAATAGAAACATGGAAGTTCTGACAAAGGAAGTTTGTTGCATAGTGGTCCTTGCTATTTATTGTTCTCGGCAGTGGTCACACAGTTGTATTATTTGTAAAGTGTTTTGGGCTATATAGTTAAAGTAAAGGCACACTCCAGAGATATTGTAGATTGATTCCAGACCAGTAAAGTGATGTTGTGGTAAAACAAGTCACATGAAATTTTTGGTTTCCTAGTATGTATGAAAGTTATGTTTACTCTATATTGTTACACTCTATTTTAAAACTCTGTGTTTAAAATAGGAACTTTGAAATATAATATAAAGAATATAAAGTAATGACTATTATGACCAAATTAGACAGGATTTAAAAAGATATTTTAAAAAACTGTATGCAAAAGTACCTGTACACAACATTTTTTTCCATGCATATCTTTCCTTTTTTTGTTCTTATTTTTTTTTCTTTCAACAGAGGGATTTGTTGAGAGCACATGGCATTTTAGGTAGTGAACTTGATCTTTCTTTTATAGGTAAATGGGGGTGTTGACAAAACCATAGAGAAATATTTGGCCTCTTTTCATGACTTGTTTCCCAAGGTCATCATTTTATTTGTGCTGTGCAAAGTACCTATCTAAAAAGAAAGGATTTTGAGGATGGGGACTAGTGTTCATTTAGGAGAAATGATTAGAAGAACACAGTGTATACATCACTTTGCTGGGCATGCAGTACACACTTAAAACCCTGTGTTTCCTTCTAGATGCTTCTGTCCAATTCTTTGCCATCAAATTGTTTGTTGGCTGGCAGTTATTGCTTTAACTTAGACACTGGGATATTATTTTCACTTTCAGGAAGTCTGATTAAAATTAAGAGGGAAAGTAGTGCAGAGGAGAGAGATGTTTTCTCTACTTGGACAATGACACAAGGAAGAATAAGGATACCTTTCTCCACAGAGAAAAATTCAAACTGACATAACTGTTTTTATGTAGTTGAAAGTACTTCCATTAAGAGTAAAAACAGTCCTCTAAAAGTCTTTAGCAAGGACACCTAATTAAAAGACAATCAACTTATATCATGTTTTCACTTCACATCTGAAAGGTAATATTTTTCTGTGGTCTGACTTAGTTGAAACTGATAACATTTGCTGGGATAGCATTTGCTGATAACCTTTTTAAGTTTAGGTTTGAAATATAAATACATTTTTCTGCTCCTCTGTCCTTGGACACTTAAGCTGTTTTCATAACTTATAATGAGCATATTTATCTTCTATGAAGTATTTAGTTTGGACAATACCCTATTCTAATAAGCATATTATCCAAGTGGCATATAAAGTTCTAATACATATTTTCACCTTTCACAGCTGAGCAAACTGATGCTCAAAGATATTAAGTAACATATGATGGTCACACAGATTGTAATTAATCAAGCTGGGTTCCAGAGTCAGGTCTCTATGAAAACAAAGCCCATCCTTGTTTCTCTGTGTAACACTATGTGCTTTTGTATCATTACTAAGCTAAAAATTAACTGTAGGATTCAAATCAACTTATTTTAGTTTGGGAGAAGAGACATGGAGAACTTTAGTTTTTCTACCTTTTTCATATACTTCATAAATTTTCTTTTCTCAGCAGGTCAAAGTGAAATAATTGTGACTACAACAAACACAAAAGATAATGTGAAAAATGGAGTGAGAACAACAGAAATCAATGTAGGAGGTGTTACCAAAAATAATGTGGATGTGGAAGTTGACAGACTATCAAACTATCAGGCACACAAAGCTGATACTGCTAGAAGTTACAAGGAAAATCATCTATCTTCTTTATCAGTACCAGATCAAAAACCTAACCAGTCTAGTGCAGATAAGACAAAAAAGCAAGATGCAGCAATTCAGACAACTTCCTCCTGTAACAGTTTTGATGATAATCAACATCGTAATTTGTCTGATTTCAAAGTTGATGAAAGTGTGCAAGCTTCAAGTAACAACAAATCAACTCAACACTCATTTTTAAGTCCACAAGATTATGTAGATACAACAAGAAAATTCAGGAGTCAGATTCCCCCAATTTTACATTCAGAAGATCAGCTTACCATAAAAGATCCAATTTGTGCACAAGGTAATGATGATCTCTTGTCTCCTGTAGATGGAACTGATAAAAATTCAAATACCTCATGTATAAAGAATTATCCAATTTACCGACAAGACTACAATCCCAAGCCAAAACCTTCAAATGAAATTTCAAGAGAGTATATACCCAAAATTGGGATGACGACATATAAAATAGTGCCTCCCAAATCTCTGGAAATATCGAACGATTGGGAATCAGAAACCATGGTGTATAAGGGGAGTCAGGAGATACAAACTCTAGGTGAAAAAAACACTCATGAGAATGTGAAAGAAACTGCAATTCAAACAGATGATCCTGTTGTTTCTGAAAGCCCAAAGGAGCCTTTGGCAGACATGAAACAGAAGCCTACTCAGAGAATAGAACATCGGGTGCACAGTATGGACAACTCATTCCACAATACAATAGCGAATCCTCTGAAACCTACTCCCAGGATAATGAGAGACACTGTCTCAGCTCCTTTTGCACCAAATTTGGAAGATATAAACAATATTTTGGAATCAAAAATTAAATCTCGGGTTTCAAATCCCCAGTCCAAACCAAGTTCTTTTTTCTTGCAGATGCAGAAAAGAGCATCAGGTCACTATGTAACATCTGCAGCTGCCAAAAGTGTTCACACCCTCCCTAATCCTACTCCAAAGGAACTAGCAAATAAGGAGGTGGAAAGAGACACTCTGCCTTTTCCAGAGCAAACTCTTCCGCCCTTCAATAAAACAATTCCCTTTCCACAGCAGCACATTAAAAGCACTGATGATAACATCAGCAGACGGAAGCCTACTGGAACCTCCCCACCTCCTGTGGCTCCAAAACCTGTTCCTCTTCCTTCCAGTCAGTTACCAGTACTAAATCTGAAGACTTTGAAGACTTTTGGTGCCCCACGACCTTACTCAAGCTCTGGTCCTTCGCCATTCGCCCTTGCTGTCGTGAAACGGTCACAGTCTTTCAGTAAAGCTCTTACAGAGTCCTGCAGCGACAGTGCATCTGCCCAGCCTCCAACTAACACAGAGGGAGGGAAGACGCCTTCTGTGACTAAACATGTGGACACCCCACAACTTGGTGGGAGTGATAAGGTAAATATTACCACTTGAAAATAAGGAATTCTGTGTGCCACATGGTTAAAATGGCATTAACAAGCATGTAGTGTGTGTGTTACTTAAATTTGAATATGTATTAATCTTATATGAAATTGCTATAGGTATAATGGAGTGGTAATATATAGGGTCTGATTATTTACTTTCAGAATAATTCATAATTTGATTAAAATTACTCTGGCATTCTTATATGGCTTTATCTTTAGCAAATATTTTAAAATTTCTTTGCTCATGTATTTGTCTGTTAGCTTATAGTTCAGTTTCTATCTTCCTGTGTTATGCTTATCTCAGGATGTTCTTGATTTTCTCTTAAGCTCTAGTTCTATATAATGGCAAAATAGCATTAATTATATAAGGATATAAACAGTATCAAAGACTAGATTAATTAACCACCTATCTCTCAGCTATAATCTTCTATCACACATATACAACCTCAGTTTAGTTAATATTTTGGTAAATATAAATAATTTAAATTGAAAACCTTTTCTTTCTTCATTTCCCACTTTGTTAATTCAATGTCAACTTTTCCAACTAAGTATATGACCAAAATGTC
This sequence comes from Talpa occidentalis, assembly GCF_014898055.3. Lineage (NCBI taxonomy): Eukaryota > Metazoa > Chordata > Mammalia > Eulipotyphla > Talpidae > Talpa > Talpa occidentalis. The sequence continues at coordinate 96,703,541 of NW_023603184.1, read as the reverse complement.
ACTTAACCAGTCTAAACATAACAATTTACAAAAGGAGATTTATTGCCTTAGTTTTTGTTAACCGAATGTTATCATTTGCTAGGTTCTAATAGGATGTTCAAAGGAGAAGATGAAATTCACAGTATGAATCATGATAATCTACATGCAACTTCTAAAAATGCTTTGTGTACTTTTGCTCAGATAGTGTTTAAAGAATACTTTCATATTTGTGTGACAATTTCCACAAGTATTTTATACTACTTTTTCAAACATTCCTAAAGAAACAGAACATTAAACGTATTGCCAAGTAAAGATTTTTCCATAATTTTAGAGCAATATTTATTTATTTTGAAGAATATTTCTCCATATATTTCACATTTATGTTTATTACTTTGTTATAATGTCAGGAAGAGATGTGTGGTATAGAGGCTAATTCCTTACTTGAGAGTGAAACCTGTGTTTTTTCTTAGAATGGAATACCACTCCTAAACAATGGAAACTTCATTTAAATACTACACTTCTTGAGCCATTGCCTGAGCTCTGTTTAAGTTCATCTTTTGTCAAGATATTTATTTGGCAGTTTGAAAAAGATTTTTTTTTTTGAAAAAGATATTTTTAAGATTATTTGGTAACAGCTGCCAGTTAAACCAATTATTAAATACTTCTTCCTAAGAAATTTAAATTTTTTACTCTTAAATTTGAAAATTCCTAATTTTCAGTCTATGGGAAAAATAAACATAGCTATGACTCACAGAAATGCAAAATAAACTTAGATGTAGCATAGAATTATTATTTGTTAATTTTGTACCCCCAATGATAATAATTTCACAACCTAATGTGGTGGATTTATGACAGGAGCTTCCTTTTCTTGGTAACAATTTGGCTCTTGTAGTCAACGTCAACTTTATTAAAGAAATTGCCATTATCTGACTCAAAGCATATTTGATTCAAAGTGGCCACTATTTCATAACACAAAAGGAGTCACTTCTTTTTTTTCCTTAGCCTCCTGAGTTTAAGGGAAAATAATGCATTCATTTTCCGAGTGAGCTCTGGAACAGAGAGAATTCACTGCAAGAGGAAATAGTGCTCTATCTGAAACACTAGAGTGTCAAATGGAGATTCTTAAAGAACTACTGGTGATTAAAAAAAAAGTCTTTGAAAAAGGATCCATTTTTCACTTGGTATTCATATAAATATTTTGCATTTATTTTTATAGGAAAATAACTCTGCACATAGTGAACTGAATTCCCAAATACCATTTTCAACTGACTGCCCATCATTCACCCTTAAGAGACAAAGTTCCTTAACATTCCAAAGCTCTGACCCAGAACAGATCTGGCAGAGTTTGCTGACTTCAATCCGTTCTGGAGAGGCTGCTGCCAATTTGAAAAGGGTACGTTTTCTTTATGAGATGGGTGACAGTGGATTTATTTTCAATATTGTCAAATAATATGTAGGGGAAATTGTTTTCTGACATTTAAATCTGAAAAAGAAGATGCCAAAATGTTACTCTTTTATGTCAGGGGTCATTTTTGAAGTAGAGATTGAGAGAGTCCAGAGTTTTACATCTACTTAAAAATATGTCAGGTCTGTTTTCCACAACACGGGCCAGGTGCAGAACAAGGGTTTTACTCATTATTATATAACTATATATAGCAAGTGCCCTGGACTCTTATTAAAAAAAAAAAAAAATGTTTGCGCAGCAAGAAAGATTCTTTGGGAATGAAAATCCCTCTCCATTACAGTAAAGCTGCTCTCGTGACAGGAACCTGCATGTTTTCAGTCAAAGCTCTTACAGCGATCAGTTCCCACCATATGTGAGGCTTGGGGGAAAGGTTTGTAGTTTTTAAAAATTGTAGGGAAAATTTACAGAATTTAGGTGACATCTAATGTGGAATTCAAATCTTATTAATACCCTACCAGAGATGTCCGGCCCCTCCTTACTGAGGTGTAGGAGAGCTTCAGCAGAGGAGGCATGCTCCTTTTCAGGACAGACACCAAACAAATGTCACAGGGAATTATTTGCCAGGAGTTTCCTCCTTCTGCTGCTTTCATTCACTGAAAGAGGAGGTGGTGAAGGCTTGAACATTAGCACTTAGACTTCCCAGAGGCTGTGGTCTCCTGACCATCTCTCCTATTCTCCCCTTTGTCATCCTGCTTGAAAGTTCCTCAACACCCAAGACAGAAAAAAAGCAGTCATTATTTCACTGACTCCTTTGATGTTTAGTATTATGAATCCCTTCTCTGATCATTTTAGAAGCTAGTAAGAAAAGAGTAAGAGACTTATTTAAGCAAAACACTGAACTCACCAGAAATGAATCTGGGAAAAACAGGAATGCTACAGGTAGAAAAGGAAGAAGGTATGAGGAACATCTACCTTGGCCAACTGGCTTGCACCAGCCAGTTCTTTAAGTTCTGGTGGAGCCATGAGTGACAGCCTCTCCCAGAGGACTCGCCACTCCAATTAGGCCAACAGGGGGACCAGGCAAAATGTTGCACCCTGGTAGGAGCACAGGAATTGTGAAGGAATAATTGAGGATGTGTTAGCTTTCAGTGTTGGGAAGTATCTTTAGAGAATCTAATCTAGATTTTGTAGATTATTTATAGAATATGAATTTAGGTGTCAGGCAGCATAAAAATTTGCTATTACTTTGACTATCAAAATTGGTGCTTCAGGAGTCATGACATTTAGTTTTGTGGGGAAATAAGCCCATGTTAATGAACTGTACATTGTCATTTAAGAAAATATTTCTATTTTTAATCTTGTAAATTCAGACTGAGTTTCAAGTTAATTGCTTCTGATCTAAAGCTTTCTCAGTTCAATAAATTTGACAAGCATCTTGCAAAGTACATAAATATCAAATATTGTACTAGATACTAAAGATACAGAAATGAAAAAAATGAAGCCTCTGCCTTTGAGGCACTTTTGGCCTGGGACTGACAAACAGTGGCATATAGGGCCCACAAAAAATAACTGTAATGCCTTTTTATTAATTGAGTAGGTATATTAATCAGCTTCAATGAGCTAATTACAATAAGCAGTACTTTAAGTTAGAAATGCCTTTTAGGCCAACGTAATTGTATAGGCAAGTAGCTGTATGCTTGGTGTGTTGCAGGCTCTGATTTGGCAGTCTTTTCATATTAAAAGCTCTCGTTGCTTCCAGAATGAACTGGATGTGAATCAACACAGAAAGCAGACCCTAAATGATGATCCTATAATTATATCCTGTTTATAACTCATTACTTTAGGTTCTATTGAGCCTCAAATTTATCTTTTTTTTTTTTTTATTATTTTTTTTTTTTTTTTTAGATGTATTTATTTATTTATACAAGAACTGGGTACAGTCAGAAGCGCGGGAGGGTGAGGGAGCTCACCAGAGCCAGAGCGGGGAGCAGAACAGGCAGACTGAGGTACACTGCTGAGGGGAGCAGCGGGCGGCAGGGGAGGTCTGCACGCCATGTGGGACCCTCCTCCAGTGGCCGGGGAGCAGCCGGGAATCGAACCAGCACTGCAGAGGCTGCGGGCAGCTTCGCAACCCAGCGCTCAGCCGCTGCGCCACCGGGGAGGCCCCTCAAATTTATCTTTTTCAGTAGGTGGTCATTGATAGCTCTGAGTCTATATAGTGCCAGCTTTGAAACTTTAATTCCTTACATAATCCATTTTATTCCACTAAAAATGGACACAAGGTCTAGTAATGCTCACAATATCCACAGTCCATGATCAGCATTTTCACTTGTACTATTGCCCTAAAAGTGTGTATTTTTTTATATCAGGACTCACATATATCCAAAAATAATATACTAAATAGTATATGTTCAAAGAATTGACTATGATATAGCAATGAATTGGACAAAATACAGCTAAATGCAACAATGTTACTAGAACCACAAAAAAATATATGGGTAAAGTTTGACAATATGCAAGACTAAATTATATTATTTATATAAGCGTAGGTGGCAATTATTTTTAAAAACAGGAAATAATTATAAATCTCATAATGGTGGCTACTTCCAGAGAGGAAAAAAGAGGTTTTTGGGGTTTTATGGGGGCAGGACAGTCACATATTGAAGAGAGAACCAAAAAAGTCATCAAGATAAATATACTCTTAGTGCAGTAGTTTCCTGAACATCCACATTTAAAATGCAAAAACCTGTGATGCCGAAAACATCAGAATTTTAAATATCAGTAGGTTGCTGGGGGCATCTTTCTTTTGACCTGGGTAGGGGGTTTGATACAGGTTTGCGTGTTTGTTTTCATTGGGTGGTTTATTTAAATTCAGTGCACTTTGCTGTACATGCATTCTGTTTTTAAAAACTGGTAAAAGTCATAAAAATTCACATGAAGGCTTTAATTCCTTGTAATCTTTGCTTAAGTTCCATGTTTCTGCCCTGTATGGAACATTTCTCCCAGTTTGTTTTAATTCCTAGCATTTCTTTTATAGAACAACAGTTACATTGCCAAATAAAATCTCCAGTGATTTTGACAGTAGGTGTAGATTGTTCATCAGAAACTTGGCTCCGTGTTTGCCTATATTTTGGCACCCAAATGTTCAATTTAACTCCAGGTACCAACCTGCCTTATGGCTCTGGTTCATACCCGAGCAATTAACCTTCATTAGAATGGTTGGTTCACATTAGAACAATTATCTGGCTGATTGCTCTAATGTGAATGCAGTCATGAACATGTCATGTTTTTTTCATGCTTCTTAAGGGTTTTTTCACATCTTTTCCCCATTCAACTCCCATGCAGTCAAAGATTTGTCTTCTTTTCATATAAAGCATTAACAAATATAGCTCAGTGTTTTATAAAATTTGACTGATGTTAATATTTATATAGGAATCAGCAAATTATTTTCAAAGAGTAAGACAGACTTAAGTATTCATTATCATTGACTGTGCTGACATAAGAATTTTTTAGTTGTTTTTGATGCTTAATGGTGTTTGAATTAGTAAAGGTTATTACACTAGTGCAAGTAGAGTCTAGGTTTGTAAAAATAAAGTCTGGAAACAAACTGGCAAATGATATATAGTACTTGAATTAAGTATTTATTCAGATGTAAAACTTAAACTTATCTTTGGCTAGAGAAAATCTAGAGGGAAGAGGAAAACTGGTTAAGTCATCCAGAATCTTGCTGACTTGTTTTATTTAATTGGTTTGATTTTTATTCCTATATACTACCTTTGAATTTGAATAATCCAAGGGTTTCAGGTTGGCAGCTCTTTCAATATATTTTTCAAGTAAAAATAAATGATTTCATGGTTAATGTTCCTTATGGAAATGAGAAAGCTATGTGAATATTCCTGGAAATTCTTTAAAATTCAAAGTTAGTCAATGAGTAGATGCTTTATCAGTCAACTTCTAAACATTACTTTTCAAAAATATCTTTATTATATGTATCATGTTTATTGTTCAAATCATCAAGCTATATTTTCTCTTTGTTTGTAAAGTTACCATTTTCTATCCAAGAAATACTCATTTACCTACACTATTCCAGCATTATATTAAACATGAATATAATGTAGCATTAAAATATACAGTCTTTGACCTCAGAAAATTTATATGTTGTTATGATGATGATGTCTTCTCATGTTAAGACTATCAGTAAACAAATTTTAAATTTTACAGTTATTCCTCAAAGTAACCCCCCCTCCCAGCCAAATTACAGGATAACCTTCCAGGCTATTTCGTAGTTTGCAACTATTTTTACTTTTTAAATAAAAATAAATCTCTATAAGCATTCACAAACATAATAAACATAATTCATAAACAATATACACATACAATATAGTCTTTAAAAGATATATATACTTTTTTTGTGAGTCTTTTTTTAAATTTTATTTATTTTTAATGGGTTTTTTTAATTTAAATTTATTTTTATATTCCCCATACAATTACAACCCCCTTATTTTGACCCCAAGTGTTCCTTTCCCCGTCCCCCCACCCCCCATGGAGTGTCTCTGGTTCATTGTTGTTTGTTGATTTTGATATTTTCTTTCTTATAGTTATTCTTTTTCCTGGTCCCTTATTTAAGTTTTCTAGATTCCTGCTATGAGTGAGACCATCCAGTATTTTTCTTTTTCTTTCTGGCTTATTTCGCTGAGCATGATCCCTTCCAGCTCCATCCATGTTGCTGCAAATTGCATGTGTTTATCAAAAAGATATATATATATATTTTTTAAGACTATATTGTATTTGACTATATTGTATATGAATGAACCATAACTTATTTGCTTCTTATGGGTGAAAATGTACCTGGATTTGAGTTTTTCACTTTATAAATGGTGCAACAATTAATATTTTACTTATATTTAGAACCATCAGTACATTTTTTAAACAGTTAAAATTTAAAAATGAATTTGAGAACTGAAATTTTGGTTACAAAAATAACTCCTACACAAAGTCATTTTTTTCATAATTTTTTTTAAAGATTTACTTATTTATGCATACAAGAGCTGGGGTACAGGCCAGAGGAGGGAGGGGTGAGAGGATTCAGCAGAGACAGAGCAGAGAACAGAACAGGCAGATCGACCGAAGTACACTGCTGAGGGGAGCAGCAGGTGAATCAGGAGAGGTCTGCTGCGCCATTGGGGTTGCTCCCTGGCTAGCCGGGGATCGAACTCATGCTGCAGAGGCTGTGTCTTAACCCCTTGTGCCACCAGAAGGCCCACACACAGTCTTTTCGAACCAGGATTATATAATCAAAAGCCATTACCTATTTGTTGTTTGTTGACTATACTTGGAAAGAAATCCCATATTAAGTAGGGTGCAGATGTGTTTTCCTTCCCTTAGTGGCAACTTTTCTTCTAGCCATTGTATGTGTTAGGTGGACAGTGTCAACCACTCTACTCCATCCTGTGTTATAAGATAGTCAAGAAAATGGATTAGTTGAAGGGCCTCCCTGGTAGCGCTGGCGGTTGAGCGAAGCTGTCCACTGCCTCTGCAGCGCCTGTTCGATCCCCGCCAGCCTCGGAGCAACCCACATGGCGTGGCAGACCTCTCCTGTCTCCCCGCTGCTCCCCTCAGCAGTGTATTTCATCAGTCTGCCTGTTCTGTTCCCCGCTCTGTCTTCTGGTGAATCCTCTCACCCTCCCGCACATCTGGCCTGTACCCCAGCTCTTTATAAATAAAATAAATCTTTAAAAAAAAAATTGATTAGTTGACCAATCTCCATCTAGTAAAAGGCAAAAAAATGAAGCAAAAAGAAACCAATTCTAAACTGAATTTCCCAATTTTATTTTCCTCTGCACTCACTCTGCCACTAGGCAGGATCTGTGTCCTTTTGTACTAAAGTTCTCATGAGATAGTGTTTGGTCATGAAGCTAAATGAATCAAATTATAATGTAGACACAAGCCCTTTTCCTATTTTATGTATGATATTTCAAGATATAACTATATACTATTCAGAAATCAAAAGATTTTGTTTTATATTCTAAATGTTGGAATTTCAAGCTATTTAGGAAATATTTTAGTGCTTCTCATTTTCTTATACTTTATAGATAGGAGTCTTTGTCATAGAATTTTAGAATGTATAAGTTTATTTACCAAAAAGTCTTTTCATTCTGAAATTATTTTGGCATTATAGTCTTATATTTAACATTTTTATCCCTTTATAAGGAAAGCACTTTAAAACTTGTATTTTCTTATAAAAAGGGCTATTAGGAGGAGAACTTCAAATTAATACATATCAATACAAAAATTATAAAATTCATTGCTTTGTGGAATTCACTTTGTTTTTTTGCATTCTCCAAGGCACTTTTGGGGAGCCAGAATTAATCTAGCTAAAAATGCTGTATGACAGCTTGGCCTGCAGTCTGTTTGTGCTCTTGTCCTTTGAGTTGATTTGGTAATTTTGTAAAGACTAAAATGTGTTAATGGATTATTTAACTTGTTTGTTGTGGAAATAACAACTCTCTCATTTTTACTTTCATGGTACAATGAGTATTCTAAACTGTTCATAATTTATTGTATAATATTAAGTTTTAGCATTTACAATGAAACTGGCTAAAATACAATAGTTGAAAATTAGACAGCTATCCCATTTTTTTTAATTTTATATTTAATTTTAATTTTTTTTGTGTAGAAGAACTGGGGTGTAGGCCAGAGGTGCAGGAAGTGAGGTGAGAGGATTCACCAGAGACAGAGTGGGGAGCAGAACAGGTGGATTTACTGAAGTGCACTGTTGAGGGGAGCAGCAGGCTTGACAAGAGAGGTCAGCAACCTGGCCAGGCATTGAACTCAGGCCACAGCTGTGATAATGCTGAGACTTAACCCCTAATCCACCAGGGAAGCCCAGCTGTCCCACTTTAAATTGATGGGTGCAAAGTGTGTTTGTTTCTTTTAGGTTTCGGTTCCATCAAATACAATATCTGTGAATGGAAGGTCAAGACTCAGTCATTCCATGACCTCTGATGCCCAGGATGGCCATTAAGTATTGCCCTGCCATGCTGTATTTCTTCACCTCCACTTCACAGAAAACATCAAATTAATGTAAGATGTTGACAAATGTATATTCAGATGTACACTAATATATTACCTATTAAAGTATAAGAATTTGTGCTATGGCTTTTAATGCCAAAAGAAGAATTATCAGAATTTATAATTTATAATATTATTTTGTGTTTTTTGCCTTAAAAGCTGAATATGCTGCTTTAAAACTTTAAGACACTGTCTTATGACTTTCATTTTTTTCAAATGAGAAATAGCTACCTTGTGTTGATTGACACATTCTTTATAATGGTGACATAAACAAAAGAATAAATTAAGATTCATAGACTTATATTTATGTGACACACAAAGGCAAATATAGATCACTTTGATATTGGCTGCCTCAGTGTTAGTTTAATTGAAAACATTCATAAGATAAAGCCTGTTTTGTGTGAAAGTATGATCTAGAAGATTTATATCAAATAAGTATATTCAGTTCAACACTTAATTTCAATGATAAATCACTTAATGTGCAAGTCTTTTATATTCTTTATATAATTACAAAATCTGTCAAATTTATGAAAAGCTCAGTATTTTAATATTTTATTAACAAGGAACACTTAGTTTTTTAATCTTTAGAATTTAAATTGTACAAGAATTTTAAATGTTTCCTGTATATAATTATGACATTGTTGTCACATAGACATTACACATTTTATGTGCCAGAAACCTTAAAAATCTTCCTGTGAAATGTTGATAGATTGTGACAATTATTTTACATTTGATATGTAGAGAGAAATAAGGGTTATTTTATGTTCATATTGGAAAACTTTAAAGACTACTTTGAGGTTCTACAAATTTTGGTTTTAATTAAGGTAAAACAATAAAGTCATTATATTGTTCAGATGCTAATGTTCTAAGTGATAATATATATTTACATTAAAGCTAAAACTAAGCAAAGCAATGTCTTATTTTGTTGGCTTATAACTGTTCTGGGATCTGGAACTGTTGATGTTCTATTCTTACTTTAAGAACTGAACTGCTCACTTATTCTGAAAATCTTGTCAAACAAGCTGATGTTAAGTTGGTTTTCACTAAAGCTACTGCGATGTCTGCCTTGTTGGAAAATTTGTTGATTTTTTTTTCCCCAATGTTTAATAAAAGCAAGTTATATATTTGAGATTCTTCTTTTTTTAATACAGTTTGTGTCAACAAGCATATTTATATACTTCCCTTGATGAAAATATCAGCCAGTTAAAAAAATAAAACAAGGAACAGTAAAATCTACCATTTATCAAGGCTCCCTTGTGTACATATAAACCCAGGCATTCCATCTCCAAAATAAGTGGTCTAAGCATGTCTATCATGTGCTTTTACACATGGTAAATGCGCACTGAGTGATAAATGAAAAGTGAAAGTGCTTCCAAAGTGAAAGTGCTTTTTTTCCCCCAAAAAATGTATTTATTTATGCATAGAAGAACTGGGGTATAGGCCAGAGGAGCATGGGGTGAGAGGTTTCATCAGCAACAGAATGGGGAGCAGAACAGGCAGATCTGCTGAAATACACTGCTGAGAGGAGTAGCAGGAGAGATAGGAGATGTCTGTTGCATCATCTGTGGGTTAGCTCCCTGGCCAGGGATCAAACTCAGGCCATGATGGTGATAGCGGTGATAGTGCTGAGACTTAACCCCTTGAATCAGACTTGGAAATACCCTCATATGTAGAGATGTTATGTCATAAATGAGTAGGGGAGGGAATGACTTTGAAAAATTGTGTTTGTATATAGATTGGCCACCTGTAAAATGGTAAGTTTGAATCCCTACCTAAAACCATAAACAAGTATATTTGAGTTGGATTAAAGACTTTTAAAAGTAATATTTTATAATTTAGATGAATATATTCAACATTTTTCAGACCCTCAGCATGGGGAAATTTTTTAAAACAAGACACAAAGCCAAAGTCATAAAAGGTAAACATGATAATTTAAATATATTAAAATTCAACACTTATTTGTACATAAAGTCCTAACAATGAAGAGAAGCCAAAAGTAAGATTTCTTAACTATACACATGGATTAATTTTTAAAATGTAGACATGCCTATAACTATGAAAAGACTACCCAATAGAAACATTTCCAAAGTGAAAGAACAAAAATAGTATTTCTTCCAAGAGGAACACAGACCAACAAACATAAAGCAAAAAAGTTCTCCTTATTTATCAAGGAAATAACAACACAAAGTACATCATCCCACCCATCAAGTTAGCAAAAATGTAAGTTTCAAAATAGCAAGCGTTGTCAAGGATGGTGAAGTAATGGGAATGGTTTTACTGTTGGTGGGAGATATACTGGCACAACTATCAATTTGTAATATCTAGTAAATTTAAAGGTTTATTACCACATTGCCTTAAAGAAACACTTATGCATGTGCATAAGGAGATCTACAAAAATATTCATGGCAACCTGTGTATAACAGCAGAGAGGCGTCCTAATGAGCATACAACATTGGTATTATATTCATATGATAGACTGTAAGGCAATCAAAATGAGCAAACTAGAGTTTTGCATGACAATATAGACACATCTCAAACAAGTGAGAAAATAAAGTGGTAGATACCAGTTATATAAAGCATAAAAAAATGCATAGTGATACTATATATTATGACTGTATATACAGAAAAAAATATATACAAGTTTAATAATGGGAGCCAGTAAATTAAAATTGGATCAGGAGAGAGATTTGCAGGAGGCATCAATTATTTTTTTTAAGCTTTTTTTTTTTTTTAAGATTTATTTATTTATACAAGCACTGGGTACAGTCAGAAGTGCGGGAGGGTATGAGAATTCACCAGAGCCAGAGCAGGGAACAGAACAGGCAAACACTGGTAAGGGGAGCAGCGGGCGTGGCAGGGGAGGTCTGCCACACCATGTGGGACCCTCTCCGGTGGCTGGGGATCAAACCAGTGCTGCAGAGGCTGCAGGCAGCCTCGCAGCCCAGTGCTCAACTGCTGCGCCACCAGGGGAGGCCCAGCATCAATTATTTTTATAGTGTTTTATTAACTGCTCTTTGAAAACAGGTATTTGTTTTACTCCAGGTTTTAGTATAGTTGCAATAATTTATCATTTTTTTTTTAAAGATCATGTAAGACTTGGAGCCTATGTACATTGATCATTTAAACACACATTCTGAAAAAGTTGCCTTATCCATACTATTTCAGGAGTAAAATGTGCTATCCCATCCTATTGGGAAAGGAAGTTGTGATGAGTAGACTTCACCAGTCATATCTTCAAGTAACAGTGAAATTAAGATACAATAGTGATCTAGAACCAATGATTTTCATATTTAATTTTTGCTATCTAAGCATTTTGCTTTTCCATTTTCCCCATCTCTTTTTTTTAAATAGTATGTATTTTTAAATTATCCGTATTCTGGGTCTCCCTGGTGGCGCAGAGGTTGAGCGACGGATTGTGAAGCTACCCGCAGCCTCTGCTGAGCCAATTCAATACCGGGCTGCTCCCCGGCCACTGGAGGAAGGTCCCATATGGCGCGCAGACCTCTCCTGCCCCCCGCTGCTCCCCTCAGCAGTGTACTTCGGTCCTTCTGCCTGCTCTGCTCCCCGCTCTGGTGAATTCTCTCACCCTCCCGCACTTCTGACTGTACCCAGTGCTTGTATAAATAAATAAATAAAAATAAATCTTTAAAAATAAATAAATAAATAATAAATTATCCATATTCTATATAAATTATAAATTTATATAAATTATTTCCAGGTTCTATAGCAAGATACTTGGAGTACTTATAGTTCTATATATAACAGTAAGTATATATACAGTTAATATTTATAAATATATTACTAGCTAATATGTATCTACAGGTTTGTTTTGGACTTTAGTGGTACTGTGGGAGGTTTTGTTGTTACTGGTGTTTTTTTTTTTTTTTTTTTTTTTAGAGGCATGTTTTTATTTATTTATTTATTTATTCATTTGTTTGTTTTGTTTATACATGCACTGGGTACAGTCAGAAGCGCGGGAGGGTGAGAGAATTCACCAGAGCCAGAGCAGGGAGCAGAGCAGGCAGAAGGACCGAAGTACACTGCTGAGGGGAGCAGCGGGCGGCAGGAGAGGTCTGCGCGCCATGTGGGACCCTCCTCCGGTGGCTGGGGAGCAGCCGGGGATCGAACCGGCGCTGCAGAGGCTGCTGGCAGCTTCGCAACCCAGCGCTCAACCGCTGCGCCACCGGGGAGGCCCTTGTTACTGGTGTTTTCAACAAAAAAGTCACACATATTTAGCAACTTGCCTTACAATAGCAATCGTCTAAAAGTGCATTCTCTTTACACACACAGATCTACCCTATAATATCTCAGTTTGCTATTCTGCTATTATTCATTTATTCCTGCTGTGATACGTAGTTCTGGCTAGAGTCAAGACTTGGGTTCAAATCACAGATCAGCCAGAGTCATGGAATCTTGGGTAAATTATTTCCTCTGTGCTTTATTTTTACCTCTGACAATTGGAACTACTATTATACTACTTTATGGGAGAAGTAGTTTGAAACAAATGAATTTCAAAAGTACTTGGTAGGCAGAGCTTTTCTTTTTTTTTTTTTTTAAGATTTATTTATTTATACAAGCACTGGGTACAGTCAGAAGCGCAGGAGGGTGAGAGAATTCACCAGAGCCAGAGCGGGGAGCAGAGCAGGCAGAAGGACCGAAGTACACTGCTGAGGGGAGCAGCGGGCAGCAGAGAAGTCTGCGGGCCATGTGGGACCCTTGCCGGTGGCCTGGGATGGAACTGGCGCTGCAGAGGGTGCCGGGAAGCTTCGCAACCCAGTACTCAACCTCTGCGCCACCAGGGAGGCCCTGAGCTTATTTTTAAAAGCTATATATTGTTATTACTACTATCAGTCAGTAGATATTATTTTGTCTATTCCCCATCCTCTGTCTATTCCCCTTCTCATTCTAAGGCCAGATCTGGTCTTAACCACCAGGCACAATAGAATCCACACTACTTCCTGATCCGAGTCCTTGAAGAGAACAGTCTTGAGACCTAAAGTTACTAGACTTGTAAATGGAAGTTTTAATACCATCTGTTCAAAACCAGTTCACTTTCTACCCACTAGCCACTAAGAATCAACTCTCTGGGCCTACCTGGTAATGCAGAGGTTAAGTCTTAGCACTATCAAGCTATTACCAGCCACTACAGCATGAGTTTCATTCCCATGATTTCAATCCCCGGCCAGGGAGGTAACCCATTCAGTGCAGCAGACCTCTACTGTCTTGCTGGCTGCCCGCGCCCCCTCAGCAGTGTATGTCAGTAGATCTGTCTGTTCTGCTCCCCACTCTGTCTCTGGTGAACTCTCTCACCTCCGGCACCTCTGGCCTAGACCCCAGCTCTTGTATGCATAAATAAATAAAAATGAATCTTTAAAAACAAAATAATCAACACTCTATGTCTACTATCTATTGATTTTGATAAATGACTTGAAAGAATAGAGAGCCAAAATTAGAGGTCACAATTAAGATTTTCACAGATTTTTTTTCTTCTAAGGTTATTTTTTATGTGAAAATAGCTCCTAACTATTTGGCGCATTAGAATTTACACAGAATTTTATATATTTGAAACACAATGAACAAAAATTACAGTTTGCTGCATTACAATGGTCACACCACCTAGCTGGACAAATGGCATGATTTCTAGTCTGTTCTTTCCAATGGCCGAACTTTGCAAATGATGAAGAAAATGGTGCTAGATATCAAGTACACAAAAATAGTAACCCACTTGTTCTGGATATTCAGTTGGTATTCTTTTTTATCTTAAATGTTACCACTTTCCTGCAAGTTTTCATCCTTAACACCTCAGACTCTTCATATGGATAGATATATTTTGTTTATGGCAAGAAAAATGCCACCATGTGCTCCCTCAAAAGAACTTTTTTGACAGGTATTTCAAGAGGAATTGTGAAACATTCTGGTAATTTGTGTAGAACTGTTGGCACTTCACAAATGAGAAATTCATTTGGATGTCTTGAAAATTATTCATTTTAAAAAAGAAAAAGTGCTACAATTCAAACATTTAGTTTTCAAAACAAGCAACTTTTTCAGCTCTTAAAGAAGGGCATTTATTATTTTCTGATCTGAAGTAACATTATAAAAATCAGAAAATACTGAAAAACAACAAAAAATGTTTATCTACCCAAACCCCTAGAGAAAAAAAAAAAAGTATGATTTTTTTTTTCTATCTTAATTAGGATTGAACTGTATATTTAATTTTAATCTAGTTTTTACATTATTGTATCCTAGGAGATTGTGGGGGTGAGTACAGAGAGACAGACAGACACATGTAAAGACAAATACCGGGAATGAGAGAGCTAGACAATGTCAGAGAGAGAAGGGGGAGGGGAAATTTCTTAGGAAAAGAGACAAATTAAGGCAGGCACTACTGACTGACTGTCCTTTGATTTACTACAGCTTTTTCCAAACAGTGATTGAGGCACTACTGACTGACTGTCCTTTGATTTACTACAGCTTTGTCTAAACAGTGATTGAAATAGATGTGTGTGTGTGTGTGTGTGGTGGTTATTTGTAAGTAGTACCACGAACAATTCCTTCCATCCATCTACAGGTATGGCCTTCGGGAGGTGAAGTCTGTTTTCTTCTGTCCTTGAATCTGGATTTGTCTGTGATTTGCTTTGAACTATAGACTATGTGGAAGTATAAAACAAGCAACTTCTTTTCTTCCCAATTCATTTCTATGTTTATGTTCTGCTCACCTTTTGTGATAGATTATTTAATTTATGCCAGTCTCCACACACTATTTCCCCAAGTTCTACATTCTCTTTTCTAAATCTAACACTAATATACCGCAGATACTTTCTCTACCTCCCAATTAGCTCAAAATAATCCAAACTTATTAATTTTATTACTTGTAGTATATTAGTATATAAATATTTTCTCTCCTCCTTACTCATTTTATCTTCAATCCTGGGAGCATGAGAGACCAAATATCAGAGATCCACAGTGCCCCAGTTCCTTGCATTTGTCTGTTTCCTAGAGTTGTGAGAAAAAATATAGGGTGCTCAGTTAAATTTGAATTTTTGGATTAATAATGAATTATTTTACTGTAAATACATCTTATGCAGTATTTGGGACATACATATTCTAGAAATAGTTACTATTTAGCTGAAGTTCACATTTAACTAGACATCCTGTGTTTTTCTTTACTAAATATGACAATCCTACCACTACCTGGGAAATCTCAAAGGAGTAAATGGAAGCAAGAAGGCGAATCCAGCACACAGGGGAAAAAAAAGAGAGCAGGCCTAGGCCTGCTTAGTCATCAAGGAACCAAGAAATGGCATTATGAACAAGAGAAGCTCAAGCTTTCTTCTCATTGAGAGTTCACTGTCACCTAATGACTGGGGAAAGGTTTGTTGAAGAGTTCATTGTGAAGAAATCCTTTAATGATTTGTTATGGGTTTTGCTGATTTCAAGTCATAAGGAAAAAAATACTTAAAGTTTCTGCTAATGTCCTCAGCATTATTATGACAGTTAATATATCAGTTGTTAAATCTAGGTGGAAGGTATGTGGGTTGAAATTATACGTGATTTTTAACTTTACTGCATGCTTGAAATTATAATAAAGTTGAGAAATACATTATTAGGATACACCTTTCTAGCAAACAGCTACACTATACATATGTGGAGAGATATAATTTGTGGTCATTTGTTTCCTTTTAAGAATTTTAAGCAAGTCAGTGTAGATGATATGATGCAAGTTTCAACTTAGCAAAAGTAATTTGATGTAAGCAAAGTTTATTGAAGTATTTTATGGTTCAGTATGAACTAGAAGATCTGATTGAACATAGCATTATTTATAAGAGGGAAGAGAGGATTAAAATATGTAAAGTACCACCTGTATACCCTCTGATAGCCGATCTTTGAGGTGGGTTTATCATCTCACAGGAGATAGTTATGGGATTCATCTGGGGGGGTGCTGGGGCTGCAGAGATTTCATGGTGTAACCACTTCTTCCACTAGACTGCCTCTTTCTTGTCATAAATTGGTACCTGACAATCTAAAAAGTTTTTCTATTCCATGAGTATCTCTTATAGAGCACATCCCAGTTTTGTAAACTCCCAACTGCCTGAAACTGGGAAAAAATTAAAAGGACTGAACAATGTTTCTCTAACAATACTATCCTACCATTTTTAAGCACATGGGATGGCTATAAATTTATATTAGGGGCAGTGCCACATTCACAGTAATCATTGATGGAACACCTCATAAATCTGTGCTGTGTATTTAGCACACTATAGTCCCTGCCCTCAGGAAGTTTAGAATGAAAGCCAGAGAGAAGTGACTAAATGTGATAATATGAAGTAACACAATTCTATAGTGTTTGAGATGTCCCAAAGGAACATCCGGCAGCTATAAGGGGCAGTGAAGAGTAGGACATAAATGGGATTCTTGATTTGGATTTCCTAAGATAGGGAGTTGATAATGTGACTATAGGAGAAATAATGTGAACATAGGATAATGTGAATATAGCTGTATACTCTAAGAATGTGAGCAAAGATTCCGAGGGTAATACATATATGATGAGTTTTGTTAAGAGTACACATTCTGGGCCTCCCTGATGGTCCCAGGAATTAAAATCTCAGCACTATCAAGCTATTGCCAGCCACTGTGATGTGGGTTCAATCCCTGGCCCGGGAGCTGACCCACATGGCACAGCAGACCTCTCTGGTCTCATCCACTGCTCCCCTCAGCATGTATTTCAGTAGATCTGATGGGGGAAAGGATGTCCTGAGCAAACTCCATACAGGCTTTGTGGACTCCACCCCCACAACACTGGGAACTACAAATCCCATGATCACCAAAGAGAAGGTTGCGAAGACCGGAGGGTGGTGTTAAGGAACTAGGCTCTCCGTTTGGGTATTTAACTGGCCATGTGGCCAGGGGATCACCCTCTTAGCCAGGAGGCTTGCTAGGTTTTTGCCATCTGGGGGGGTGGGGGGGGGGTTGTCCATTGGGATTCCAGGTCAGCGGAACAGGTAGGACTCATTTACGAACTTATCTCCCTCTTTTTCTCCCTGAGTTATTCATTTCCCATTTCCCCTTGTAAATAAACCTTTTATCAACCTTTAGTGTATGCCTGCAGTTTAGCATTAATAAGTCTCCTTTAAGTGCGCAGGTGAGGTTCCACAGCCAGGCAACCCATTTTATATTGGGGTTTGCCCTGTAACAGATCTGCCTGTTCTGCTCCCCATTCTGTCTCTGGTTAATCCTCTCACGCCCCCTCCTCTGGCCTACACCTCAGTTCTTGTATGTATAATTTTTTTTAAAATCTTAAAAAATATATACATTATTCTAGGGTGGAAAGTGGAATTATTCAGCGAGCATTTGTTGACCATTCTCTTTCCACCAGGCATTGTGCTGGGTGATGAAGAAACAGGTTACTAAAACATTATTCCAGTTCTCAAGTGAGGGTTCATGAAACATAGTTATAAAGAACAGTATGCTAGAAAATTAAGTTGCCTGCTTTTCCAATCAGTCATCTGTTTTTTGATTTTTGAGAGTTCTATATATATTCTTGTTACAAGCTGCTGTGCAAGCAGACTCAGGGCAAGTTCACTATAGATTCAAACAGATGGATAAAGGAGAGTCCTGGAGCCCTCAGTGGATTTACAGGCTTTAATGCTCTCTCAGAGAACCAGGTAAACAGGCACAGCAGGCAGAGGGGCAGGCATGCAAGGAGGCAAGCTCAGAGGCAGGGGCTGGGAGGCAGGCAGGCAGGCAACCGAGCCTCCCAGCCCCCCACAAATCTTAACTCTTTCTCTGGGCTCTCTCTGGCAGTCTTTTGTGGTCTCGCCTCTTCTGTAGTCACTCATCCTCTTGTAGCTATCCCTGAATAATGCTACCTTATATGCCTGGCCTCTAGGCTCAGGTGTGCACTTACACATGCCCACACCATACTCCAGGTTTCTACCATCAGGCACATGTGACTTGCACCCACGCTCCCAAGCGCCTTCCGCATCAACATGACCAAGGCCACAGGTGATAGTGATAGCCACAGAGGCTAGTGGTATAAAAAGCTGGATTCATTCATTTACCCCACATGAGCCCATCATTGACTACACATTGCAAATATTTTCTTCATGTTTTTGAAGCCTGTTGCTTCCTACTCTTATTTTTCATTTTTTAAAATTTATTTGTTGCATCATTGTTCATTTTTAAATAATATTTGCCCCTCCCCTTAAAGTACCCATGGAATTGCCTTCACCAATGCACCATCAACAGAGTCCCCTGTGCTCCTCCCTCCATCCCTCTGATCCCTCACCCTCCTCCCCTGCAGGATGTCTCTGATTTATAATTGTCTGTTTTTGTTTTGCTGTGTTTTGTATTTTTTTTTACACTGATGTCTTATTTGGCTCCCCTATAAGTCCTCCTAAAAGTGTCAGTTCTTTATGTAGTTACATAATTGGGAGTGGGGGGCACATCTCCACACCTCTTATGTGCACGTGCTTTATTTACCCACCAACAAAACTCCCATGTTTAGAATCCCCAGCCCTCCTTATTCTCAGAGATAATGTCTTGGTGCCCAGAGTTCCTGCTTGTCAGCTAGGTGTAGGATTATGCAAGGGGGGCCTCTCACCAAGGGCAAAGTCCTGTTATGAGGTACATACTGGAAAACCCATATCTGTAACAGCAAGCAGATATTAGAATAGAGAATATGCTTGACTAAGAGAAAAATGCAGCCCCCAGGCAGTAGCCCCAGGTCACTCCACCCTAATTTACATCTTGGATAACTGCATCCCCCACTGTGTACACACCCAGCATGTGTACACACCCAGCACTCTATACATGCTTGCCCCACCTTTGTACTTGATGCTAATGAATATGAGACTGCCTTGGGGTGGGGGCTGCACCTTTTTTGTTTGTTTGTTTTTTTGGTTTAAGCCCCTCTAGCCATCTCTCTACTTGGACTTTGAGTTGTCTTTCCTTTTTCCCCTGCCTCTCCCATTGCTGCCACCCCTCGAGGAGACAGCTATGCACATGCCCTATCTACTACCAGTAAATATTGTAGTAGATATGGATCAACAGAATTTCTTAAGCACAGATGTTGGAGTACAAAATGCTATAAACAGGATGAATTGTGTACTAATTAGCATCTGCATCTATCTGTTTACCTTGCTAGATCAAGTCTCTTGTCTCTACTCTTTCCCTCTTAGAAGCTGACCTTTATAAACTTCATCAATGGGTTCCCTTGCATTCCAGACTCTGGTTGAGTTCAGCCAATGAGAGACTGTGCAAAACACTGTAGAGAGAGCCGCAGAGTGAGATCAGGTCTTTTAGTGAGATCAGTTTTCTTCATGCCAGGCTGTTGATTGGCTGAGTTCTATTGAAAGCTGGAGCTCTGTTGGGTAATCCCCTCTTACAGCTGCAGCTGCTCTCTTCAGGTTCCAGAAATTGCTCCCCACCCCTTGCGCTTCAGGGATACAGATGGTTATGGCTCCCTGCCCTTGCTAGTCATAGCATGCTTTATTATTCCGTAATAGTTCCTTTATTAAACTTTCCTCAATTACACAATTTTAGCCTGTTCTTGCCAGGACCCTTATTGGTACAACATAAAACTCAACAATTTCACTTGTAGGCATTTACCCAAGAGAAACCAAAGCAGGAATGCTTTCCAGGAGACCAGGAGACACATTCACAAATGTTTGCAATACATTTTGGACATTTTGGTGATAGGAAAAAAAAAAAGTAAAACCAATGTGATATATTTGCCAAAAATACTATTGTACAAAAAAAGTGAAAATTAGTCAACTGTAATTGCACTCAACAAAATAAATCCTTAGAAACCAAATGTCAAGGGAAATAATTTGAGCTAGCCATAAGAAGCAAAACAACCTAATAAACAGCTTATAAAATTAAAGATCAATTATTGAGCTGTGGAATATACATGCTAAAACTTTAGAAAGTTAGAAACTGTAAACAACAGATTTAGGACAGTGGTTATCTCTGAGAGGGGGGTGTTTTGTAGTTTCACTGGCGGTTCTAGCAGTTTGAAGAATTTTGGAGCCCTTGTCATCACTTTCACAGGTTTTAATGGTAAGCAATGGAAGTAAGCCAGCAGGGAGACAGCAATATGAGCCCATTGCAAATCTCTATGCGCTCTTTTCTCTGGCGTTCTCTTGTGGTCTCTTCTTGTAGCCATGACTCATCCTCTCAGTAGCTGTTCTGCCCTAGCCATCTCTGGGTAACGCCACCCTTATAGCCGTTGTCTCTAGGCTCAGGTGTGCACACTTGCACATGCGCACACTCCCATGCTCAAGTGTACATAGTCAGGCACACATGCCCCAGCCCCTCTATGTTAACAAGATCAAGGCCGCAGGTGATAGCCACAGAGGCCAATGGTGTAAAAGCCTGACCAACTTCATTTACTCTACAGGGTGGAAGAAGGGTATGATTAGGGCAGGCAAGGAGCACACAGGTAAGTTATTGGTGATATTATTGTATGTCATGAATTGCACAGTGTATTCAGGGCTAACTTATTTAATCAATCAACTAAAACAAATGTATAATTGACTACTGTTAAAAACAAAAAGCAGATTTAGGAAGTCTAGAATTCCAGGCAAAGTTTTTAAAATTTATCTTCTAAATTATCTTCTGATGATTTTGAGCAAAATAAAGTAACAATTATAAATTTAAGTTAATGAGCTAGAAATAGACAAAAGCAGAAATGAAGAAGTTAAAGATCCTTTGCCAAAATCCAGTGTGAACTGATGGAGTTCTGGTTTGAGAGTCAGGGCAGTGGCATTGTGTAAGAAAGGGAACGAGAAGCAGGATTTGATGGAACTGATAGTTTTCAATACAGAAGGTAAAAATAAAACAGAACTGGAATATCATCCTGAGTTAATACTCCAGGAGATATTTTTTTCATAAGAGAACTTTTAAAACCAGCACTTTAAATATAGTCTAATAAAGAGATAAGAAGAATTTTAAACCAATTTATACTGCTTCTATATACTATATTGCTTATATATTTCTATACTATTGCTTCTATCATGGCGAAATTTATGCTACGTAATGTAGAATGCCTCTACTTTCTTGGGCTCTACCCAGTCCTTACTATTTATTGGAAATTGAGTACTAGACCAGAGCTCTGACACCCCAAATCACAAGTTTTAACTACATCTTGCTAGATTGGTTATATTTATCTAGATAATAGCTATTATCCACAATTGTTTATGGGTTGGGTGGCTTTTTTTTGTTTTGTTTTGCTTTTGGTAATATTTTTGTTTTCTTGGTGGGAGGAGAACATTGAAAGTTGAAAGAGAAATACCAGATAGACAGGTTAAACAAACCCTAATCCAAATTACAATTTGTATTGTCGCTGCTTAACTGTCCAGCTTTCTTAAATTCGGAAAACACTACATAATCAGCATTTCTTGGAATATTTAAATGCCATCTTATTTCCTGCATTCAAACAACCAACCTTTTTAGTGCATTCAATCCTTTGGGTTAATCCTAGTATTCTATTTATACAATTATTTTTCAAGTTTATTTCCTATTTTTATCTTGTCCTTCAACTGTGGTATGGTTCAGGGTTGCCTATTTTTAGTCCACTCAAGTACCACACCATGGAAATGCTCTCACACTTTACTATATAACTACGGCGGTCCTGGGCAGCATTTGCCCTCATAGCAGGCAGTCCATGCTAATGTTATCTGTGCCCTGCAATTGAAAGGGTGAGACCAAAGCTTTCTATGCTCCTATCATAAAGAACATCCCTAATTGTGGAAGAAGAAAAAATGAGCAATAAAATATTTTTACTATCACTGTATTTCAGAAGATACTTGAAAAATCTCGTCCAAACATAATGTAAGGTCTTTACTACAAGTGCCAAAGATAAATCATTTTTAGTAACCCTGGGGCGTTTGGTCCAACCTTGTCCAATTTTGATTCTAGGAGTCTTAATGTCAAAATTGGTTTGTTTTCTTTTTTAAGGAAAAAAAATCTGAGAAATAAGCTTAACTTCTTGAAGATTCTTTGACAGCTTTCTTTTTCAAATCCTTGTCTAGATGAGCTATCTGTGGAACAAGCTGACATTCACTTAAATGTGGATGTAAAATCTGCCTCAAACATCTTTCATATCTGAGCTGGGGCCAAAATGCCTGTGTTTTGGGGATATCTGGTTAATATTTTTGCAAATTACCCAAATCAGCTCATTTCTAGAAGCTTGAGAAGTGGAATCAGAAAAGGAAATGAATGTGTAATTATGATGTTGTTGTGTGGAGTAAAATAATGGTGGTTGGGTGCAATGGGAATGTATGTTTCCTCCTTCTTAATCATCAGGCTGTCAATGCCATCTGTTGCATAATGTGAGAAACAACTAATTTCCTCTTCAACAAACACTGGCAGTTGGTCTTTTCATTTCTTCCCAGAAGTACTTGTCTTTATCAGGACAAAGGTCTCTGGAGCATCACAGTGCTTTGTGCCTTAAGGAATGTAGCAACATGAAATTCCGATTGCTTTCCTGAAACTTTGAGTGGTCAAAAAGAAATCAGGAAAAAAAATAAGGAAAAATAAATTATTCCAAGAATGTCTGCCCAGTACATGTTCCTGATGTGAAATTCCACTTAATATTCCCTGGAAAGGGAATGATTTATCTTAGAAATATCAAAGATTTTTAGACTCAGTCACTAGGGTGGGGAATAGTTGAGTATGTCTGCTTGGTAACAGTGGCAGAATATTGTACATACACATTTACAGAGGTGCTATATTCATATTATATTATTAATGCTATTCTCTTAACACAATATAACTGTAGTTTAAAAGTTATTTATTTAATGGCTATTTTCTCACTATTATTTTCTCACCATACACCTTTAGTCACCATCTCTGTCTTTGTTTATCCTTCAAACTTTGTAAATTACCCAAATAGCTCATTTCTAGAAGGTTGAGACTGGAATCAGAAAAGGAAATGCATGTATAATTACGATGCATAATAACAACATAATGTGTAATAACAACAGCAGCTACAGTTTATTTTGCTAGTTCCAAAAATATCTTCTAAATGCTTTATTGATACCATTAAATCTATAACAAAAATAGGTATTACCACTAACTCTATCTTACAACTGATAAAACTGAGGAACAAATTGTCCAAGATCACATGTCTAATAAATAGAAAATCAGAACATAGTCTCTAATTCCAGAATCCTGACATTTCTATATTGCATGTCAAGGAATGTAAATATTTGTTGGCAAGGAATGTAAATATTTGTTGAAAAAATGAATGGGTAATTCAATAAATTCCTTTTTTAAACTTGGCTGAGTGAACTAGATAATTTGAATTTTTCCCTTACTCTCTTTTTTCTCAAGATTTGTGGATTGATACCCCACAAATTTAAGAAAATAGTGGTAGCCAAACATGTTGAGATCATAATAGTATGGTAAAGGACAAGTTTCATAATTGATACAACTATTATAGAATTTCCTTAAAATATAAAGGAATATCAATGAATTTTGATCATTTAGGTTAAATTCACCACGTAGCACTGACATCTACCTGGTCCTGTGCTGCCATGAATATACAGAAATAGATAAGAAAGCACAGAACTCTTTCATAGTACTTGGAAAAGTAGCTTAGAAATTCTTATACGTGATTTCACTTATCAATTTAAAAAATATTAAGTGCCCACTCAGTAAACTTTTGTGATATCTAACCAACTCTCTAGCTCTCTCCTAACCCTCTAATATTCCTTCTATAGAGGAGAATGACTCTGGGCAACACTTTCTTTCCATTTGTATTCATTATAAAGTTTATGATTGGCTTGATTATTACTTGTCTCCATTTTAATAGATTTCTACAAGGGAACAGGCAAATTTCACTGCTACATAAATGAGAAAATTATGTAAGAATCCTATGGAGTAACATTTTATGTAGACTAATAAATACATTTGCTTGTTCCAAAATTTTACTTCATGATAAAAGTACAGTTAGATTTAATGAGGAGAGATTTTATTGCTTTTGCTAAAAACAGTTTATCTTAAAGTACACTGGCTCTCAAGCAAGACAGTGGGATTTTGACTGTGGACCACGACATGGGTTCAGTCCT
The DNA here is from genome assembly GCF_014898055.3 of Talpa occidentalis. Taxonomy (NCBI): domain Eukaryota; kingdom Metazoa; phylum Chordata; class Mammalia; order Eulipotyphla; family Talpidae; genus Talpa; species Talpa occidentalis. The sequence goes on along the minus strand of NW_023603184.1, from coordinate 96,679,016 downwards.
GGCGAAGCAACCACAAGGGAGATTTTTTTTCTTATTTATTAATAATATTAAGGTTCTGTTAGCTGACACCTGTCTCATCCAGAAAACAAACCTTTTAATGAATCATCACAACAGTGCCTGAATCTAATTGCAATATATTTTAAAGTAACCATTTTAAGGGAGGGAGGAGTGGGGAGAACTATCCTTTCTCAAAATCTAGATTCCTCCTAAGTGATACTGTTTCTCTATGAAGAAATAAAATGAGCTATGGTGAAGTGACTTGTGTAAATGATCTCATTCGGGAGGCACCGAGGGGACAGAGACTTGTCATTGCCAAGTAAGTCACATTTAAATTCCCTCAAGCCTTGAGAAATAATGTGAGGGAAAGAGCAAAAATAGCACAGTCATTCCTGTGGACCAAGTCGACTCTGAGGCCTCCAGAGAGTGCCGCAGCTGTGTATTCATCTATATGCAAAGAGAAATAAGAATCATCTATATTTGGCACATGACACTTTTCTGTACACCACTATGCTCATCTATCAATATATTTGTTGCTGAGCCTTTCGGTAAGGAAAGCTCCACCACACCCATTGTCTTGTGCATAGCTATAGACACATATCAAAGAGGCCTTTTCCCCCCCTGAATTACAGAAAATTGCAAGAGCACCAGCCACACTAAACCGGGCAAAATGAAACTAGAGGCAGCTGTATCTGATTGAAACTGTGGAGCGAATTGAGATTGACAGAGTTGCAGGGCTAAGAGGTTAATGAGTCCATAGTCCTGCCTCTAGGCAGAACTGTCCTGAACCATTCCAGGCAAATGACAGCTCAGACTCTTGGAAAAAAAATCTTCATAACGTGCTTCAGTAACATATTCCACTGTCTAAATTCCTTACCCTCATAAAGTTCTGAAAGTAATAGAAGTCCACACTCCTCTTTGTTTAATCTCCATGTTGACAGATATATAGAATAATAAAGTGACAGAAACGTCAAAGATGATGAGAGTCTTAGAGATGGGTCACAGAATTGATTATCAACAAAATTGGCCATCATCGCCTTTCCAGAAATCTCAGAGGAGAGATTAATTAGCAAGTCTGTGGATTATGGTTCTAGTTACAATATTATGGATCCAACTACTTTTATAAATAAGATCTACTTTTTATGATGAATCACTAAATGAAATTTTGCCTCATACTTCATAGCAAGAACAAAAGACTTAGCCAACATTGTCTTGAGCTGAAATAAGTATTCACATAATTTATTTCACAAAATTCAAAGAATTTATTTCACAAAAAAGCTCAGAAAGTCTAGAACTAGTGTGCAAATAGACCCATACTTTATTAATACATTTTTGTTAATTTTCCAATTTATGGATACTTTCTTAACATACAATCCTAATAATAAGTTACTGATTCCCTTTTATTTCTGGGCATTAGGAATGATGAACATGTTGACAGTGTTATATAGACAAAAGAGTAGATCAAGGTTTAAATCCCTTTTCTACTATTTAATCGTCCGCATGGTTTCAAGTAAGCTGTTTGATATCTGAGCTTCATTGCCCTCACCTGTAACATGGTACCTGAGTATCTATTTCACAGTGGTCTTAGAGGATCAGTTGGGATAATACTGGTAAAAGCACCCAGGACCTAGCAAGTGCTAGAGAAAAATCTTACTTGACCGTGAATCTGATCTGCCACATATTGTCTTTACCCCTTTTTTCCCATTCCCTGTAAGTTCTGACAAGTGATTGAGGAGTAAATCTACCTCCTCTAAGATTGTCATTAGGCTGAGTTTCTGCTTCCATTGGGCCTCTCTATTGCTGATCGTCTCGCAAGCTCATGGTGGGAGTTCCCTTAGGAACACACAGAATCAGAACACTGAGACTTTCTGATGCCAAGTTAAAAGTAATGCTGTGTTTAAACTTGAATTCTAAAAAAAACCAAATTGTTCATCTTACATCTGTGCTAATAATTCAGATTCTGAGAAACTATTCATTTTGGAAAAGACATAATAGAACTGTTTTGTGCAAAGGATAAAAAGACTCATTGAAAAATGGACTACTTTTTAGTTTACAGAAGTGAGCAAGAAGAAAAACTATAATTATTGTAAAGTACAAATGCTAATATTGACAAAATTTAAATATATTTAAATAATGTCCTATTAACAAATAAATGTTACATAAATCAGAGAAAAAAATAGAGACTTCTAGTTTTATAATCTAGAGGCAATCGCTGATAACATTTTTTCTATCTTTTTCTGCATGTATTTTAATAAGCAGAACTGCTTTCAAGTTCAATTTCTGCCACTTACTAGTTGGTCTTGGGCAAGTTATTTAGTCTCTGTAAGCATCTGTCACTGAAAGATTTGAAAATTAGTGTCAACTTCATAAAATTACTATGATGATTTATTGAGAAAAAGCATATAAAATACTTAATTTGTATACATAATAAGCAGTCAATAATGTCAGCTGTTATTATTAGCCTTGTGATAAATCATACTGTAAATGATATATTAATTTAAATGGAAAAGTAACAAGAGAGGCAGAGGAAATGAAGGTCCCCTGCACGTTACCATGATTTGGACTTTTTGGAGCCTGTCCAGGTTAAAAGGTCAGAGTTCTCCCAAAACAATATAATGACAATTTATTGAATGCTTTTGCTGTGTGGTTCTAGATACATTGATAACAGAGCTCATTTAATCCTCATAATAGTCTTAGGAGACAAGTTGTATTGTTATTATCCCATTCTACAGATGAGTAAAGTGAATCAAAGGTTAAACAAGATTGTCTCACAGCTAGTAGCACAGATGGAATTTGAATGCAATCAACTTAATTTGAGTCTGATTTGGTAAACAGATAAAGAGTTTAATATTGAGCAGTTGTTTTTTATAAATAGCCCTATTTAATTCAAACATTCTAAAGAGCACATGATTTGCAATTAATCAGAAAAGGACCACATCGATTAATACCAAGAAAAATATTAGATAGGAGTCCTGTTTTTTTCAAGATATAATGTTTTGCAATGTTCCCAGCAGGCCCATATATCCATCCAACAAATTTAACATTTTCGATCTATTTCTTCTGAACTTTGTAGGTAACTAGAAATGGTTAGGCAGCATCAACGTTCTTGGAAAAATAAGATTTATATTACACTTGGAAACAGACTGTGTTGCAAGAAAGTCTTTGGCATGAAACAGGCTGAGTATACACAGTTGTCTCTCAGATGGTGAGGGTTTGGAAACATAAGTGGACAAGCCAAACCCCTTAAGTCTTCCTTTCACTTTGAATTGAATTCCAGAATGTGTTTTTCATGTCAGTGCAGAATTTGTGGTTATCCTTATTTATTCCTGCATAATATTTCATTGAATGGGTATTAACAATGGCTACTGAAAAGCAACAAGAATTCTTAGACATTCCAAACTAAGATAAAAGTCCTAAGATCTCCAAATTCATCTACTCAGGCTTTTGGAAAGTTAGGAATGAAGAAAATAAAAAGGATCCCAAAGTATAGGTGTGGTCAAATGTAAAGAAAATTGTTGTCAACTTTGGGGGGAATCTAATATGTCCTGATGTTAACTGATTAAAGTATAAATTGGAACATTCCTTTTTTAAAAAAAACAACTTGGCAACAATTACAAAGTGTATTATAAATGTTCATACCGTTTGGCACAGTTCTCCTTATTCCTGGGAATTTATCCTAAGGCAATAATTAAAGAGAAAAGAACATAAATGTAGAGAGAATTCAAATGTAGTATTAATTATAAATAAAACTTAAGGAGCAAAGTGATTGTTCAACAATAGACAAACAGATAAGTAAACATTCACAGAATATTTTGTTCCCTGAAATAATTATAAACATGAGTGTATAATAATATAGAAAAACAAAAAGTTTAAAAGCAGAGCACCAAATGATCTGCAGGCTTTGATTATATCATATAATGTGAAAAACTGGAAGGTAACAGTGAATAATGGAAATCATATTAAAATAGAAATAGGAATTTTCTTCTAAAATGTTTTTAAATGTTGCTTGAGAGTTGTAAAAGAATTAACAAATAATGAACAAAATAAACCAAAATGTGACAAAAATGAACCAAATACATCAAAAGTCTTCAAGGAGAGCTGGTATGTTTAGGGATTATGGATGAAATATCCCCTCTTGTTAGAAGAGATTGAGAATGAATTTCTGGAGTAGGGTTTTCAATCCATAGTAAGGTTTTACTTCAAAATGTAGATTATTCTCTTTCTCCTCCGTTCTTCCTTTCCTTCATTCCTTCCTCTCCTTTGAAAATACAGCAGAGACCATATTACTCCTTTCTTCCTTCATGCTACAAATTGCTTTCCCTTATCATCAACATGCTTGAAGTTTGCTTTCTTGATATCTGTTGATTTTTTCTTTATCTTGGATATTGATATGAAATTTTACCTTTCTTTTTTATTTGTTATTCATAATTGATTCTCTTACACACTTTTACTCTCTGCTTTTTATCTCTTTTAAAGCTACCTTGGCTAACTAGCTATATTTTAATTTTCAGTAGTAGACATAAATATGTGAACTCTAGCTCTTAAATAGTACTTTATTTGATTAAATAATTTCTTTGAAAAACTAAATGATAATGTATTTGTATCATGTTCTATTATTCCCGTCTTTCATTTATATTCCTTCTTGCAAATGAAGGAAATCCTTTCAATTTATTTACATTTATTCAGTAGAAGTAGATACCAAGATTTATATTGAATATTATGGGGGGGAATTAACTGTCTTATTTATTATTAAAGGAGTTTTTGGTGGCACAGGAGTTAAAAAGTCTTAGCTATCAAGCTATCTGTGGCCACTTGTGGCCTGAGTTCAAATCCCTGCCAAGGAGATAACCCACATGGCACAGCAGACCTCTCCTATCTTGCCCACTGCTCCTCTCCGTGGTGTGTTACAGTAGATCTGCCTGTTCTTGCTCCCTGCTCTGTCTCTGGTGAATTCTCTTAACCCCACACCGCTGGCCTACACCCCAGTTCTTGTATGCATAAATAAATAAAAATAAATATTAAAGTAGTTTTGTTACTTAGTTTATACAGTTTTTCCTAACCTTCATTGGTACTTTTATTTTTAATTTATATTACAGTAAACAAGCTAGGTATCTATACTTTGTCTGTAGTGATTATGTCCTCATTTTGTGTTACTAGTATTTCTTTTCTGAGTTATTTATATTGAAACATTATTGCCCTAAAGCATTTAATATATACTTTGTGTGTGTGTGTGTGTGTGTGTGTGTATAAGCTTGACTAAATGCAACAAAATAGAAGTTTTAGGTTCATATGTACAAATTAAAACCATTCCCTGAAAAATCAGTGCATACACTTCATCTACCACTATGATACTGAGAATAAAGGACGCCGATTCTTCAGAAAATCCAATATTGAAAATTCTAAATGCATAAGAGAAATAATTGTATTAGTTCCCTGTTACACTAGGAATCATTTGTAGGGTAGGTATTCTTGGGAAAAAAGAAAACATTTATGATCCTTCACCGGTACATTTATAACATGAGCCCATGTGCAAAATTTCCATTTCTGCAGTTTCTCAGTAACAAATCTACCGTGTAAAGCATGGTCTGCTAGCAGTCTTCTTACACATTACTAAGCAAGACTGAATAGCCTCAAGGTCATTTAGACTGGGTTTTGGCTTCCCAGTGAAGACAGCCCCAAGCTATTTAAGGAATATCTCCTTGCTGGAGAGCTTGGAGCCAAATTTGTGGCTCATCACTAGTAAGTGTATGATTTTTAGACATTATATTTACTCCATTTAACATTTTCATTTACATTGTTTAAATATACTTATTAAATTCTAAAAAAAATTAACTCTTTCTGTATGAAAAAGCTTTCAGTTATCTGCCCTAAATTGGTTTTGGTGCATATCTGGATATAAATAAATATATAGTTGATTTACAGAATGAGTCTCATGAAAATACCTGTGACATTTACATTAATAAAAGGATAGTAATCACTGAAACTTCTGTGATTTCCATGCGAATCAACAGTGACGCATTGCTTAATATAACACTGAAATATAATTAATTTATATAGCAGCATTTGGATATACTTAAAATGTGGGAAATCATTTTGGGAAAGTATTTAAAGTATTCCTGTGATAAATGATTCTATAAACACCGAAATGGTATTTTTACATGATTATCAATTTGTTTTGAAAGATTGCTACAAATTCAAGTCATTATTTTCTGTATGAATCAAAGCTTGTGTCTTTCAGGAATTTATTTTCCTACCCTGTAACAAATAATTCTAACATTTAGAAAATGCTTATTTTCATCCCATAGCCGCTTGTCATTTTTTAAAACATAAGATATTTATGTTATTTTAATATATTAAATATCATAGTGAGCTGTAGTCTCTCCAAGAATGACAAATGCTTAGAATTAAAATTTAATACTCTTTCCCTCAATAAAAACTTACTTAATTTACTATACTGAAGCAGTAATACTCTATTTCCTGAATCAATCACTTTATTATCAAGAATACTTAAGAAAAGGATTTGGTTTAATAATGAAGACTAGTCAAAATGTCATTCTTGTGGTTATTAGTACAGGAAAAATTTTATATGAAGCAGAGAAATAGTCTTAATAATAAACATTATATCTAAAAAAAATAATAATTTCCCAGGTACAGTTTGTATACCATAAAATCCAGAGCTTAAATCACTGCATGATGAAATATTTAAATCAAGTAAACTCTTGAAATTTTCAAAGTCAATTTTTCATTTACTTGAAATAGAATACTACTTCATAAAGCAGTAATTTGTTTAAATAATATAATTTAATGAAAATACATGCACAATTATATTATTCCAATAGTTATAAACATAAATTGGATTATTGTTTTTTGAATTATTGTCCAAAAAAAAACAATAAAAAACAAATCGGAAACTGTCTTAGAGTTCTTGGCTGTAGACAAATAAATAGCAAAATAACAAAGCAACACAATATAGCACAAAGGAAATACAGGTTTGTTCTCCAGCTGAGTTTTTAACTGGATTTTATGACTGCTCTCCTTGACTATACTGTACTTTGCCTTTAGCTTGAACCATTTTTTTTTTTAAACTGGTGGTAATATCTTATTTTAAATGTATTTTTTAAATTGAGGTAACACTGGCTTACACTATTGTTGGTACTTTGGAAGTATAGGTTCCTCCTTCCCTGGCCAGGTGTCACTACCCCAGTATCCCCACCAGCAAATCATAGCTTGAACCTTGGTGGATTATGATCCTTAACCCAATATGGTAAAGGATCTGAGCCTCTGATGGGCTAGCTTAAGCTAGGCTTAAGTTAAGTTTAAATTAGGCTTAAGTTAGGCTGCAGCATACTAACATTTTCTTTCTACCCACAAATACGGCAGTAACTCTACTACTCTTAAGGAAAACAATCATAATAACACAGTAATAACAGTAGTCTTTCCACTTTTTGCCCTTTTTTTTTTTTTTTTTTTTTTGCCTTCTTACATAGGGCACAAAATTGATTGGATGCAGCCTTAGCTTCTAATTCAATAGAATTCCTTTTCTCTTGGTGCTATTCTACTAGAATCCAAAATTGAAAAGACAGAAAGTAAGCGATTGGTAAGTGAATAAATATAATCCTAAGAACTTCCACCTCAATTCTGAAAACCAGAATTATGGATTCTGATCTTCAAAGAATGTGAAGGATTCCAGAATTGTATATTCTGGTCAAAGGGGAAAATAACTCCATCTGGTGGTCTTCTGTATAAAGTATAAACCACATCCTGAAGGACAAAACTTCAAATCTCAGTTGAATCTTTGATGACTAGTACCTTCTGAGTAGTGAGGTATACAATAATACCAATGAATCCTGTGAACATTAGGCATTTAGCCTAATGTCTTTTTAGAAATGAAGTCTTTAGAAAATGAACTCTTTTAAACTGAGGTTATCTTGCATAAGATACCATAGTCTTGCAACAAGACTATCTATGGAGTGTAATGACAAAGAAAAACGATCATGCAAAACAAATCCAGAATAGCTGATGTAATAAGAAAAAAGCACTTTCTAAAAAATGATACATATCCTGCATTGACAAATAGTTTTTTGGTTCCTCCAGGTACAATACTTTTCAGGAGGCAATGATCAATTACTGATACTACAAAATGCAGTATTCATCAAAGCTGTAGCCAGATGGTCCCTGATGAGAATTCCAGGTTATTGAAACTTCACTGTATATTTCCTCCATCATAAACATTTGGTTCATGTATCCACTGGCATTGCTAAGAAAGTGTCTCTCTATCTACCTACCTACTTACATCTACTGAATGGGTCACCTTATCCATACTACAGAATTTGTGGTGAATATATAACTTCCCAAGAAATATATTCTGGGCTTACGATAAGAGGTCCTATCTCTTCAATATACCATATCCCCCCATATTCCTTCACAATACTCCAGTCCTGCTCTTTCCATTCAAGTATTCCATTAACTACTGAATTGATACAGTTCTTATTATGGTTGTCTTTGTGGCATAAAAAAATTAAATGATAGTTTAAAACCATCATTTTTTTGTGATCATAGTTTCTCCAGGTAAGGAATTCAGGTGGGACACTTAAGGTGGCTTTGCTCTGCTCCTTGATGTCTGCTGCCCCCACTGGGGATTCTTGAAGGTTGGGGATGACTCAATGACTATGGGCTGGAAAATCTGAAGGTTCCTTCCCAGAAATGTATGGAATCTATACTGAGCCACTCAAAGACTAGAGTTAGTGAATGGAACACTTAAATGTGACTTCTCTTGGCAACCACGTCATGGGGGACATAGAGTAGAGTAGGATTTCATTCTAGGTGACCACAACAAATAATTTAATTAGCAATTGCACTTTTGCATACTAGGATCAAGCAGATCTAAATTCCATTCCTAAAATGACTAAGATTTTTAAATTTGTTCACCCTCAGTTAGGCAGATGAATGATCTGGATTCTGCCCCTTTGATTGAGAGTCCATGCTCTAACTCACTAGTAGTGATCATTTCTGTGTAAATTGGGTCTTGGTTGTATAACAGAAACTGATTCCTCTTCTACTAAGCAGAAAGATCTATGGTGGAAGACTGTGTTGATTCAGATAGTCAAAAGGTGAGTTAAAGAATCAAGCTCAGAAAGAGGTTCTAAATTAGAGACCCTGAATCAGAAACTGAAGCAAAGCTCTTATTTCAGAATCAGCCTGGATAGGAAAGTCACTAGGGGCACCACCCCTGGGTCCTACCCGCTACTACTGCTGCCAGCATGAAGACCTACCACCACTATGACTTAACTGCTCTGTTGTATTCAGTATAACCCCTACCTACCTGATGCAAATACTTCCAACAGATCAAACATTATTATAGAGCTTTCTGCAGTTCAAACCTAAGGGACGGTCAACATATTAGCTCTTAGAGTGAGAGTAGAGGACAAATGTTCCTCCTAGTTCCCTAGAAGGAAGTGGGGTTTTGTCTTATGACATTTACACAACAGAGTTCAATCCAAATAGGAAGGCAGCATATTATGGGGAGGCAGAAATTTAAAAAAAAAAAAAAACAACCTATTGAACATGTTTAATCTGATGATTTAATAATTAAAATGAAAAAATGGTGATTTAACAGTAAGATTTAATTAGTTTACGCAACTACTTTAATAAAAAGAACACACATTTCCAGCGTTGGTGTTGTTGTGTGACTGTGTAAATCACTCAGCTTCTCTAGTTCTCTTTTCTCATATAGAAAATAGGATTTGACCTCAGATCTCTGATTTTTATTGCAATTTACTTTTGAAAAATTGTCAGTGTTATTTGCAGAGGCTAATCCACATGGTGGAGCCATATGCCTAGCACTTGGCAGTACCCACTGCACTAGTTTTATAATATTAAAGAAACTCTTAGTGAACCAAGTTGGCTATTTTTTTTTTAGTTACAATGGATTGCTTTGTGTGTGTATTTGTAAACTTACAAAAAAAGATGATTGAACAAAGTTAGTTAAATTTAATTGTTATGCATCTAATTTTTCCACTGTGTGTGCAAAAAGTGATAGGGGATGTTTTTTAAATATATAATTTCATTTTATTTTCCAAATGCTAATAGCTGATTGACTGGAAATAGTGTAAGCCTGGGAAACAGCAAACTCAGCAAATACCCTTCCAGAGAAGATGTAGGTTCTTGGTACAGAAATTTTTTCATGAGAGACTTGGTTTTGAGGTTCCCTATAAGGGTATTTGGGGACTTTCCATTTAATTTGCTTGATCTGAGTCATTCCTTCTGTGGCCTAGATACTGCTTCTGAGAATGATCCAATCTTTTCAAGACAACACAGAATCTTTTCTCTCCCATTTAGGAAACATGACAAATATTCTTGGGAGGAAAAGATGATAGCACTTTGGAGTTGTCTGGCTTCCCCTTTCACGGGATCTCTATTAGAGAGTTTCTCTAGCTTACTGAGAATTCCTGATTCCATTTTTTGGCAGTCAAAACCAAACTAAGACTAGATTTTCCAGGAGTTTACTTATAGTGGCTCCCAAAGTCCCCCTCAGTAAATGGCACAGAACTTTCAAAACAGAGTAATGCCCTATGAATTCAGAGAAGCAAGTTTGCCTTTAGGACAAAAAATAATTTGCCAAAATTTTGCACAATTTATTATAATATGGACCCAAATTTCCAATCAAGATTTTGACAGAAAAATACTCAATTGGAATAGACATTCACAAATGGCTGCTCACCCAGCAACATGAAATTCCCATACTTGGGTGCTCTGGATTTACTTACCCACTTGAACCATGCTGGTGCCAATGGGAAATTCTTAGTGAGGACTTGGGTGTGATCACTGGGTGTGTTTCAATCTCCAAAAGCAAACATCAGATCAAAACAGGACCTCATTCAGTGAAGCTTATGGTTAATATAGACATTGCCTGCTTTGTGTTAATTAATTTTTTAATCCATGCAATTGTGTTTATAAGGCATACACTGTGTAGTTATTTTAATTCCTAAGTTTTATGAATATGTAAATAAAGCCAAGCATTGGTATTTTTTAAAAGGTTAAATGGAGCTATAGAGTGCATCAATGACCTATGTGTAAATATGCAATTAATTTGCTGAAGGACTATTTCAGTAGTCACTTTCTGGTGTCAAGTTCAATTTGGTAAACTTGTTACATGTCATTTTTAAGGGTCATATTTATTGTTGAGGGAATAGTCTTATTTGTTGTAAAAATTACAATAATTTTATGAAGAAACTTTTATTTGTCAGTACTCCCTGTTTCTTTTTTAAGATTTCTGAGGATTTTTATCTCCCATTGAGTAACCAAATCAACCTCACTTTGTCCCTTAAAAAGAACTTTCCAGAAGAGCATACAGGGATCAATAAATAAGCAATAAAATATTTTAGGTAAATTTTCTAGATTATTCAAAGTCACAAATATGAAAAAAAAAATCGGTTTTTATGGACTGGTACATAAGTGACAAGATACATGAGAATCTGTATAGGAAATGAGTTGTTCATTCCTTTCTGTATTACATCAATACATAGGTATGCATTATTTTGGGGAATGAATACTTACAAAATATGTTGGCTAAAATGTCTTTGTCAAATAAGATGAAACTTTGTTAGTAAAAAAATCAGGGGTTGGCAAACTTTTTCTGCAAAGGGCCAGATATTAAGTATTTCAGGCTTTCTTGGCCATATGGTCTCTGCTACAACTTTGTCATGTCTGCCATCATAGCACAAAGCAGCCACAGACGACACATAAACAAATAGTGTGGTTGTATTCCCACAAAACTTTGCAGACACTGACTGAATTTTGAAATTCATTTAATGTTTATGTGTTATGGAGTATTATTCTTCTTTGATTTGTTTTCAGTCATTTAAAATTACAAAAAGCATTCTTAAGCTGTGGGCCCACTGGCTATATACTTTGCTGATCCTTCCAATGAACTGTGAAATCAGATGGAAGCTAACAGCAACAATAAAAATCTACCAGTGGAATGATCTTTAAAATGCAGATGATACGGATATAAAGACAGTGGCATTTTAATCATTGTAATTTACTTTTACTTTTTATATCTGCCAAGAATTTTTATCTTAAACTAAGAATTCATTCTTTTATAATTTCTCAGTTTATGTTTTCCAAATCCACTTTTTATTTTTATTGCCAGTTAACCATTTTACCCTCAATCCTATTTTCTTCAAGGCTTATACTGAATTGCTATGGTCTTACTATTTATATCAAGGAAATAAATGATAACATAATTTATATGAAGAAGATTAATGATAACAAAGAATATGTTACCTCCTCTATCCTTGCTCTAATGAAAGTAATTTTAAATGTTCTCGTTTTTAAATGCCATGTGTTCTTCTGTCCTTTTATTAATGTAAAATATCATCTCACCTTTTCCTTTACAAATAGATTATCTTTAACATATGACTATGTGTGATTATAATTTTGACTAATCTAACAACTATGTAATCTAAAATGGATGTATATAACACTGGCCCCGGTGAAACTGGTCAGAAATATGAAAGATCAAAATTACAAGTACAAGAAGGAACACAGGTTGGGTGAAGACCTGAAATAGGAAAGCACAAGAATAATTGTTTTAAAGATAAGGAGGTGATCATATGATTTTGAAAGAGAGTTCAAAGCTTGGCTATACAGCAAAGGAAAGATAGGAACATCCTCAGAATACATAACAAAGTTCTGAATGTTAAAAAGTATCTAGGCCATTAGACACAACTAAAGAACATTAATTTATCGAGATTTTTATACAGATTTTGGGTAGGATTTATAAGCAACATAGTGTTTGAAAGCTGTTAGTTTTCTCCTAGCATCAATGTTACCAAAAAAAAAAAAAAAATCACAGCAGAAGACAAAAGACCACCAGGAATGAACAATTTAAAGAGCTGAGAGATTGGCTTGGCAGCTGATTATAGGGATTCTGAACTAGAGAAGCCAGGGTCCGAAGATATATGAAAGGCACATGTTGCAGAGTTGAAAGTGCAAGTGTAGAAATTGGCATAAGAAGTGGAATAATCAGAGACAAGGTAGAGAAAAAGAGGAATTGAGTCAAGGAAGATACTTACTACCCAGAATATGAGTTTCAAGGATAAGTTAAAACTTTTAGCAAAACCACCTGAATTTGGAGTTTTTGCCAGCCCAGGAATAAAATGTCACAGATAATTTTTTTCTGAAGGGAAATTAGAATGGTCAAAGGGGGAGGGGGGACTATATACGCAGCATTATAAGAATGGAGCCACAAACATAGATTACATAATAGTTTTTATAGAGTGAAATCTAGGTCTTTCATTTTTTTAAATTATGTCAAATTATCTACATTAATTTGTCATCTGTTGGAGACTAGTTGATATTTATTTTAGTAATTTTAATTTAAAACATAGTTATGGAAAAATGTGTATTTTATTGTATATGTCCTAAAACACATGCCTTGTTTGGTGAAAACCATCTGGTCACATGCTTGACTTCACATCTTATCACATCTCTCTACTCCTCTACTTGTTTTCATCTCATTGCCTCAGTTCAGTTCAGGTCTTCAGTTGATTTCACTTAGGTTACTGAAGTGTCCTCTCAAATTCTTTCTTCACAGTTGAACCAGAATGATCTTTATAAAACTTGCAACATGCTTCATCCCATTGCATTACCCAGTAGCATTACCCACCTACTGGTGCAACTTTGGTAAAATATTCTGTCTCTCAGTTTTCTTACCTATAAAATCTGGATACTATTTACAATACCTAGAACATACACCAGCTGTGAAAACAGAGATAAGTTTAGAACAATGTGGAGCTCATAGTAAGTACAAGAAATGTGTTACATATTACTCTAATTATGTAGAATGACATCCAAATTCCTTTGCAGGGCATTCAGCACTGCTCATGATTGTGTCCTTCCTTTCTTGTCCAGCATTAATTCATTACACACCCTACATTAGCTCTCTCGAACCAGCAGTGTTCTGCTTTAGCCATACTGAACAACTAGCAGTTATTTTGAACCTTTCATTCTTTCTTTTGGATCAGGGTCTTTGCACATGTTGTTTGTACTTCTATCTGGAATGTCACACCTCACATAATTTTCCTGATCAAATTCTATTCTTTGGACTTTGTTTCATGGACATTTTCTTTGTAAAGTCTTTTCTGATCTCCCAAATCTGGAAGAGGTTTTTTTTTTTTGCCTTAGATGCTTTTTGGTATCTGTATTTAGATCTGCCTTCATGAAACTGCATTGTGTCTGCATGCTTCTCTTGCTATATCCTCATTATTCTTAGACTCTTGATGTTGAATTTTCTCGTGGAATAGGTTATGACAATATCAGGTAAATAGTGCACATGTAATATTTGTTGTCTTCACGGATGAATAGGTTGCTAATAGCATAATGCAGTTATTATTTCAAAAGTGAAATGAAGTAAAGCCAAATATATTGATAGCAATTACATAAATATTTTGTGTCCTTTCCAAAATAGTCAATCATATTGGAAAAACATAATTATGCTAGGCATTTAGAATATAAATATGCCCTATTTAAAATGGAAGTTTGTCACTATTATAACACATTTTAAAATGTCCTATAAGCTGACAAATTTAATAAAAATAAATAAAATATCCTTTAAAAATACACTGAATGGTTTTTAAATGCACTTAAGTTACAAATTATTGCATCATATAGGAAAAATCAAATAGGAAATTGGCTAATTATATTTCTATTTATAGTTGTTTCTTACTTTTTCATATGTTTCAATTAGGGCCTCTGCCTTAACTTTAAGATAAACATGTTCATGAGCTTGGCTTACTCTTTAATTCTGGACCGACTGAATCAAACACACTGGTGAAATACAAATATATTTTTACTCATCATGGCAGATGCTCTTTGAAACTTGAATTGTGAGAACAGAAGTTTAATTAATGTGTTTCCCATTTGTTCTTCTGACAGATAGAGGCCAAATGACACAGTGGAAAGATCCTCAACTAAGTGTCAAGAGAAAAACTCTTGTTCTAAAGTCCTCTTGCCACTTAAAATAGCCTTGTGACTGTAAGTGCATTAGCCAACATTACTGATGTTTAGAAATGGAAAGAAAGATATTTGCAAGTGGCATAGCCTGGATGTTGGAAGGGCTCTGTTGTGTAAGTGCTTCAGGGAGTTCTGGCTTTGCTGCTACTACCTGGTGACCAGTAACCATCTGCTTCCATTTTTCCTCTTATTTACATAGTTACGTGCTCAGCATACACTGAGTCTGATAGGGGATTCAGAAATGAAATATATGACATTATCTAGAGGAGCTCAGAGTTTAGTGTAAAAGACAGAAATCCAAACTTCTGATAATAATCCAAACTTCTGATAATCTCTAACAACACGTCTCAAACTTTTAGGTACCTAAGACTCATTTGGGGAAAATCCTTAAAATACAGACTGTGACTTAGTATGTCTGGGATGGAGTCTAAGATCCTTCATTTCAAAAAGCTGCTGTGCTGTCAAAACTGCTAACCGATAAGACAGAGTTTGAGGAGCAAGTGAATTCAGTTATAAACAGAGAGGTGCTGTACATAGGAGGAAAGCTCCACAGAGTGAGATGGAGATCAAGGATAAGAAAGAGATGATGAAAATGGAGGTATTGAATGTACTTGAGTAGAGGGAATATTTTGCATAGGACACAGAAGTGTAAATGGCCATAGGTGGGTATGGAAAACAGACAGCAAACTTGGGAGGTAGATGGCCAGAAGATCAATTTTCAAGAAGTGCAATAGTTCACATGGGGGATGATTAAATTACCTTAATATAGTCATCTGGTTAATTATAGCTCAGTTTGTATGGTGAAGAGGGACTAATGCAGGTAGGGATAAGTGGGGAATACGTTTCTTCCAGTAAACTTATAAGATAAAAAAGTGACAGGTCCAGCTTTCTGATTAAATGTGGGTACACAATGAGGCATGCAGACATATTTGAATCTCAGGTGGATAATGAATGTTTTTATTTCCTTTTTAATTTGGGGACTCCAACTGGAGAATCAGGTTTGGAATCAGGTGGGCGAAGTGAAAAGTAATGATAATTACACAAAATGTAATTCCCATTACGTCTAAAGACTATAAGTCTAAAGACCTATTTTTGTTCCTTTTTATTAAGTCAATTGTCTTTGAATTCTGCACAGATTTACTATCTTCTATTTGGTAATAAATAAAATAAAACACTTTGAGAAATAATTAACATTTTACCCTAATTTCATGAGTCCCTTTGGGGATTTTCTTTTCTCACTCTGTGTATGCCTTAAAAGTTGACTATTCTGACTTTTAATAGTATTATTTTTTTTTCCTGAACACAGAATCTTTTTGTCATTCCCATGAGTGGATCATGTAATAAAATTCATTTTTCTCTTAATTACTGCCAGCATCATTTCAACTGTTTTTTTTTTTTTTTTTAAAGATTATTTATTTATTTATTTATTTATACAAGCCCTGGGTACAGTCAGAAGCGCGGGAGGATGAGAGAATTCACCAGAGCCAGAGCGGGGAGCAGAGCAGGCAGAGGGACCGAGGTACACTGCTGAGGGGAGCAGCGGGCGACAGGGGAGGTCTGCGCGCCATGTGGGACCCTCCTCCAGTGGCCGGGAGCAGCCGGGAATCGAACCAGCGCTGCAGAGGCTGCGGGCATCTTCGCAACCCAGCGCTCAACCGCTGCGCCACCGGGGAGGCCCCATTTCAACTGTTTTTGTTGACCTTATTTTTTTCCTTTGACACTGTCTTTCTCATGAGTTATATCTGATTATTCTGGACCCTTTAAGTAAGTCATTCTGAACAGTTTGGTATATATTATGACCTTATTTCAAAATAGAGTCTTTGCTAATGTAATTAAGTAAAGATGAGATCATTAAAATGGGTCTGCTAAGATAGGACTGATGTCCTTAGAAAGAAGAAACACAGAGACAAGGCCTTGTGAAAGAAGCAGAGACTGTATTGATGCATCTACAAGCCAAGAATGATAAGTGTTGCCAGCAATCACCAGAAGTCAGCAAGAGAGGCAAGGAACAGATTTTCTGTCATAGTCCTCAGAAGGAACCAATCTTGCTGAGTCTAGCCTTCAGAACTGTGAGACAGTGAATATCTGTTGTTTTAAGCTACGTAGTTTCTAGTGCTTTGTTGTGGTGGAGCTAGAAAACTAACATCTTAGTAAATGAACATGTCTATGAATTTTATATATAGCTTACCAAAACTATTAAGTAGTTTTGTTATAGATTTTAAAAAGACCCAGAAAATTATTGAAGTACATTTTTTTGCTATGCTATTCTGGAATATGGCAAGTTACCTGTATCATTACCAACATCTCCATTTTTATCTGACATCTTTACACAACAGATGACCCAAAAGTATTTGCATTATTCTTTCAATGATTATTAAGCCATTCCCAGGTGCTAGTTACTGGACTAAGCACAAAAAAAACCTACAAAAAAGAACATCTATTTTTTTCCAGAAATTTACCATTGAATCTATAGTTATAATAACTGTGATCATTGGAGTATAGACTTTCAAGGGAAGACAAAAGATGGGTCCCTACACAACAAGAGTAAACTGTGATGCATACAATTTAATTGTGCAAGAGTGACATATCAGATGGTTGTCTTATAGCTAATAAATAACAGAACTAAGATTGCATCCCAGGACTATGGACCCAAATCTCTTTCTATTTCGCCACATTACTTTTTTTTTCTCGCCTGCCAAAATGAGGACAATGCTCCTTAAAGCCTTTGTGAAGATGAAATAAGACATAGGAAGCACATTGGCCTGATGTCTGGTCATGGCAGATCTACGCAGTGCTCACCAGAATCTCATTCTGCTACCTGTTTTGGACACTAGGAGACTATTCCCACACTCCTTGTAGGTGGAACACTTTGAGTGAATGGAGCCAAGTAACTAGTTCTCCCCAACACACCAGAGCAAACAAGAGCTGTGCATGACTTTCCACGCCCTCTTTCCCTGACAGTAGGGCTAACGATGCCAAAAGCTAGATGGTGGAGCTGCAGATGATGAAGCTTCTGTCAGTAAGGGTCTCTGAGTAACTATTAGGACATGACCCCTGCCAACCTATGATGAAAGTTAATCTTTATTTTGTTAAACTACTGGGATTTGAGAATATTTTTTTACAGCAATTTATCTTAGTCTATCCTGAATAATATGCTGGTCCCTAATATATATCCCACAATTATTTTTCATTCTTTTGACAATGATATAGATTATAGGTGGTAGAAATAAGCTTTACATTAAAAAATATTAAAATTTAGGCCATGTGTTACCCAGATGCATATATTATATTCTTATTTTAGATCCTGAGACAAATCACAATCAGTTTATGATAGCTGAGAAAGAAACCATGCCTTAAAAACAGCTGAAATAAAAAAAATACATTTGCTGTCAGAAAAAAAAATCACCTCTCATTAAAGATCACATTTCTTTCATACTTCCAAACTAAATTATTTAAGTTTAAAAATAGAAAAGGCACCTTATGAAAAAACATAAACGCTAAAAAATCCCAGCTTGAGGTTTCAGCCACTATTCTTAACATACCTTCAGAGGGTTTTGACTGTCATCACTACAAATAGAAGACTTCCAGGAAGGAATTATTCAACAGAAAGAAGTCTTTTATTTTCTCTACAAATTTGGAACATGGGGAGAAAGATGAGAGTAAATATAAATCCAAGTTGTCTGGTCAAACAAATCTAAATACCTCTGCCCAGCATTCAGTGTCTTGATGAGATGTTATCCTTTGCTAACTAACTGCATTTCCCACTTTTTTCCAGTGTAAATTCCATTTTAATCAAGTCTCCTCAAAGCTCACAAACAAGCCCCCTTATTCCTTTGTGCTTTAATCCATTTGCACTAAATGCCCTTTTTTTTTTTTTTTAACTTAAAGAACAAGCTCTAGTCTGCCTTCTGTGGCTTTATTTTATCCTTTAAGATACTACGCTTTAAAAAAATATATGGTAGTAACATTATCTGTATATGCCACAATATGATCCCCACCAAAATTTAGTTTCTACCCACCACCACACAATTGCCTACCTTTACCATTTCACCTGCACTGCGACCCCCTTCCCTCTGATAACTAGCTTTTATCTTGCTTTTTTTAGCTTTTATTTTGCTTTCTTTTTTTTTCTGTTTCCTTATTTTCCACATATGAATGAAATTATGCACTATTTGTCTTTCTCCATCTGACTTATTTCACTTAGCATAATCTTTCTGCTCACTGTTTTTCATGCCTAGTAATTTAGTCTCTTATCTTGACTCTAAGAGCAGGAATAATTTTTACACTTCACCTCCATATCCCAAAGCTTCAGCAAAGTACTGAGCACACCACCAGCAGTAAATATTTCTTGCGTGACTGGTTTGTGAGTGCATGTGGGGATGGATGGGTAATACATTTTGAGCAGAGAGAATAGAAAATTGAAGTGGTTCTGGCAGAAAATTAGTGACTGAAGTGAAAATCAGTGTCTGGGGCAGGGGAGAAGGGACTTGAAAATTATCTCCCAATTGATTTTTAAGGCTAATTGAGGGCCTCCCTGGTGGCACAAGGGGTTAAGCACCTCACTATGAGGTTATCCGCAGCCTCTGCAGCACAAGTTCGATCCCCAGTCAGCCAGGGAGTAACCCACATGGCAAGGCAGACCTCTCCTATCTCGCCAGCTGCTCCCCTCAGCAGTGTATTTCAGTCAGTCTGCCTCTTCTGTTTCCCACTCTGTCACTGGTGAATCCTCTCAGCCCCCGCATCTCTGGCCTGTACCTCAGCTCTTGTATGCATAAATAAATAAATCTTTTTTTAAAAAAGCTAATTGAAAACATTTTTAAGCTGAATATTACCAATTAATGACCAATTATTAGTAGGGTATCATAACTGCCCCATGGAAAATGAAAACAGGCAGTGAGGCTCTTCAAAAATTTTATTCCTTGGATATAGTTCTACATGATAAGAGAAAGAGGCCCCTAAATATAATGCTGTTTGCATTTGAATTATCAGGCATTACAATCTCTGCAATTGCCTTCACTTTTAAGAAGCAGACACAAGATGATGGATACTCTATGTATTATGTCATTTCACCCACACTGTTACCTAAGTTATAGGTGCAGCACAAAGGTTTTATGTAACAATGGTGTTTCAGTTAGTTGATAATGCTATGATGCATACTCATGTGAAGTTTATTAGTATCAGTAAGTACAAATATTTAAGATTTGCGGGTATGTTTTTTCAGCCGCCTAGTTGTACTACATTGTATCCTATTATTGTTTTTCAGCTATAGTATGCTAACCAGGAGTTGAATTTGACTTGACATTCCTAAAAAGGACAAAATGGTAGAGAATGCTCTGAATTGAGCTGCTTGAGTGGAAATAGAGGGAGGGATTGAGGTATCTGTTAAATTGAACTCAGTTTATTCATTTGGTATTTCTTGAATGCCAGCAACAGTTGTAGGCATTGAGGAGCTACAGATGAACAAATCAGACTTTTTCCCTGTAAACACGAAACTTATATTCCTTTTGGGGTGACACACAGTAAGCACATCATAAATGATGTGCACACAATAAACGACACACATAAATGACCACGCTAGCTCCAGACAGTGGAAAACAGTATGAAGAAAATACAAGAGGGTTATGTAACAGAATAGTGTGGGAGCCGGTGGTGAGGAGACTGTCAGGAGGAGATAGCTAACCCGAGGCCGAAAAGACGCAAGGGAGCAGCATTTCCTTCATGTGCCGGTAAAATGCCTCTAGGCTGTAAAGAGCTTAGAGTTCTTGTGCTTGAGGAACACTTACAAAGACCAGTGTGATAGGAGTATGGCAAAGAACCAAAGTGGCAGCAGATGAGATAGGAGAAAATGCGATGGCCTGTATGCCATGGGAAGGAGGTAGGCTTTTACTTTAAAGATTGGGCCCCTCACTGCCTATTTAATTCATGCTAGGAGTACACCTGCACAGACTCTGCCTGCGCTGTCCACGCACTGCTAGATTGTAGCGTCAGGTTCACGTTCTCCTCTTCTTATGTCCTAGCTGCTGTCCTAGGAAATCCACCAACTGTCAAATAAGAAGACAACGTTTTTGAAGGATTATTTGAAGAAAATGCAAGCCCTGTGGTGCATAAACCTCTCCTCATGAAGCATGTGTGATTCTCATGTGTGGCTACTATGCAACAAACGGTGACTAGTTATAAAACAGAAATTTAAATATGAGAATCTTTATTTTATCTCTTATGGTGTTGATATCAGGGTCAAATTACCCACATACCACAGGACGTAGAGTCCACTATACATACTGTTAGGGGCTCATAAAAGTGTCTAATTTACTTAAAATTAAGTAAAAAGTAAACTTTTAGGTTGAAGAAAACATGTTTTATTAATAATTTGTCTTTATTCCAACGTATTCATAAAATATAATTTTAAATGTTTTCATGGAGGAAGAGGCGTAAAAAGGCAAAAATGCCTGGGATGGATGAAAAGTCATAATGTGGTTAGAGCTTATTGATAATAGTTACTGAAGTACTATTTGCTCTTCATACAATTGTTACTGTCACAGAAAAATATTTTATTTTTTTCATTCTAGTTTATTAAGTTAGTGGGTTCCAAACTTTTTTTTTTAAGATTTATTTATGCATACAAGAGCTGGGGGACAGGCCAGAGGTGTGGCGGGGTGGGGGTGGGTTGAGAGGATTCACCAGAGACAGAGTGGGAAACAGAACAGGCAGATTGACCAAAGTACACTGCTGAGGGGAGTAGCGGGCAAGTCAGGAGAGGTCTGCTGTGCCAGGGTTCCTCCCTGGCCGGGGATCGAACTTATGCTACAGTGGCTGCGGACAGCTTCAGAGGTTGCGTCTTAACCCTTGCGCCACCAGGGAGGCCCTGGATTCCAAATTATTTGAATAGCAACCCCCTAATAATAAAACTTCCTTGTATTTTTATAAACATCCTTGCATATTTATTTTTTAAATATATTTTATATATACCACTGTACTATTATATTGTATAAACATATACAGTTATAAGTAAATAGTAAAATAGAAAGGCTAGATTAAAAATAATGTTTAGTTTTAGTTATTAATGATGTCTAAAATCTGCTTGTGATAGTTATTAATATCTGTTTTTAGTGAGTCATGTAATTGAACATACTAAACTATAAAAGTCTGATTTTATCATTTTGTGACCTAAAAGTCAAATTAAAAGTTCACTTTTTAAAATAGTTTTAAGGATTACTGTATCCGAAAAATAAACTTTGCAAAAAACAATGTATTCTAATGGAATGAGTATATAAGGGGACGCAATTAGGAAATATAGTATTTATTAATATTATCCATCAATAATGAAAATATTTTGTTGAAATTCAGTCACTTAGTATCTTTCTGGGTACCAATCATTTGTTTTCAACACATAATTAGAAGCTGTTGCATTGTTTTATTTTTAGTAATGAATTCAAGATCCATTGAATTCTTAATTGAGAAAATTTTTTAACCGGTCATAAAATGTTAGTTATTTTTTAAATTAAGGAGTGTGAGAGTATTTACAGATGGTATATCTACATCTGCTGTTAAAATGCAATAAAATCGTGTAACAGTGGAAATTTTTCTCAGAATCTATTCAAAGTGCTTTCTGTTTTAGAATACTTTAAATTAATGAGTTTTTCTGCAAAACAGTTAATCACTCATTCAAATTTGTTAAAGCATTTTTAAAACAGTATTAATTTAACTTGTAAAGGAAAAATGTATAACCCACCTGTTATACAGTTAACAGGTAGGTTATACCTGTTATACCTGTTATTTTGACCACTTCAAGTACTTCAACAAGCTACTAGTGAACTTCTTTACAGGACAAGACAATTTTGTCATCATTGTGTTCCTCTCTACGAAGTATTTAAAGGCTACAATACTAAAAATAATTTTAAAAATTCCCTTAATGGAACTGAAAATCTCTTAACAGAACACTGACAGGGAACCCAACAGTAGTGGAATAATTCTCAAAAAGTTGTGTATGTCACAATATGCTCTCAACATATCTTGTATATGTTCTGTGATCCATGCCTTCTTTTATGCACAATGAGTGAGGAATACAATAACCACAAAATTGTTTTGTTCTGAATATTAATTTAAATTAAGTACAGTGTAATTTCTTTTACATTTTTTTAGACAAGAAATAATTATAAAGAGAAGACTATATTTTCATCTGGCACTAGAATGAATTATTTGACTTTGGAGTCTACTCTGTTAAATTGTTATCGAGGATTTTTTCAATCTTTTTTTTTTTTACTTTATGTTCTAGTTGCCTTCTCCCAGAATAATATCTACTATGACATCAACTCATTTTCATATTTTTGCCAACCAAAATATTCTTTAAAAATAATAGCAAAAAAGGGGCCTCACTGGTGGCACAAGGGGTTAAGACACAACCTATGAAGCTAGCAGCAGCTGCTGCAGCATGAGTTCGATCCCTGGTCAGGGAGGAGACCCATATTGCACAGTAGACCTCTCCTGACTCGCCCGCTGCTCCCCTCAGCAGTGTATCTAAGTCAATCTGCCTGTTCTGTTCCCCACTCTGTCTCTGGTGAATCCTCTCACACTCCACACCTCTGGCTATACCCCAGTTGTTGTATGTATAAAAAATAAATCTCAAGAAATAGCAAAAAAGCACCGAGATTACAGACATTTTCTATGTAGTATATGAATCATGGGTATTATTTACCTAATTTCTTATATTAGTTGAAATTAATAATAGAGGTTAAATTTGGAAAAATTTCTGCAACTGAAAAACAATTTTCCAAATTCTCTGCTTATTTTTCAACAAGAACAGGTCTAGATTAGGAGAAAATATTCAGAAATTTATAAAATATGCATATTCTTGTTTTGATCTTGAGGAGTGAATCTTCTCTTTCACTTTTTATTTGCTTTATATAAAAGTATCACATACTGAAATAATGCAAATATGCTATATGCTTACCAATCAAAAATATCCAAAGAGAGGAAAATACTTTTGTGACTTTAACATTGTGAAAGGATGGAGAAAGTAATGCTACTTATGTTTAATTGGAACTTTTAAAAAGTAAAAATATTAACATACTAAAAAGTTGAAACCTGAAGGCAAAGACATAAAATATTAGAAAAATAAGAGTACATTATTAGCTGAGATAAACTGATACAATTAATTGACTATTTCAAAATAAACCAGGTTTGAAGTAACATTGTAAATTTTTTTAAGTAAATGGTCACCAAAAAAAAATTCTATTCAGCTCGTCAAATTTGCCTTGGCCTAATCCATGTTTGCCAGTTTACTTCCTATACCATCAACTGCTAGCAATTTAATTCACATTTGAATCAATTCTACAACCTGACTTACTTAGAAGAATGTCCTGAATGTTTTATAATAAAAATTTACTATTAATTATCCATTTGTATTATCTAGACTTTGCCAGTTTAAATATATTCAAAGCAGGGAGAACAAGTCTGAGAAAATAAACCAGGTTTGAAGTAACATTGTAAATTTTTTTTTAAGTAAATGGTCACCAAAAAAAATTTTCTATTCAGCTCATCAAATTTGCCTTGGCCTGATCCATATTTACCAGCTTACTTCCTCCTAGTTATTTTCATCATCTTCTATCATTAAATTAAGACAGTAGTGCTCAGTATTGAAACTAGAAGAAATAACCACCTGAGGGAAGTAATAACTACCTACTTCTTTGACCGCGCCTTTTCTGTCTACTTTGAGGCTTCTCTTTCCTCCTTCTGACCCTGAAATATTCCTGCTTGATGCTTACTCAAGTTTTTACTCTTTATACTCTTGCCTCTGATAATCTCACTTACCCTATTTTTTCAATTACTGTCTCTCTGCAGAAGAATCCCAAATAGGTGACTATTGCCCTGACTTTTCAAGTTAAAGGCCCAGCAGCTGTTCAGCTACATAAGGATATACTACAAAAATGCAAATTTAATCTACAAAACCAAAAGCACAATCTTCCTCCATCATCAATGTAATTCCTCTGATTATATTAATACTCCATTACTCTACCTGTGTTTTCTTAACACTCAGAGCACTTTGAAACTTCTATCCTTCTTACTTTTTTTTTTTAGTAATTTTTTTTAAAAGATTTATTTATTTATTTATTTATACAAGCACTGGGTATAGTCAGAAGCGCGGGAGGGTGAGGGAATTCACCAGAGTCAGAGCAGAGAGCAGAGCAGGCAGACTGACAAAGTACACTGCTGAGGGGAGCAGCGGGCGGCAGGAGAGGTCTGCGCCATGTGGGACCCTCGCCGGAGGCCAGGGATGGAACAGGCGCTGCAGAGGCTGCAGGCAGCTTCGCAATCCAGTGCTCAACCACTACGCCACCAGGGGAGGCCCCCTTCTTACCTTCTTATCCTTACTATCACCACATGCACTATTTTCATAATATATTAACTAGTCATCATACTTCCAGTTGAAGAACACGTCAATTTGGTTCATTATAAAACATGACTCTAATTATGTTTCATATCTTCGTTAAAATCTTTGTTTGCTTTTGGTTATTTATAGAAGAATGTTCAAGTTACTCAGTCTGTCATTCATAAATTTAATGATCATACTTTTCTATATTGTCTATCATCTTAAAATTCATAGCTTATATACTAAAGTTAAATAGTATTAATTTCTTAATATTTTCTCAATGTAATATGCAATGTCTTAACACTTCAATCACCTTTGTTAATAATGCGTATACTGACTCCAGGTTGAAGTACTATACAACTTCCAAAACCTAATTTAAGTTCTTTTCTAAGAACTTAGCTGTGATCTTTAACGGTTGAACTATTCCTATGGGTACTGGCATGGAATGAAAATGGTTTGATCTTTGGATTTCTCTACATCTAAGTTCCAATGTCATTCAGCTATTTTTGTGACAATAGGGAAGTTATTTAGATGCTTTATGTCTTGGTTTTCAAGTCTATAAAATGAGAATAATGCATTTACCAAGAACTTCAAAAGAAATCCTGTGTGGTATGATTGATGTCACCAGGAGACAGACCAGTTGAGTGGCTATCAATAAATCTGACAAGGTAAATTTTCATTCATTCAGATATATCAAATGTTACCTTGGACCAGGTACTTAAAATAGAGGGTGATGGACAAGATAAACACAATCCCTGACTTCATGGATAATAGTCTTAGAGTCTAAAGTCACCAATAGCCAGACCCTAGTCCTGTACTTTGGACTTGGAAATTTGACTTGGAACTGATTGAATGAATAGATCTGACTCTTGCTAACAATACCCTGAATGATGTACAAAACTGGAACAACAATTTCTTATTTACATTGTCAAAAAAAATGACTTTTTAATATGTATTCAGAATTAGCAGAGGAAAAGATTCAAGTATTTGTTAGATGTGGGCTCTGATAGACAGTGCTGTCAATCTCTGAAACAGATAGATTTTTGCTTCTTAATACATGTACATAGATATGACAAAACCTAGTATATCAAGCTCAAGTCCCAGAATGATAACCCTCTCCCAGTTTCCCCAATTTTCTAAAGAATTTGCAGAAGTTCCCAAATATTCCTATGGATCTTAAAGTAGGAATGGCGTGCTTGCCGTCGAGCTCTATACAAGGTTTTATCTCCTGATGCAGTTGGGGGTAACACTAAGATAAAGGGATAGAACGCAGAACAAAATTTTGAGCAGGATTATAAATCTTCATGGAGCAAAGAGAAATCACACAATAGGAGAGCATGAGCTCATCTGACTATCTGCTATTAAGTAAATTAGCAGCTCATAGTCATACACTAAATTTCATGAAGAAACAAAGAGAAATTTAGTCATTGCCATATATATTTTTGTGGTTTGTGTGCCTATAAAATTACGTGTTTGCTAATATATAAATTTCTTGGAGGCAGAGACAAGGCCTAGTTAGGCAGTTTATTAGAACACCATACCCAATAGACAACACACTGCATCAGTGTTTAAGAAAGGAAGAAGGAATGACACATATTACCCTTCAATAATGGGCACATATGTTATTTAATCATTACCTGCACAGAGTAAACTACATTAAGAAAGAGACATTTGAGGATTAGAAGAGGACATGTGAAATGATTTAGAGTGAGACTTTAGATTGAGACTTAAGTAATACTAGTTTGGTACCAGAAGAGAGGTTGCAATTATATCTCTAGCTTTCTCCTATACCTTTGATATTTGACTATTTACTGTCCAATAAAAGAGAGGTTCTAGGACATGTTGGTTGGGTATGGGTAGAAAGGATAATAAAGAGCAAATGAGGCTTAACAAAATGTTTCTTTGACTCTGTCTATCCTCACTATGCAGGTAATTTAGCCCCTCACAAAAATGTACATTATATATGATCATTTTAAGCTAATAACTCATTATATATCCACCTAACCATCATTAAGTTCCTTCCAAAAAGGATTTGCATGGTTTGCACATATACAGCAAGAGAGTAATAAAAATAACAAAATATATAGGAGGAAGTCAAAGTCAATGCTGAGAATAAGGAAAGGAAAAGGGACCAAAGCTAAGGGTAGTATTCATGCACAGAATTCAGGCCTCTTAGAGCTATAAACTCGCTGTTAATGAACTGCAATAGTGATGTTGAGTTTTCTGTACAAGCATCTGGACTTGTACATATATTTTCATTTACTTGGAAAATCCAAGTCTTTTAGAATGTGAAACAAAAAGAGAATCTTCAGGGAGAGCAGGGGGCATATATTAGCATTTCTTTAGATAGGTATACTGTCAAATTTTCTTTGGCCTAAACCCATGGTGAATTGCCGGTTTGAAACCGCTGCTGAGATTTCAATTCCTGCAGAATGTGCTTTATGTGGATTTTCACTTGTATTTAATCTTGTCTCTCTCACAATCTTTGTTCCTTTTTTAAAATTTATTCCTGATGCTCACTTAAGATATGTTTTCAAATGCTAGTTTTAGACTTTACTGTCATTACTATTTAAGTAAGAGATACCTAATTTGTTTATAGTTCAAAAAATTAATGAGAGGCAAACTACACTCAGCCTTTGAAAGTAATAAAAGTTGAAATATAAAATAGCAGCATTTACATTTAATATAAAAAGTTGGTGGCAGAATCTCTGTGAGCCATCTGGAGCTCAGAAGTCTAGAGATTACACATTTTTGATCTAACAAAGGCAGGCATGCACAGGTGTGCAGATAGGCAGGCACTAAGAGTCAAACTTCCAGGGTTGGAAGATAAAGCACTCTCCCCGGAATAAGTACTGTTGTGGTTTTCTCTTCAACTTAAAAAAATGATATTGTACTGAATATCTCATAAACGTATTGGATTAATAGTTTTGCGACCCCACATTTCTTCGCACAAAACAAGAGTAACACAGGCAAGTATATTATAAATTTGCTAAAACATTATTGGTAAAGGACTTAATTGGGGCATTAGAGAAACTCATAAGCGTGACAAAGTTTTACATGAATCAGGTTGAGCATCTGAAGATTGTGGTAGAAGATAAATGAATACATTCATAAAATGTGCACACGTAACTTTGAGAGTCAATTCATTTATTGTTCCCAGATGTTTTATTTCTAATTAGGGACAAAGATTATTTAAAGTGGCCATTCATGGGAGAGGGTCACTTAATAGATGGTGTTGTTGCAAACCAGCTGGTCACAGCATCACCTTTCTATTTTAGAAGAACATATATTGTTATTGTCATTCTGCCCTTTGTACTATTTAGGTGTGGACTTTATCTCCTAAAAGCCACTGGAAAAAAGTATAGCTCTTAGATCACATAGAAGATACATAGACCTTTCTCACATTTAGGAACTGGTTTGCTAGCAAGCTAATATAAGCAGGGAGGGTGGGGCTAAAGTTCTGTTTCAAAGGACTTAAGCATAGGATAGGTTAAGATTTGATGAGGAGGGTTTTTTGCTCCCTTTGTGAATGTTTGTCAGTTCTAGAGGACTGACCAGAGGTTCAGCAACTTTTTGTACCATTTTGGCAGCTCTGAGAAGAAGACATTATCAAGGTGGATAAATGAGTACTGGCTAACACACCTTGACTTGGTATACATAATCAAAAGGATGAACTTTTAATGGTGAATCAGTAGTAGAGAAGTCTTTAGGGGACCTCGAGCTCAGTCTTGAGTGATCTTCAGATGAGGTAACTCCATAGTGCAAGTGCTTTCAGGAACCAGGACAAGCAAATATATTCCTTTCTAAAGAAACCTGTCATCATATGTCTCTAATTTTTTAAAAAATATATTTTTGCAATTAAAAAATAACACAACTGGTGCTCAAAGAAACAATATGACATGAATAAAATAGAGCAGAAACAGTAGACTATGAAGACACACAGGGGCTTCAAATATTGGCATTATAAGATTCATATTTTTTTTAAGATTTCTTTATTTATGCATACAAGAACTGGGGTACAGGCCAGAGGGGCAGGGGGTAAGAGGATTCACCAGCGACAGAGTGGGGGCAGAACAGGCAGAGCCACTGAAATCACTGCTGAGGGGAGCAGCAGGTGAGACAGGAGAGGTCTGCTGCGCCATGTGGGTCACCTCCCTGGCGGGGGATTGAACTGGTGCTGCAGTGGCTGTGGACAGCTTAATAGTCTGCGTCTTAACCCCTTGTGCCACCAGGGAGGCCCTAACTTTCATATTCTAGATAACACCTTAATGTTGATATTTTCAAGGAGATAAAGGACAAGATTGACAATTCTAGCAAACACATGAAATTAAAATAGAATAAATAAAATTATGTATGAATGGATAGGTCTATTAATATCTTGGATTTATCTGAAGAAACATGTCATTAAAAAAACCGAGAATAAAGAAGTTCGAAACAGAAAAGCCGATAATAGATGAAAAATGATAAAAGACAAGGAAGGTTCAGTTATAAGGTTTAAGATATGTGAAATTTGAATCTCAGAAAAGGAGAAACGAGAAAGATAAAGAAGCATTATATGAAGAGATAATGCCCCAAAACAACTCTAAATTGAGAAAAGCTATTATATGATAGATATAAGAGCACTTACACACTTCAAAAGGAATGAATTGAAATCCTTGCCAAGGTGCATCAAGCACAATTGCCAAAAACCATGAAAAAGGAAAACTTAAGAGTAATCGAAGAGAGGCTAAGAGTCATATTAGTTCAAAATTAAATGACAAAGAGTTTATTTCTCAATATAAGCAATTAAGCCAGAGGACATATTCAGTGTTAAAGAGTATAGTGCCAGCCAAGAATTCTACAATCAACACAATAGCCTTTAAATACAAAAGTGAGCAGAAAAGAACATTTAACAAAATCCTATACCTCTTCATGATAAATACAATCAACAACGTAGGGACACAAATGAATTTTTTTCAACTTGACCTCTATGAAAAACCCACAGTTAACTAAGACTTGATTTTGAAAGATTTAATATTTCTCCCCAAGATCAGAAACATAACAAGGATATTTGTTCTCGCTACTTCTATAAAACATTGTACTGGAATATCTAGTCAGGGCACTAAGGGAAAAATAAAGAAAGGAAAATTAAAAGGCATCTATATTAGAAATGAAGAACTAAAATTGTTCCTATTTGCAAATAATGTAATCTTGTGGTTGGAAAATATTAAGGAATCCACTAAAAAGGTAAAAAAAAAAAAATAGAATTAATAAATGACTTCGACAAGGTTGGAGCATACAAAATTAATATAAAATCAACTTTATGTATATAAACTAGTAATGAATAATATAAAAAATTAAGAAAATATTCCATTTATATTAGCATCAGGAAGATAAAATAGTTAACAATGAATTTATGAAAAATAATATAACATTTCTATATGAAAGCTGTAAGACATCATGAAAGAAATTTAAAAAATAATAAATGAATGGAAAGATAATCTGTATTCATGGATTGAAAATATTAATATTTTTAAAAGACAATACCACAAACTGAACCACAGATTCAATACAATCTTTAGCAAAATCTCAGTTCAAAGGCCAACCTGGCAGCGTAGGGGTTAAGTCTCAATGCTATCACTGCTACCACCTGAATAACTGTCAGGGAGCTAACCTGTATATGGTAAAGCAGACCTCTCCTGTCTCATCTGTGGTTCCTCTTTGCAGTGTATTTCAGTAAAACTGCCAGTCCTGTTTTCCTCTCTGCTCCAGTGAATCCTTTCACCCCCTGCACCTCTGACCTGCACCCCAGTTCCATGCATAAAAATAAAAAAACAATAAAATAAAATCTCAACTTACTCCTTTCTAGAAACTGACAAGCTAGTGTTAAAATTTATGAGGAAACTAGAAACCCAGAACAACTTAAACAATCTTTGTAAAGAACAAAGTTGGAGGACACACAATTCTCAATTTCAAAACCTACTACAAATCTACAATTATAAAAATAGTTTACATAAGAAAAACTTACAGATCAACAGAATTGAAAGCCCAGAAATAAACCCTAATATTTGTAGTCAGTTGATTTTTGACAAGGACACCAACACCATTCAATGGAAAACGAATAATCTTTTTAGTGAGTGGTGACTAGACCACTGGGTATATATACACCGAAGAATGAAGTTGGATTTGTTTCTCACATCCTATATAAAAAATGAATCATAGACCTAAATGTAAGGGATAAAACTCATTAAAGAAAATATAGGAGCAAATTTTTGTGACCTTAGTCTTGATAGTTATGAAGCCAAAAGCACAAGTGTCAAAAAAACCAAAAAACAAAAAACCCCACAAAAACAACCTGTGATTGAAAGTTATGATCAAGAAAGTGAAAAGACAAACCACAACCCATGAGAAAAATATGTGCAAATCATAAAACTGATTATGGACTCATGTCTAGACTAGCTAGAGAACACTTACAAGTTAATAATAAAAAGACAAATGCTGCAAATAAAAAATGGGCAGAACTTATGACTTCTTTCTCTAAAGAAGATATACAAATGTCCACTAGGCACATGAAAAGATATTCAACATCACCATTCATCGGGGAAATGAAAATCAAAACCAAAATGAGATATCATTTGTCAACCTATGGAATGGCCACAGTGAAAAAAAAAAAAAAAAAAACAGGGCCTCCCTGGTGGTGCAGGCAGTTGAGCGCAGTGCTGTGAAGCTGTCTACAGCCTCTGCAGCACTGGTTCGATCCTGGCCGGCCGGAGAGGGTCCCACCGAAAAGGGTCCCGGAGAGGGTCCCACATGGCGCGGCAGACCCCTCCTGTCTCACTTGCTGCTCCCCTCAGCAGTGTGTTTCATCAGTCTGCCTGTTCTGTTCCTGGCTCTGTCTCTGGTGAATTCTCTCACCCTCCTGCACATCTGGCCTATACCCCAGTTCTTGTATAAATAAATAAATCTTTAAAAAACAAAAACAAACAAAAACAGATGATAACAAATGTTACATGTGGAGAAACTGGTATCCTCATGTATTGTTGAAGTGATCTGAGATCCTAGGATTGTCTGGAAAGATGATTAAATAAACACATTTTGATAAGTCAATAATATAGGTTGATGCAAGCATTAAAAGAATAGTGAAAATGTGCATTATTTCCAAGTTAATAAAGGAAGAAACAGATAGCACACCTAAGCTGGATAATTTGAAGAGTTTAATAAAGGAGTTCTTATAAAGAGATGAGTAAGCTTAAACAAAATACAACAAAAAGAGATAGCACAGAAATTCAGTGTGTCAAGAACAGTGACGAATCCGCAATTTTACTTGATTTGTAAGCTGCTAAAACATCTTGTTATAGTTTCAAGGATGCTGCAGAAGACACAAAACTCCTGGGTCAGAGACAAAAGACAGTTTGTACTCATTGCCAAAGCAGTAGCCAAAGTATTAGCATCTGTATATTTCTCCATATTCACACAAGGTTATATGGAGGTAGTCAGATAACATTTGAACATGCAGTGGATTTCATTGCAGGAAAGCAACCATTCAACATGGCAGATAAGGGGAAACGAAAATATATATCCTGAATTCATATTCTTCCCTGTTCAGTCTTCTGCTGGTGCCTTCTATTGAACAGAGTCAACCAGGCATCAGTCAGCAAGGAAGTGTTTTGACGTCATCCATAAAGTTGGCCTTCTGGAGTACCAAACAGGAAGGAAAAGGATGAAGAATGTATATGATGTGACAAATGGATAGCGAATGGGATAAAAGAGAGTTATACAAAAGTAATGCAAAAAGAAGATAAGAAAGAATGAGGAAAGGAAGAGTGGTTAGAGAGTGTTTAATGGAACAGAAATGTAACCGAAAATATATAAGTACTTCAATTAAAATCAATGATTGTCTAATTGTACAAAAATCAAATCAAAAATAAGTTCTAGTCACTTACAAAAACCCCCTCTAAAACATGGAGATTAAAAAAAATGTTGGCAGAGAAAGTGTGGAAAAAGACATATTATAAAGCACCACTCATAAAATCATCATTGTATTAATGTAAAAACATCATCATATTAATGTCAGGCAGACAGGTTTCTAGAAATACAGGGGGACACCTCAAAATGTCAAAAGCATCCACTTACCTAGAGGACTTTAAAGTTTTAATTTGTAAAACATTATACTAAATTTAACTTTGAAAATATAGCTTTAAAACATATTAATCAAAAATGGTATATATAGAGCAAAATTAATTCAAAATTTATAGTGGGAGATTGTAATATAACATCTCTCAGGAAATGATGGAAAAAGCAAATTAAAAAATCAATAAGAATACCCAGAATTTAAATTGCATATTTAGCTTAATTGACACATGTGGAGAGCAAGATATCCCAAAACTGCAGAAAATACCTTTTATTCATGCACACACACAATATTATTAAAAATGACTATATGATGGACCATAAAGCAAGTTTCAACAACTTTGAAAGGACTGAAATCATATAAATTATATTCTATGAAAACAAGGTAATTAAATTACATTACTTTTAAAACACAAAAAGACCAGAGAAATCTCTATCACAATGGAAAATATATAATATTTTGATCTGAATAATAATGAAAATATAAGACCTAATGAAACAGCGATAAGCAAACTATGAGAAATATTCAAAGCAATCATAAAGATGTACACTGAACCCAGGAGAATAATGGATGAACAAAATGAGAGAGAGAAAATACAAGAGCGTACCAAATGGAAGTCACAGTGATGAAAAATGTAACTGAACTGAAAAATATAACAGAAGTGTTCAACAGCAGAATTGATGAAACAGAGAATGGATAAGTAAACTCAAAGATAGGGGAGTATAGTTTGCCTAAACAGAGCAACTTTCTGTTTTTGGATAAAAGAATAAATGAAGATAGTTTGGGGGCCTAAACTAAACTAAAACAGAATAACATTTCTAAAACAAACTAAACCAAAACAGATTAACTTCTCACTGTAAGTGTCCCAGAAGAAAAGAAAGAGGTAGAAATCTTACTTAAGAAATAGTAACTGAAAACTTCTCTAATCTGGTGAAGGAAGCAGGTATTCCGGTATTGAAAGCACAGAGAGCTTCAAATAAGAGGACCTCTAAGTAACTCATACCAAGACATGATCAAAATGTAAAAAGTCAAAAGGATTTGAAAAGCAGCTAGGGAAAAACCAGCATGTTACATATAAGAGGAATTCCCATTGGCAATCAGTAATTTTTAAAAAAGATTTATTTATGCCTACAAGAACCGGGGTACAGTCCAGAGGTGTGGGGGTGAGAGGACTCACCAGAGACAGAGTGGGGAGCAGAACAGGCAGATCTACTGAAATACACTGCTGAGGGAAGCAGCAGGCGAGACAGGAGAGGTCTGATGTGCCATGTGGGTAGCTCCCTGGCCAAGGATCAAACTCCTGCTGCAGTGGCTGTGGACAGCTTCACAGTGTTGCATCTTAACCCCTTGTGCCACCAGGGAGGGCCGGCAATCTGTAATTTTTCACCAGGCAGTTTGCATACCAGAAAGGAGTCTCAAGTGCTAAAAAGAATAATGTTCCAACCAAGAATACTTTACTTGGCAAGGTTATCATCCAAAATTGAAGGAGAGATAAATTGTTTTTCAGAAAAACAATATTTAAAGGAGTCCATCAATACTGAAACAGTGCTACAAGCAATATTAAGTGGTCTTTAAGTTGTAAAGAAATGACACTAAGATAAAGCAAGAAAACATACAAAAGAAGAAAAATCTCACTGTAAAAATAACTAATGGGTATACCCCAATATTACCTTAGTTAAAAATAAATTAATAAAAAATATCACTGATAAAATATTTAGTATAGGTAGTAGATGAACTACTTATAAAACTGGCACAAAGGTTAAAAGACAAAATTATTAAATAAAACTATAATAAGTAGTTAAGTAACCACACCAAAAAAAGGATGTAATCAAAAATATAAAATGGGGAGGGGGGAGGGAATGAAAATATAGTTTTTTGAGAAGAACATGAGTTCAAAATTAAGTTTTTATAAATGTAAGATAATGATATATAAATAAGATATTTCAAGTGAATTTATAGCAATCACAAAGCAAAAACCTACAATAAGAACACAAAAGAAACTGAGAAAGGGGTTCTAATCATAATACTACAGAAAATTACCAAAACCATAAAGAAGACAGCTAAGAGACTATGAAAGTAATAGAGAGGGATTAAGAAAATGGCAGTAAATACATACCTATCAATAATCACCTTAAATGTTAATGGAATATTCCAATCAGATGACATAGAGTAACTGAATGGATTAAAAAAAAAAAGACCCATCCATATATTTGATATGAGAGATCCATATCAAATGTAAAGACACATACCAACTGAAAGTGAAGGAATGGAAAAGGTATTTCATGGAAATAGTAACAAAAAGAAAAAGAAAGCTATACATATATCAGCCAAGGTAGACTTTTAAAAAAAAACTACAATAAAGACAAATAAATATACTACATATTCATAAAGGGATCAATCCAACAACAGGATATAATAGTTGTAAACCTCATACACCCAACATAGGAACATTTAAATATATAAAGCAAAATATTAACAAACTCAAAGAGAGTGATTGATAGCAATACAATAATAGTAGAGGACATTAATACTCCTCTGATGTCCATGGACAGATTCATACAGAAAATCAATAATGAAACATCAAGAGACAGGGAAAAAAAAACAACAACATCAAAATGAAAGGGCACATTAGACCTGATGGGCTTAATGGATATATACAGAAGATCCCATGTCAAAGCAGCAGAATGTACATTCTTTTCAAGAGCACATGGAACATTCTCCAGAATAGGAGAATGTTAAGCCACAAAATAAGTCTCAATTATTTTAAGAAGACTGAAATCATATCAGGCATATTTCCGACAAGAATGGAATGAACTAGAAATCAATTACAAAAAGAAAACTTGGAAAAAAACCAAATATGTAGAGATTAAACAATATGCCACTGGAAAAAATATTGGGTGAATGAAAAATTTAAAGAAGAAATTTCCCAAACTCTCTTGAGACAAACGAAAATTGAAATTCAACAAAATAAAATCTATGGTGGCAAAAGGAGTTCTAAGAGGGAAGGTCATAATGATACAGGTGTACAAAAGACAAGAAGAATATCAAATAAACAATCTAACATTACACCTAAAAGCAACAGAAAAAGAACAAATGAAGTTAAGTTAAAGACAATAGAAAGAAAGAAATAATAAAGATCAGACCAGAAATAAGTGAAATAGAGACAGAAAAAGACAACAGAAGGGTCTCCCCGGTGGCGCAGCGGTTGAGCGCTGGTTTGCGAACCTGCCCGCAGCCTCTGCGGCACCGGTTCGATCCCCGGCTGCTCCCCAGCCACCAGAGGAGGGTCCCACATGGTGCGCAGACCTCTCCTGCGGCCCGCTGCTCCCCTCAGCAGTGTACTTCGGTCCTTCTGCCTGCTCTGCTCCCTGCTCTGGCTCTGGTGAATTCTCTCACCCTCCCGCGCTTCTGACTGTACCCAGTGCATGTATAAACAAAAAAAACAAGCAAATAAATAAATACATAAATAAATAAACATGCCTCTATAAAAAAATTAAAAAAAAAAAAGACAACAGAAAAGACCAATCTAACTAAGAGATGGTTCTTTGAAAAGAAACAAAATTGACAAACATTTAACTAGATGCAATAAAAAAAGGGTGCAAATACATAAAATCAAAAATGAAAGAGAAGAAATTACAACAAATATAACAGAAATATGGAGATTATATGAGATTACTTTAAACAATTATGACAGCAAATAGGATTACTTAGAAGTAATGGATAAACCCCTAGTATCCTACAATCTTCCAAGACAGAATCAGAAAGAAATAGAAAATCTGAACAGGCTAATTACCAGTAAAGAGATTAAATTAGTAAACAAAAACCTCTACCCAAATAAAAATCCATGACAAGATGACTTCATAGGGAAATTCTACTAAATACTCAAATAAGATTTAATACAGGGGCCTCCCTGGTGGCACAGCAGTTGAGCGATGGGTTGCGAAGCTGCCCGCAGCCTCTGCAGTGCCGGTTCAATCCCCAGCTGCTCCCTGGCCACCGGAGGAGGGTCCTACATGGCACGCAGACCTCTCCTGCCACCCGCTGCTCCCCTCAGCAGTGTACTTCGTCAGTCTGCCTGTTCTGTTCCCCACTCTGGCTCTGGTGAATTCTCTCGCCCTCCCGTGCTTCTTCTGACTGTACCCAGTGCT
Source organism: Talpa occidentalis (assembly GCF_014898055.3). Lineage (NCBI taxonomy): Eukaryota > Metazoa > Chordata > Mammalia > Eulipotyphla > Talpidae > Talpa > Talpa occidentalis. Next base: position 96,641,380 of record NW_023603184.1, on the reverse strand, counting down.
TGTATAAAATAAATAAATAAATCTTTAAAAATAAATAAATAAATAAATAAATAAATAAATCTTTAAAAAAAAAAAAAGATTTAATACAAACTTCTCAAGCTCTTCCAAAAAATTTAAGAGAAGGGAATACTTCCAAACTCATTTTATGAAGCCAGCATTATCCTAATAACAACTCAACGATAAACAAAAGAAAACAGAAAATTATACGTTAACATTCCTTACTGAATATAGGTGCAAAAATTCTCAACAAAATAAAACAAATCAATTTTGTTAAAAAATAATAAAAAAATGAGCAGAGGAAATAGCCATTTTCCTAAAGAAGCCATATAAATGGCCAATAGGCACATGAAAGGATATTCACCATCACTAATCACACACACACACACAGACACACAGACACACACACACACACACACACACACAGCTGGAATAGTACTCAGACATGAAGAATGAAATCTTTCCATTTTCAACAACTTGGATGACCTTAATGGTATTATGCTAAAACGAAAGAAACAGACAGACAGGGCTTAAATACCATATGATTTCACTTATATGTGGGATCCAAAAAACCAAATTATACTAAAATCATATACAGAAAACAGATTTGTGGTCACAGAAGGGATGAGGATTGGATGGAGGGTGAAATGGATAAATGAATGAAGAGATGCAAACTGCAAGTTATAAAAGAAAGAAGTCAAGTAGATGCAATGTACAGACTAGGAACTATAATCAATAATATGGCATTATAAATTTGATTGCTGCTCAAAAGAGACAATAACAAAAACAAAGAGAAACCCCACCAACTGGGAGAACATTTTTGCACACAACACTAATGATAAAGGACTGATGACAAAAATCTACAAAGAGCTGATGAGACTCAACAAAAACAAAGAAAATAATCCAGTCAAAAAATGGGCAGAAGAGCTAAGAAGAAACTTCTTGGAAGAGGAAATGCAAATGGCCAACAGGCATATGAAAAAATGTTCAGCATCACTTGTCATCAGGGAAATGCAAATCAAAACTACCATGAGATACCATCTCACACCAGTGAGAATGGCACATATTAAAAAAACTAGCAACAACAAATGTTGGCAAGGTTGTGGAGAAAAAGGAACTCTCCTGCACTGTTGGTGGGAGTGCAAACTGGTCCAACCACTATGTAGAGCTGTGTGGAGATTTCTTGACCTACTAAACATAGAGCTTCCATATGATTCAGCAATTCCACTCCTAGGTATTTACCCAAAGGACACAGAAACATCAATTCCAAAGAGCACCTACACCCCTATGTTTATAGCAGCTCTATTTACAATAGCTAAGCTTTGGAAACAACCCAAATGCCCCAAAATAGATGACCACTGGATCAAGAAGATGTGGTACATATACACCATGGAATATTACTCAGCATTCAAAAAAGATAAACACATTCAATTTGCAGCACATGGATGGAGCTGGAAGGGATCATGCTCAGCGAAATAAGCCAGAAAGAAAAAGAAAAATACCGGATGGTCTCACTCATAGCAGGAATCTAGAAAACTTAAATGGAAAAAGAATAACTATAAGAAAGAAAATATCAAAATCAACAAACAACTATGAACCAGAGACACACTATGGGGGGTGAGGGGCAGGGAAAGGAGGGATTGGGGTCAAAATAAGGGGGTTGTAATTGTATGGGGAATATAAAAACAAAATTTAAATTAATAAAATAAAATGCTATTCAAGTCAAAAAAAATTTGATTGCTGCTAAGAAACTATGGCAAGTAGACTTATTGTAGTGATCATTTCACAATGGCTGGAAAGATCAAATTATGTGTTAAACTTGAAACTAACACAGTGTATGTCAATTATATTTCTATTTTAAAAAAGTGAAAATTCAATTTCATGTGGATCACAGATTTTAATGAAAAAGACAAAGTAATTTCTGGAATATTAAAAATATCATCATAAAAATTTATTTCGCTAAATTAGACTTAAGAACTTCTCTTTATCAAGAGATACCATCAAGACATCTAAAATGTAAGATACAAAATGGGACAATTTACAAAAGAAGCAAAAAAGAGCTATTACCTATGATATAAAAAGAATTGCTATAAAAGAATAAGACAAACAATCCACCATAAAACTGGCCAAGAAATATGAACTGTCATGCCTGAAAGAGAACATGTAAATACTAAACATGGAAAAATGTTGACACACGTTGGTCATCAAGAAATGTCAAATTCCACAACAATATACTGCTACATACCCACGAGAAAGTCTATTGTGTAAATCCTACTAATATTTGATGCCAAGGGAAAAAAGGGAAACCTGGACATTGCTGGTGGCAGGAAAATTAGTAAATTAATTCAGGAAACTGGCAGAATCTCCTAAAGCTGAACATACACATATCATAACCTCTCAATACCACTCCTGTGTACATACTATGAAGAAACACATGCACTGTGTACCAAGAAGTGTACAAAACATTCATTGCTTCAGTGTTAATAGCCAAAAGTGGAAAAGGGCCTAGATATTTATCAGTAGTAGAACGGATCAATTGTATTTACATGCAATAGAAGAATGAAAGAATTATCGCTATTTGAAAGAATGAAAGAATTAGAGCTACTTGCAAAAGCTTGGAAGAATACTGTAAATATTATGTTAAAGGAATGAAGTCAAGCACACAAGGATCACACTTTAAGAATCCATTTCTATAAAGATAAAATCCAAGTGACCTAATCTATTGTGTTTAGGTATTGTACTTATGCTTGAACTGTAATTAAAAAGGAGTTGATTACTATTAAAACTGGATTGGAGGGAGAGGTTTTTGGAAGACACAACAATCATTTCATGATCTGAAGTTAGGGGTTTTTTGGTAACAAGTCATCGTACAATTTTTGTTTGTGAACCACTTCTCTGCTTATGTTATTTTTCCCAATATAGAGGGTTAAGAAACTTGATTTGATGGAAAAGGAAGAGAGGAAAGCAAGGAGGACACATTTCCTCAGGGGCAGGAAGGACAGGATGCTTACAGGGAGACAGGAAAGGGAGTTGAAAGGGGCAGAAAATACTTATCGTGGGGGAGGGGCCAGAAGCAAAGTATTCCTTTCCAAGTTTACAGACTCAACCCACAAAGGACAACAGCCACTCAGGGGAGGACCAGTTCTTTGGTACCAAGATATTTGCTTCATTGTTTCAGAACTCTTTAATTATGAGGAATCTTAAACTTTCCTTTTGGTAGAAAAATGCCTCTGAATTCTCTTAGCTTAAGTAGGTCTGCAGAGCTGTTTATTTAGAATCATTTCTTATAATCCTCTTAGACACAAACCTAGTTCTTTTGTTGACTTGCTTCAAAAATGTGAATGAGGGCCTCCCCTGTGGCGCAGCGGGTTGAGTATAGCGCTGTGAAGCTGTCCGCAGCCTCTGTAGAGCTGGTTCAATTCCCAGTTGGCTAGGGAGAATCCCACATGGCACTGCGGACCTCCCCTGTCACGCCCACTGCTCCCCTCAGCAGTGTATATCGGTCTGTCTGCCTGTTCTGTTCCCAGCTCTGTCTCCGGTGAATCCTCTCACCATCCCACGCCTCTGGCCTGTACCCCAGCTCTTGTATAAAAATAAATACAAATCTAAAAAAAAAATGTGAATGAACTAATTTTATTAATTCTTAGTACAGATCCTCAAGGTATTTGGGAATAAATTCAATATTTAATGCTGATCCACATGGCAAAACTATTTAGGTTCTCATTCCTTAGAGACTAGCTCTTTTAGTTTTTTGCTCCTGATGACTCCAAGTATTATAATTTTTACTCATGGGGGTTGGAGGAACATAAAGCCTGCAAATGGATACTCCCTGGATTCTCACTACCCGAAGAGGAAGGATGCAATTGTGATCTCACTCCCACCAATGACTATTCTTATTGAGGTTAAAATTTTGTGCTGAAATGGTATTTTAGTATTTCAGTGATTCCAAAGATATATGTATTTTCCATCTATCCTTTTCTCCAACAAAAAGTAGCAGGCCGTGTATGAGAGACAGAGACAAAGAGAGACAGAAGAAGAGGAGGGAAAAAACTTCAGCTGTTAATTCACTCTTCTATTAGTTTGTTAATATCTCATTTTTAGAGAGAAATGGGTGCCTACAAGAGTTTTGGATGAAAATAGGAATGCTGTTGACAACAATAATGTTTTATTTCTACTTTATTTCTACTTTGACTGGAATGACCTCAATATATTTGTGCTTTTTTAGTAAACTCTCTTAAAGCCTACACATAGCATACAGACCATAATTCAGGAAAAAGGATGTTAGGCTTGGCACATGGAGTCAATGCATGTTAACTCTTTCATGATTAGTATTATTAATTTTACTCCTCAGAACTGCCATTTTGTCCTGACTTGACATTGCATAAAGCCTCTAGGAGACTATATCCTGTCCTAGACCAGTCTTGTTCTAACTTTGAATTAAGGAAAATGAAGAAGTGGGGTTCTTTAACCTCTTTGACTCAGATTTTTCTGCCTTCATGGAATACTCCAGGTTTCTGCACAGGCTGGGAGTTATCCATTCCAGAGTGTCAGCAGTGGTTGGTGCTATGGTGTTAAGTGCATGCGGTGGTGGCGGTGGTGAGGCCTGAGTGATTTGGGGTGTGTGTGTGTGGGGGGGGCAAGGACAGAAAATGCAAGGCTATAAGGAGGGATTTTCCCTGTTTCTTCTATAGACAGTGTTTGCAGCTCCCTGGGCAGAGGTTGTGGAGGTTAAGAAAACCTGGTGAAACAGATGCCAGGGACAGATGTTACCTAATTTGGTCAAAGAACAAAGAGTGTGTAAAACATTTGGTAACCCTCAACAGTGGAATGGGAAGGGGTCACTTACAGGCAGAACAGAAACAGTACCATACAGAATTTCAGAGTTGCATTGCTGTATCTGAGGGTGAGCATAAAAGCAATTGGTATTGCAAATAGTATGCATGTTTTTGAGAAGTAATCTTCTGGATTGGAAGCTTCACTGCACCAATTGTGTGCTGTTGCGTAACACACTTGATGGCTTTGGGCCTCATCTCTTATCTGTAAAATGGGTAAACATCTAATTAATGAGACTATTTTGAGGGGCAAAATAGGAAAGGCAGAGTGGGAAGTCATTAAGGAGAACTGCTCTGATTCAAAGTAAACCGATCATTTCTTCAGGTTTACAGGTTTACTCACACCTTACCAAGAATTCTCCCAACACCTCAGTAGTTGTCTACACTGAAGGTACTATCCGCTCCCCCATTCCCATCCCCAGTGCCCCCCCAACTCCTCCATTCCCCACTCCCCCCGCCCCCCAAGCCCCCCAAGTCTTTGGCAGCTGAGTGAAAGGAATAAGAGGCACGTGGGGAAAGCACTGGGGCAAACCCAGCCCTGTGGCCCCCTGGCCTCCCGGCACGGTGGGGCCTGTCATGGCGGCCCAGCGACGGCTTAGGTGAGCGCAGATCGCAGAGCAGCAAGCATGGAAGGGTCGGGGGTCGGGGTGAGGACAGCGGTGCGCAGACCCCAGCCCCGCCAGCCGCCAGCCCGGCCCCCCGGGATCGCGGGCTCGGCTGGGTCCCTGCCTCCAGCGGCTCCGGGCCCGCCCTGACCCGAGGCACAACCTCCACCCGGGCGCCCACCTGAGGAGGCGACGGCCGGAGCCCGGGGACCCGCAGCCCCAGCCCCCGCGCGGGCCGCGCGCGGCGGACGCCGGCTTTCCCCGGCGCCCCAGGCCCCCCGCGGGCCCGCGCGGCGCTCGGGGCCCTCCCCGCCCCCTCCGCGCCTCGCCCCGCCGCCCGCGGCCCCCACCCACCGGCCGCTCCTCCCCTCTCCCCACCCTCCTCCTCCGCCCCCTCCCCTCCCCCGCCGCCTCGCCGACAGCTCGGCCGCGCGTCTGAGCCGCCCGGGCCCCGAGCGCAGGCGGCGAGGCCACCGCACCTGCAGCGCGCCCGGCTGCCCGGCCCGCGCCTCCGCCCGCCGCGCGACCGCCTCGGCCCCCCGCCGGGTCTCCCATGACGCTCGCGCCCCCCGGCCGGCGACAATGACCACTTCCCTGCAAGATGGGCAGGGCGCCGCGGGCAGGGCGGCTGCCCGGGACTCGCCGCTGGCCGCCCAGGTGTGCGGCGCTGCCCAGGGGAGGGGCGACGCCCGCGACCTGGCGCCGGCCCCCTGGCTGCACGCGCGGGCGCTCCTGCCCGCTCCGGACGCGACCCGCGGCTGTGCCGCAGACAGGTAGGCAGCCCCGGAGGGCGCGGGGGAGTGTCCTGGCTTGGCAGCCGGCTGGGGGGTGAGGAGGCGGTCCTAGGGGGTGAACCATGTGCCCAGAGCTGGGCCAAGTTTGTGAAAGTCTCTGAAGACAATTCCCTTTGAGCTGGCTCCTGCCGGATCAGCAGGACATTGCGATCTCCCGACGCCTTATAAATAGCATCACCGTTTCATTGAGAGCTCCCGGTCCTCGTCTCAGCCGCTCGGTGTGAAACTAGGAGGCCAGGCTCCTGGAAGACCACCTCCCCCTCAACCCCCTTCCTCCTTTCTTCTTGGCCCGGCATTAAAAAAATAAACAATCCCTTTTATTTTATATATTTTAAAAATCGCAGCATAAATGAGTTCACCACCCACAGAGTCTTACAGCGACCCTGGAGAAGCAAAGCACGGATTGAAATTTGAGCAGTCTTGCTGTGCAGCAGGAAAGAATAGAGGCTTTAAAAGGTTTCCCAATCTCCATAGCATTCAGCACTAAGTGCCTTTAGAGTTCACAATTTTGCACATACTTTAGAAAAGAAAAAGGCTGCAGCAATACAAAAATCTATAGTCGTTTATAGCCTTACTTTTAAATGGTACTTTTTTTCCTTAAATTTTCAAAGTGCTTCAACTTCACTGAAGTTAAAATTACTCAGCAGTGGACTCGAGTACATTTATACTAGCAAGTTCTATTCACTTACCTCCTGAAAAACACTGCCTTGCGGTTTAGTATCTATAAGCACTTGCAAAATCAACAGACTGTGTGTGGGCAACATTGTGAATGAAATTTGAAGTGAGATGAACCACAGCTATAATTAATAAGCCATAACTTCCAAAAGTGATTAGTAAAATAGCATCGGCGTGAATTCACTAAATGTTTATAGATTTTGTCAATTTAATAGATGTATAGCAATGTCTAATTCTTGAGAGTGATTTTGGCATCAATAATTATATAGTCTAATTTTGGCTAGCATTATCAAAAGTTCTGCAAGTAGGTTTTCTATGCTCAGTGATTTCTTTTCTAAAGGCCAAAAAAAAAAAGAGTATAGAATAAATACTATAGAAGATTTATTTATATCATCTGACATTTTATTTTGACCCACAGAAAGTACATCACATATGTTTTCTATATACTTTATATAATATTAGTGTTGCCACAGAGTGGTGTATGTTGCTCTTAACTTTTTCATTCTGACAGCAATTATATTTTACATTCTGTTTTATGTAAATTACATCCTATGTTCTCTTGGTGTAGGAGAAAAAAGAAAGATCTTGATGTTCTAGAAATGCCATCTATTCCAAACCCCTTTCCTGAGCTATGCTGTTCTCCATTTACATCTGTGTTGTCAGCAGGCCTCTTTCCCAAAGCAAATTCAAGGAAAAAACAGGTATGCCTTTAAAAATATTTCTAACTCAAAAATCTTAGGAGTTTTAAATTCATATGTACTCTCAGATATTTAATAATCTGCAATATGAACAAAGGCCTACTTTAAATTACTTTATGACTAACATAAATCTTTGGCAATTTTTTTAGAGCCTCAGTTTTCAAAGCTGTATAATGGGAATACTGCAATTTACCTATGGGATTTGGAATGGGTTAGATGAGGAAATATATGGGAAGTACTGGGAGCTATTCACAGAATAGGTGGGAATGTTATATGTGATAATTCAGTAATTGAAGGAAAGTCAGTGTTATTATGGTGAGAAGGGGATTTACTGGTTTCATTAATACCTTCTTTAATCTTTCACATTTTAACACAAGCTAACCAACCTTATTGACGAAAGGAAAGTGATATAGTGAGTCTGTGGCAAAAGGTAATTGGAGTTTAGGACTTGACATGTCCTCATTTCAGTGAATTCCTCAGTTTGGAGATTTCAGACTGCAGAAGACAGATGACTTGTAAGCGATGATTAGAAAACAGACTTTATTTTCATAATTTCCTTGTTTTTCAGCTTGTTTGGGACTGACTGCAAATTTGATTTCAAGGACCAAGTAACTATGGGGCTATCCATCATGACTATACATTTTATGAAAAAAAAAAAATCAATGTGTCATAGAATAATTCCATCTTTTCTTAATACACTTCCAATTCTGAAACAACAAAACAAAGAAAAGATTCAATAGGCAAAATGAATCTTGTCTTACAAGGGTAGAAACAATATATTTGAACAGAGGTTTGCTGTGAGGAGAGGGATAATAAACAGGGTGGGGAAGACAGGTGATAATTTTCCCCCATCTATTGTTCTCTCTTTTTTTTCCTGCACTTTAATTGCCTGTGATAGGCTCAATAGTGTGTGTTTATAATTTTAGAAAATGAAGGAAATACCTTAGGAAATAGATGAATTCTTGACACAATAAAGCAATAATAAAAACAGTAGGGAAACATTCTATGTAGAATTTTGTGTTTTAATGGAAACATGATATAAAAAGTCATATGTACCTTTTTTAAGGAGGGATTAAGGGGTGATTTGAAGTTTAGTTGGTACTTGTGGTTTTTTGGATAAGAATCGGAGAAAGTGAGAATAGATATTCCTAGAGCTGAGATATGTTCTGATTTTGAGTCTTTGATGGGGGAGGCAAGTCCTTCAGTGGGTATCACTGTGACTTTGGATGGGGAGATGAACAAGATTTTCTTGAGAGGTTTGTTGTCAGGGTGAGGATTGAAGTCAGAGTCCAAGGGACAAGCACCCCTGCTGAAACATGTTGACTCTTTGAGAGCTCGTCTTTTGCAGTAGGCTGCAAGAGGGCAGCATGAATGATAGATCTGACTGCATGAGAAAAAAATGACTCTGTATTGGGCCTCCCCAGTGGCACAGCGGGTTCAGTGTCGTGCTGTGAAGCTGTCTGCAGCCTCTGCAGCAAGGATTCGGGTCCCAGCTGGCCAGGGAGAAACCCACATGGCATGGCAGACCTCTTCTGCCTCGCCCGCTGCTCCCCTCAGCAGTATCTTCCATCTGTCTGCCTGTTCTGCTCCCTGTTCTGTCTCTGGTGAATTCTCTCACCCTCCCGCTCCTCTGACTGTACCCCAGTTCTTGTATATATAAATAAATCTTAAAAAAAAGGGAGTGCTGACTTCTACTATTTAAAAAATAAATAAATAAATAAATAGTTGACTCTATTGTCTTAAGTGACCCCGAACGGGAAAAGGAAATGTTTGATGATGACATAATAGTCACTTGGGGGAATTTAATAGATTATTTTCCCATTTATGGAGGACCTGCTAAGTAAAATGCCATCCAAAGTGTGTTAACCATGATGATGCTTTGATTTTGGGTTAGGTTAGGGTTAGGAAAAGTAGGGAGAAGAGGAAGAAAAGTCTGGGCTTGCTCAGACTGAATATAGGGAGGAAAAGTGTTATATGCTTCTGTTAATGGCAGGAGGAAAAAGAGAGTGGATATTGGTATCAGGATCAAGTCTGAGTGTACGAGTGTGCATAGTTATCAACTTAGAGTAAAACATCTAATCTTGGAGAGTGACAACATTTCTTCAGATTAGGTTTAGCAAATTGGCAAACTGGGAAGAGAATGCTATGTTACTCTTGACTCTACCCAGTTTCCTGCCCTGGCCTTGTGTCCTGTTTCCACAGAGAGCACAAGCCCCGCACAGAGACTCTGATGCTCTTTCCAAATCCATTTCATTCTCTGAAATTTCTCTGAAGTATTGATTATATGTTAGTATATGTTAGTGTATGTAACCTCAATGGCCATCATTATTGGAATGAGTATTTCCTTCTACTAGTGGTTGTATACCTGGCAATTGACTGGAATCTGTATCTGCAGAAAGATAATAGTTGAGTGTGTCCAGCCCTTACTCAGTCATCTGTGTCTAAGGGGAACTAGGGACCTTGGACTACTGCTTGTTCAACGAGGGTATGGGAATTATTCTATGAGCAGGAAGTACAGGATCAGTAGGTATGGTACATGGAAGTGGGTGTGAGGAAACTGTGCGGCAGGGAGATAAATCTCTAACAAAAAACCCAAGAAACCAGAGGACAGTGTCCCTCACAGACAGCCATGCTTTTTCATGAGCAGAGTTCTGGCTTGACTCCTGGATACCAGTTTTAGAGGCTGTTCCCACTCAAAGAGTGCCCTTCTTGCTGATCCCTTCCTCAGCCCAAGGGTTGGAGTGGAAGATGTCTAGATGAAGTGGAAAAGGTCTAGTGTGGGGGATTGGAAGGCTCTTTTAACATTCTTTCATGTTTTCTTTTTCCTACCTAGACTTTGCCTTTATAGCTGATCAATCCTTTGACTTTCTCCTTTTGTATATGCCCAGTTCTTTGGGGAATGAGTGAGATTTTGGAACAGTTGACACTTTGTGAGTAGTTTTCCCAAGCTCAGTATCTTTGTGACACAGATTACCCTTTTACAAGATGATATTTCTTGCTCAGTTAGCTCTGATCTTTGGTTGTAAGTGACTATATGTAACAGGTTTCCATTGAATACTATTTATGGTTGAAATATAGGAAGATGATGTGTTTTTTTCTTTATGTTGGCTTATTCATTTGTTTTGTTTACTCATTTCACTCATTTAACAATTCTTTCCCATAGGAAAAGTTTGAAGGAATATAGGTTTGAAGTGTTAAATTTCATATGATGTTTCAAAACTACAGTCAAAAATCATTTTACAGGCCATAAACTTTTTTTTAACACTTTTAGATGCCTGCATAATGCATGAGTGGTAAAGTACATTGCAGCCACATATAGGAAATGTTTCATCTCTTTTTTCGCAAATAAAATATCCCAAAGAATACATAATGGTAGGCTTTCAGTATTTTTATTTTAAACTGAGAACTAGAATGGAATAGAATATAGATTCTTTATTCCTTCTCCCTCTTTTTATAATATTGATCAGATAGTTCCTTTATGTTTATCAATAAAGCCTATTTAAAATATATCTTCCTTTGTATACATAATCCAGAAAAGTAATTTGCAATTCAAATTTGATGTTGAAAGTGCCTTAATTATGGATTTAGTGATTTTTTTCTATTTTTGATTGAAATGTAACAAGAAATCATTCATTAACACTTAGTATCTGAAGAAAGGCAAAGAATAGAGATCTTTAGCCCAAGCAGTAAAATCATTTCTTATCTTGAGTTTCTCTACCCCCAGATAATTATTATGTTTGGCCTCATCTTGTGTAGTAGCCCTGGTTAATTGCTTCCTATGACTATATATTTTAATTCAGAATAAAGCCTTTGAAGATTTTAGAGATGTAAAACACCTATCACAAACTCTGTGTCATGGACTGTTCAAGCTGAGCTAGATGAGATCTTTGACATGATCTAATGTTCTTTCACAGATGAGGAAAGTGAGGCTTAATGCTTTGTGACTGACTGTCTCACAGCTAGGACCTAACATCTGGATTCCTTTGTCTTTGACAGTCTTTTTTTTTTTTTTTAAAGGTTTATTTATTTATGCATACAAGAACCAGGGGACAGGCCAGAGGTGTGGGGGGAGGTGAGAGGATTCACCAGAGACAGAGTGGGGAGCAGAACAGGCAGACTGACTGAAATACATTGCTGAGAGGAGCAGCTGGTGAGCCAGTAGAGGTCTGCTGCACCTTGTGGGTAGCTACCTGTTTAGGGATCAGACTCATGCTGCAATGGCTGTGGATAGCTTCATGGGTTGTGTCTTAACACCTTACGCCACCAGGGAGGCCCTTTGACAATCTTTTTTAAGGAAGGTACATTTTCATAAATATGAAGAGCAGTAAGAATAGTATTCAAGTAATAATCTATGTCAGTGTAGTGGTATGAGTTATAACTCTGTCCATAATACAAGAATAGGGGTGAACAATGCAATTTGTTAATAATCATCTATGGACATGTATTTTTTCCTTCTTTAGATATAGTTGTATCTTTTCTTTTTCTGGTAGCTTTCTTCTCCAAAACTTCCCTAAAATTGTGATGAAAAATCTAGTATATAAATTGGTTTATCACCAAGTAAGACTTATTATTTATAACCAGCATGTGTATGTCCTTTTCAGTCCACATTCATAAGAATGCCAGGAAGTTGTAATAATATTTTAAGATTTTTTTTAAGTGCAAAATTCAGAAGTGATTTACCCATAAAGGAAAATATTACATCTCAATGTGTTTGCCCCTCATCACACTGTTTCTGGTCTATTCTGTATTAAGTTTTTTTATTTGGAGAAGGAGATAAACTTATCTTGTGATAAGCTTAGAGGATAGATATACCGCAGAAAAGAAATCTTCCAAATAATTAGGAAATTATTTTTCTACATGCTCTGCCTTTGATTTTTTTTTTTCCTCTCATGTCAGTCTTATATAAATTTATCTCTTTCTCCAAATTAAAGTGCCTTTGATATCATTCCTGTAATGTCAGTAATGTCTTGATTTGTATAGTTTTAACCTTGTATCTGTGGTTCTGTAGAAATCTTGTGAGACTGCTCCATTAACTGAACTTTTACATGCTCATTTTTCCAACACACATGGGAGAAGAAAGCAGTAAACTGTGTCCCCATATTCTCATTTTCCGCATTCAGCAGTTAACAAGGTTTGCTTCATTTACTTAATCTATTCCTTCAAGAAATTTTATTATCTTTATTGAAGTATTCGAAAACAAATTCTGTATTTTGTGTCATTGCATCCCTATCTGGTTTTGTGTTCATCTCTAAAAATTATATTATGTAACCAAAAATGCCATTATTTTCTAACAAAAATAACAATAGTTTCTTGGTATCATTTCAGACGATCCATAATCAAGTTTTCTCAGTTGGAATGATTCATGAAATCTTTAAATAATGAACCAGTTATATTTCAAAAGTCTTTAAATTTGCTCTTTGGAAATTTAGATTTTTACTTGGAAATACATCATAAATTGTATTTATATCCTCCCAAACTATTTTATAAAATGCTTCTTAACATGAAATGAAATGCAGGTCTCATATATATGCAGAGGAAATAATAGAAACAATACCTGCTCCTATTAGAGTTTTAGACAAAGATGGCTCTCCAACAGCAATTTGAATGTTGGCACTTGATGAATATAATTTTTTTTTTGAAGAAGCATTTGAAAGTACACAAAGACCTGTGGGATATTGAAGTAGGCTTTAGAGCAGCGCTTCTCAGAGTGCAGTCACTGGACCACCTTCCTCAGAATCAGCAGGAAAGCTTGTTAAAAATACAGATACTTGGCCTTTTACAAAACCCACTGAATAACAATGTCCTCATGAATTTGATTTCTTATTTTTTTCCCTCTGACATATGTACAAAATCAGGGCTGGGCGAGATCACTTTAAGACTGGGGCAATCTGACCTTTCAAAATCGTGGACAATTTCACTTAGTTGAGAAAAGGTAGGAATATTACAAATGGACTTTAGTTGGTGTTTTATCCAGGTATTGATTCTTTGGAGGAAACAGAGCCCCACGTGAACTGACCTTAAAGGTTATATTCTAGTACCTGAAGGCCAAAAGTTCATTGCTCTCATGGAAGATGGGATTTGGGAATTTAAAAGTCAGCAAAAATCAAGGGAGCAACTTTTTCTATTCTTTCTCTTTCATTCTCTAACAAGCTCAGCACGTAGACACTGATGCTGTTTCCAGATCCATTTCATTCTCTGACATTTCTCTGAAGTATTGATTATATGTTAGTATATGTTAGTGTGTGTAACCTCAATGACCATCATTATTGGAATGAATATTTCCTTCTACTAATGGTTGTACACTTGGTAACTGACTAGAATCTATATCTGCAGAAAGATAATAGTTGAGTGTGTCCTGCGCCTATTCAGTCATCTGTGTCTAAGAGGAACTAGGGACCTTGGGCTACCGCTTGTTCAATGAGGGTTATGGGAATTATTCTATGAGCAGGAAGTACAGGATCAGTAGGTATGGTATATGGAGGTGGGATGAGCAGGGTGAAAAATCTCAAACAGAAAAACAAGAATGCACAAAAACAAGTCTTACCAAATATGTATGATAGGATGATCTACCAATTGGTTTGGCTGATTAAGCCAATTTATTCAACTCTGTTCACTTAATTTACTTGAAGTCTACTTACTTGACGGAAGTTTCAGTTCATGCCATACTTCAGTGATAGTTGTCTTCCTTGGCCTTGTCCTGAGCTTGCATCTTCGTGAGGTCCCCTTAGCCACTAATGACAAGAGTTACCAACTCAGAATCCTCCTTACTTCATGCTAGCTACCTTGATGTGGAACAGAAGCTAGCTCTTTATTCTTCCTGTTTTAAACACTTAAGTCCCCTAGCAGCCATTCTGTTTGAAGGTTTTATTTCCAATTTGAAGGTTGCATCTAATTTTTGGTTAATTTTCAGGGTACATTTACTGTCCAACCCTTATCTGCAATTTGAGTTTTGTTTTTCATTTCATTGAAAGCCAAGCTTCTGTTCTTTTTCTCCCTAGGCTTGTATATTATATTTCATCAAAAGAAGGAAAATTGGAGTCATTCCTGGTTCAACATAAATGTGTATCTTAATATAAAAAAGATTTTTGCAGTCTTATCAATGTTGCTTTAAAAATGTCAGCTTATAAGGAACAGTAATGCATTCCATTGTATAATTATATACTGATGAATATTTGACTGGGCATAACCAGACTTGGAAATTGTTCTTTTGGCACTCCAGATAAAGAATGCAGAGATGACCTGGAGCATAGATTTGTATGTAGTCACAACAGGGGCCTCAGATGATCCCATAGGTGCTCTGGAGCTAGGATGGCCCTAAAGAATTATTCAGAATGCAGTCATAGGACCTGGTGTGCCCAGGAATGGTCTGGCTTTGGGTATTGTAACTCCCTTCCACTTACTTCAGTGGCAAGACTTAGTCAGAACCTAGTGGCTGGCCTTCTAATAGTCAGGACTGACTTCTTCGGTCCTGAAAGGGGACAGGGGGCTGAATGATATGCCATAGCATCTACAACAGTCAGTAATTGATGTTTTAAATGTAACAGATTCTTTCTGTGACTACCAAGTTTTTGAAGCTGAGTTAAATAAACTCAAGGCTATATAAGTTGTACATGATATCCTTTAGATATTCAAATTATGTTTTATTTTCACTGAAGTAAAATTGCTTTAAAACATGTAAGTTTCAGGTGAGTATCACTGAAAAACAACATATATTCTACATTAAGTTCACTGCTAAAAGTCTACTTCTGTCTATCATACCATTGTGTCCTTTGTCTTGATTTACCCACTGCATGTGTGTTACTTAATATTGTTGTTAAATCCTCTTTTATCAAATCATATCATGAAATATTTATTACAATGCCATACAATCACCATACGGTTTCATCATAAAATAATATTTTCCACTTTCTGTTAATTAAAAAGATGATACCTGCTAGACTAATTTTTTAAACTGTATGTTATTATCTTTCCAGGACATTTTATCCTGATAAATACCGCAATTAATGGAATGATTTCTAATTTTATACTTGATTTTTATTTAATTACATGGAAAAACTGAAAATCAAGGTAGACTGTACACTCACATAATTAACAAAGGAATTTCATGCCCTTCCTGGTACTTCATCATGCTTTTCAGATCTTAGTTCTTCACTTAAATTTTAACTATTTCCCATTATTTCTGTTTTAAAATATAATCCATAGCTTATTTTTCAGTGTTTTTAAATTTTTTCCCCTGCAGACTGCATATTGCTTCCTCTGTTTGAATTCCTCTGGTGGACTTTATCTGATTTGAGAGTAAGGACTAACTTTTCCAGTTATATAGTTGACATTTTCCTTAAATGTAATAAACTAAATTTATAGCCCTAAATTTTTGATGAAAATATATTTAAAGCATCATAAGACAAAAAGCATTTTATTATAAAGAAGTGGAAAGAAATCATAAAAAAGCCTCACCAGTATGCTGGTTTGGCAAGATATGATAAAATTAAGTGTCCCCCCCAGATTTTTCTGAAATTATTAGTTTGAAGAAGTGTGTTTAAGTGAAAGAATGACATACCATTGATGGTAAAACCTTGTTGATCAACTTTTCAGAATTTGAGAAAGTGAATGAATCTGATTGAGTAACAAATCTTTTTCAAGTCTGGTGGTTTCTAATTAATTGTTTTCAATTACATTATAAAGGCCCTAAATGATTTCTTGGGTCATTAAAAGCCATTTTAGTTCAGATGGAAATCTAAGATTGACATTGCCTTCTATCACCTTTTAACTCCCTCCTCTCCCTTAGCCCAATTTTTCTAACACTTATCATCATGTAACATATATTTTCACACATACATGTGTTTATTCTCTGTCTTTTTGCACTAGCGTAAAAACTGTAGAAGGTAGAGACTTTATTTTATATACTACTCAATCTCTAGTAATACCTGGCACTTGAATTCTATGGTGGTGGATAGAAATTTGACTTTGGTGTGGGGATCAAAAGGTAGCATATATAGATGCTGATTATAATCATAATACAATACACTTGAAACCTATATAATGGTAAACCAATGTTGCTTTGACAACATTTTTTTTAAGTATATGACAACTATTGGAAACAAAACAAACAAAACAAAAGGAATAACTGAATGGAAAAAGGGATAAGAAGTGGTTGTTACTTAAGGGAGTAAATGAGGCAATATTTGGAAATGTATTAATATTTTAATATAAATGATATAGAACTTATAAGGGAACATAGGAAAGTGAAATTTGGTTTAGTTGCAGGGGTGGATCTGATATTGTTGGATGTTAAAAGAGATCCTAGTCAGGAAATGTTTTGAGTATTGATTTAGCACTATTAGCACATTCTAAATTTGGATTACCCTTGCTCAGAATAAATTCTGTTCTTTGTCTCTGTGGTCCTCTTGTAAGCATTTTTAGTCTTATTAGCACATGTGTGCCAGTTAAAAAGGTTAAAAAGCATGTATACTTTATGGGGCTGAGTCCAGTAAAAGCTTTTCAGTCAACCCACATTCACAGTGGAAGATTACTTTCATCCTTGGGAAGGGTGACATATGCGTGTGAAGCCTAGTATTCAGATGAAAGGGGTACTTTGGTATTATTTAACCGTGTATTGGCAAGACTTAGTCTAGTATCTAGTTTCTCTTTAGAGACATTTTGCATTATATTACAGTACTCTTACTGTGTTGTGCCAGGGAAATTAAGATCAGCTGGAACACTCTGTAGGTCATTGGCTTGGAATCTTAGGGCACTGGGAACTTGATGTTTTGTTTTAATGACCTCATTTAGGCTGAACCTGCCTTTGTCCCAAAGGCATAAGGGCTCCTTTACAAAACTATGTCTGCACCTTGTGAAACATATCGGAGGAGTTTGGAGAAAAGTTTGAATATGTGAAGGTATTTGGTCAACCTCCATATAAAGAGAACTTGATAAATTAGGAATCTTTAGTCAAGGAGAAGAAAGAAGTCTAATGAAAGTCTTTGCTGCATGGATGTAACCATCACATTCCATGTTGTCTAAAGGTTGAAAGAAATAGTTTTGAGAAAAGTGGATGTGAGAAATGTTTACAGGTCATGCAGCTAATGGGACTTGTGTTTCCACAGATGCTCTCTGCAAAGGTTTCCATATGATGTCATTCTTGTGGAATGAAGTCCCATCTCCATAGTTCTCAAAGCATATGATGCATATTTGCATTATGGGATATGTGGGGATTGTGGGAGGGCCATATGGAAAGTTGCATGATAAACATGGAATACCTTTCCCAAACAGTAGTTTTAATTGAAAATGGGAGGGGGGCATTTCATATTAAACACTTCTGTTTTATGAGTTTACATGGATTTTTAGAAACAAATTAAATACCTGAGAGTTATTGCCTACTCTGAGATGGCAAGAGCTGTTTAATTATTTACTTTTGCATTTTTGGTAGTTCTGGTGGAAAATATGAGAAATACTAGTGTCATTTTCAATTCTTTGGAAAGTGGCTCTTTGTAACCCTCTGGAAGATTGGTTATCACCTCTCTTTTCCTTTAGTTCTTCTCTAATCAGAATTCTTTCTTTCGAAAGAATTTCCTTGATTTTCTTGGTACCTGTATCATTAATATTGTGGATATTGTGTTGTTAAACATTTGAGGTGTTTTTTTCTCTCAGCTTTCCCTCAGTGAATCTTAAAAATGACTCAGAATGCCAGAAATTGCATACTAAAGACTGACAACCTTCATTCCTAAACACCTATTTTAGTCCTTATTTTGATGTATCTGTAGCTTTACACATTTTTGACTATTCTTTCTTTGGTGAAAATTTCTTGACTTCTCCTTATAATTCTTTACTATAGGATTTTAGTTTTGGTGTTCCTTAGTGTTTTCTCCTAGCAATTTTTGTTTTTATTTTACTGCTATGATGATCTCATCTGCTCTCATAGCCTCAGCCGCATATTTACTGTACGTAAATGTCTTTATTCCAGCTACCTGTTCGATACCTTTATTTTTACAATATACAGACATCTCAAATTCAGCATATTCTAAACAGACTTAATGCTTTAACTCTTAAACTTGATCCTATGCTTCCTGTTATTGGAAATGGCCTCTACTCTCTACTCATACTAGGAAATAAAAAAAAAAAAAAAGTTCTTTTTTGTTTCTCTCTCTCCTCTCTTTCCTCATCCAATTGGTTACAAAATCCTTTTGGTAGAATGACTTGACTTTATCCATTCTCTACAACCTCTTTTTCTACTTCAGTAGTTCAGGCCAGATCATCTCTTTCATAATTACTTTGTGAGGCTCCTTACTGATTACTCTATTTTTAGTCTTGTTCTACTCCTACAAGTGCAATATGCTTTACATTTTTTTTAATTGAGGAGCTGAAATTCATATAACATAAAATTAACCATTATAAAGCATGTAATCCAGTGACATTTAGTATATTTACATTGTTATACAATCATCATCTCTATTTAATTCCATCACTCAAAAAGGAAAGTGTATATCCATTAAGCAGTCACTCCCCATCCACCCCTATCCCCACCCCCTAGCAACCACTGATCTGTCTCCTGTTGCTGTGCAGTTACCTATTCTGGATATTTCTTATAAATGAAATCATGCAGTATGTGACCTTTTGTGTTTGGCCTCTTTCATTTAGCATGTTTTCAAAGTTCAGTCACATGTAGCATATAACAAGCTTTTAACCATGAAATAATTGCACATGTAGAGTACATGTTTTTACCTTTGAAGAAACAGGAGGTTGTTCGTACATGGTCACTTTTGCCTCTGTTCCTTTGTTCTCAATTCTGTTTTGTCTCTCCTTGCCCCCTGCTATGAGGGAGCCTGAGTTTGGTGAGTATCCTTTTCTTTCATGTTTTCATACTTCTACAGTACATAGCACTGGACTGTGTTTTAATGATTTGAATAAATAATTGTGTGTGTTATCTCTGCAATTTGCTGTCTCATTTGACATTTTGCATTAACCCATGTTAACAAATGGGGATCCAGTTTATTTTAATTTTGTTTCATTGAATGCATACATCACAATTTATTTGTCCTTTAAAGTGAAATTGCTTGGATCTAGAGCAGGTGCATATTTAGTTTTATTGGATATTGCCAAATCATTCTCCTAAGTGGTTGTACCCACCAAGTGTGTCTCTATTGCCACACTTTCTCCTCAACAGCTGTTATTTTCAGATTTAAAAGGTTTTGCCAATGTGGTGAGTGTAATGAAATTTAATTATAGTGTTAATTTGCATTGGTTTGCTTACTTGTAAGGTTGAGCATCTTTTTATTTGCTTCTGGCCATTCATATTTCTTCATTATTGAATATTTTTCTATGGTGTTATCTTTTTTTAATATGACATGAACCATATATATAGATATGGCTCTGCCTTTTCTGCCTCCAGAGGCTTTCCTATGGCATTAATCTGTTGCTTTCAGAAAATGTCAGAAGTCCTTTTTGTTATTCTTTCAGAGATGAATGATTTTAGAAACTATCAGGGAAATTGGATAATTTTTAAATTAGGATATATTCTGACTAAAAAAGCTTAACTAATGGATATTGAAGTAATTTTATTGGGATTTAATTGAGATTAAGGTTAGTAAAAAAACCTAGAGAGCTGTTGGGCAAAGTAGATAAAGTGGAGAGGAATGCATTTTCTCAACTTTTCACCTCTAGGACAGAACCTAGGTCACCTGCAGTGATAGTAGAGCTTTAGTTGTGAACCTGTCCAGCCACTAAGTCAGAACATCTGTCCTTACAATAAAAGTGGGGCTACAAATGTCAGTTCAGAGAATATTGATTTTTAAAGCATGGACTCAAAAAATTGTTCAAATTATTTTGAGATCAAATTAAATTCCATTTAAACAAATTAATAATCTTTCACTTATCAGTGTGATTACCCTTTAATCTTAGTTGTTTCTGTATGTAATGTTTTAAGGTAGCATCTCTCAAACATCTGTGGGCATGTCACATACCTAGAATATTTGATGTAAGTGCAGATTCCTGAGTTTCAACCCTGGAGAATTTATTTCCATAGAGAGTAGAAGTATTAGAACTTATAACAAGTATCTCCCAGGAGAGTCTTATGACTAATGCAGGTAGTCTGTAGACTACCTTTGAGAGGATCACGGTATCATCAGATTCAGGTGTGGAAAGAACATTTCCCTTACAAGGGGAAATTTGGGCAATTCATCGTCATTAATGATGGTTCTATTGCTTGTGAATCCACATGTTCTCTATATATTTATGCTCTCTCTGTATAAACATTATTCTGTAATATTTATTTCTAGAGGTTAATGTTTGCTTAAGTATTTTTACTTCATCTCAAAGCTGGTTAGCTTTTGCTTGAATTTTAAATTACATCACAATTTAAAACAAAAATGTATTTGTTATTTAATAAAGAACCTCTATGACAATGGGAATTTTCAGGATTCCCTGACTACATAGGTGGGTGCTGAAGTAGCTCACACAGGGGGGCGCTGTTGAGATAGGTTTTTGTCTATGATTAGTTCCAAGTATGTACAGCAGAAGGAACAAGGAGGGCGTGGGGAGAAGCAAATATTGTTGAAAAATGACCAATGATATAAAAATTAAAAAAATAATTATTTTTTTTAAATAAGAAAAATAAATAAATAAAATACCCACAGTATCTGTGACCGGATTGTTTTAGTATGAGTTATTCATACTTAATAATTAATAGAAGTTATAAGTATTATGAATATGTCAATTCATTTCATTTAGAATGTTACAGGTATCATTTATTGAAACAAATGGTCTGTTTAAGAAAGGAACATGTGAAGATTTTTATAAGTTAATTATTTGAAGAAAAATACGTTTGTCATATGTTTAAATAAATTTATGTTTAATTATATGTGTAAATAATGTTTCTTTTCCTATTTTTACACTATACTTTTTTTTAAAAGATTTATTTATGTATACAAGAACTGGGGTACAGGCCAGAGGTGTTCGGGGGGGTGAGAGAATTCACCAGAGACAGAGTGGGGAACAGAATAGGTAGATTGACTGAAATATACTGCTGAGGGGAGCAGTGAGCAAGTCAGGAGAGGTCCGCTGCGCCATGTGGGTAGCTCGCTGCCTAGGGATCGAACTTGTGCTGCAGTAGCTGCTGATAGTTTCATAGATTGCATCTTAATACCTTGCACCACCAGGGAGGCCCCACACTATGTTTTGAACAATGGCTTTAGTTGGCCTCTGTTACAGATGGGATATTTTTGGTTATTGTTAAAATTAAGAGTTTGATATGCAAAAGTGTTAGATGATTATAAAAGCAGAATTGGCAGGCATCTCTTGCACATTATTTGTTGAATACAGTTCATAGTGTTTTACATAATAATTGAATTTACGTATCATTCAGACCATATTATATCACTAAAAAGTTAGAAAGGAATCCTATATCCTAAAACTTTTTTTTCTCTTTCTTTCTAGGCTTAGTGCATTATGTATTTTATATCCTTGTTATTATATGCATATATACATATATTTTATATAATATATATTTAGTAAGAATGTATATTTTTGCATGGCATTTTTGCACAAATGCTTCTATGAATTACTTTTCCATTAGTAACGAGAAAAAGTCAACAGGTTAAGTGGAAAAAGAAAGCCTACTTTGCTGTTCTTTTTGTCAAGTTGTGACCTTTTTTGGAAGGCAGGAACTGTTCCTTCCTTTTATCTGTTCAGTTTCTATGAAACATTGAGTAGAGGAATGAATGTCACTGGTGGTTTCAATTCCTAAATAAGGTTATGATGGATTAAGTATGCTTATAAATACTTCGTTATATCTTTCATTGGGAGTGAAATCTATGTCTTATTCTAGAATCTCAGTGGGATCTGGTTATTTAACCAATATAATAAAGTGGAAGTGACATTATGACAGTTTCTAATGTAAGACTTTAAGAGACTGTTAACTTATATTTCCTGTTTCTTGGAATTCTGTTTGTGAGCCCTGAGCTTTATCTGATCCCTTCTTGACTAGATGGCTAGATGGAGACCACCATGCAGGAGAGGCTATATGTAGGCTCTTAGATCCAACATCTCAGCAAAATCCAACTTTTTAGTCATCCTTGTGAAGGTGCTAGATATGAAATTTGTATTTTTTTAATTTAAAATTTTTATTGAAGTACCATTGGTTTATATCATTTTTACATGAAGAAGCCACCTTTTCAGATATAGTTACTGTAGCATACCCACTGCCAAAGCGCCATAGTCCACCACTGTAGTCCCTTGTGAACTCTCTCCATTTGTTCTCATGCCTTTTCCTTTGGATTACTCAGTTCAAGGGTTAGTTTCTAAGTTTGACTTTTTTTTTGACCCTTTGTTTGGTTTATCTGTATTCCACATATGTGTTGTCTTAGATCCTCCAGGCCACCCCATCCACCAGATGAATATCTTGTGACTTTCTTGAAACCAGGTAAATTGAAGAATCTCTTTGCCACATCTTGCCCTTCTGATCCATAAAATCATGGGATGAGGTAAAAGTGTTGCTGTTTTAAGTCACTGTATTTTGGGGCAGTTATACAGCAGTGGGATAACCAGAACACAAGCAAAGTATTTGAGAGAAGAAAAGCTGATGTCAACGGGAAGAAAGTTTGGAGCCCATATTAACTATTCCATTTTGTAGGGAAAAAATGCAATCCAGACAGATAAAGTGATGTGTTCTCTTTAAGGTCATCCAGAAAGTTACAGTCACAGTCAAAACTTTAATCTGACATTGTTACCTTTGCCTCTGAAGGATCCCATAACATCATTAACTTTGCACTTTCCAAATGCTTAAATGAAGACATGTAGATATAGCCTAGAGATACCTAAAGAACTACTACCATGACACAAAGAACTTTTATAATATAAAACAGGGCTCCAAACCAGCATTTGTTCCTGGAATAAGCAGCCCAGCCATTTTGAAGTATTTAACTACTGTTATAAAAAGTTACATTCCTTTGTCATGTTTCACTTTATATTCGAATATAGTAAAAAATAACAAAAAATAAGCATTTGCACAAATAATGAATACTAGTTTCTTATATAGACAATTTTAACATTTTTGTAATTTGTATTCCAAACATTCCAAACACTTTATAATTTGTATTCCAAACTTTGAATGTATTTTCCTATAGAAACAATGCTATTCAAAATTCAATTTAATATATAACCTGCCTAACATGTAGTACTTTGAATAAACATCATAGTCGTCAATTTTCTGTGGGAAGATGCTTTCTGAATGGCAGTGTGATATATGTGAACCCATCAGTACAGCCTACCCCTTTTTTTGACTTTGATTGAGGAACTGGGATCTACTCTCCTTCGAGCAATGAGATGGAGGACCTTACCTTGCTCTTCACACAAGCTGGTGGCAGATATCTTGTTATGCCTGAGAATTAAGTAGAGAAGGGTCTGCAGGCTGTTTGCTGTTGGAGAGTATGCTTCACTTGGTTATGAGGTTCAAAGCTTCTTCTGGTTTAATTTCTTAGTTCAGATTAATTCCCTGTGTTTCCCCTCCTCCTTTCAAGTATCCCAGAAATTGATGGGCCTTGTTTTTCTTTCCATCTTTCCTAATAGCTTCCTCCTTCCCAGGTATCAGTTCTTAAACTGATAACAAGATGAAGTCTTTCCATTTTTTATAATTTGTTGTTTTTAAAATTCAGATAGTGATTTCCTTTTCTTTTCCTCTCGTTCTTTTTCCCTCTCTTCCCTCCCTCCTTCCTTGTCATATTTCTTTTAAAAACAACCAAATTTCTTTTATTCCTTGGAAGTTTTTAGCTGCCATACAGTTAATTAAATCTTCAGTTTACTTTTTGATTTAGAGAAATTGAGTGGCATCTTTACTGTTTGTACAAGTTAGAAAAATTTTAAGTATTTCTACTTGATTATAAATCCTTGAACAGAAGGAATTACATTTAATTTTTCTCCATTGTTCCATTTTACATAAGTTTTAAATACTTAACATTATTTATTGTATAAGTGAAAAATCACAGTTATGACATCTCTATTATATATATGCATATATATATGCATGCTATGAAAGAGGGTGAAATGCAATGAAATTTTTTTTAAATCATGTGAATGCTTGCATATTGCCTAATTTCTAGCTTGTGTATTTAATGCAAATGTGTGTGAAAATTTAATGTCATATTTTGCTTTTGGTTTTCTCTTTTGCTGTTTGCACAGATGTTCTCGTAATGCTGCCTGATTTTCTTGTTACGGTACTATTAAACAGCCGAAAAGTCATAACTCTAAAGTCGTAGGTGTGGTGCATGATGATAAAGGGTATATCTGATGTTAAATACTTTTATTCCTTAAAATAATATTAATAAATGAAGTTTGTAGGTTATTTCAAACATTAAAGACTAGATTGGGAATAATTTTTTAGCCAGTATTTTGATAAGTAAACTATAGTTCTTCACTCAAATAGAATATTTTGTACTATGACAGTTCCAGCTTTCTTCAAGGATAAGACAAAAATGGTACTGAAAAGTTCAAGACAATTTTTATGTTTCCTTGAGCCTGATTTGAGTATAAAAATAAGATGCAAAGAAGTCCTAAGTTAAAAAACATTTTCCACAAAATTTTATCTGAGTATTTATCAGTTTTTTGCTTTTGTCATTCTAAACTATTTTCTATTTTTATAATTTTTAGACCAAATGTATTTGACATAATTCTTCAAGTCTTCAAGCTATGAGAGAATTCCAAATAGTAATTTTAAGAGAAACAGAATAATAAGCAAGGTAATTTTTTGTAAAGGATCTTGGTTTATTTTTAGTGCCCACCATTTTTTTCCAAGACAGCTGGCATTTTAATGACTATTGAGGTATTAATTAACTACTTAAGTCAGGGTTTAGCTTCCTTTAGACATCCATTGGGGCACACATTCTTTTGGAACTCAGTATAGTAAAAGGTGGAACTTGGCTCTATTTGCTTTACTAAACTTGACTTAGTAATGTTATAGGTTTTCTAAAAAGTAACTATTATTTATGTCCCTCTTATCACTGCTTCCTCCTTTATGTTTGGGATGGTTTTATATATAACTGTTCTTGGAGTAGAATACCTACAGTATATTCCAAGTTGGAAATCCATATGTGAGAGGTTCCGTAAATAAGATGTTCTCCTTCCAGTTGCCACCTTCTATTGTTCTCTTGACTACTTTGCCCAGTGTTCTGCCAAATACAGAATGCAGCTCTTGTTTGCATTTTCCACTGAGTATATTCCAGTTAGACTCATGATCTTATTCTGCACTATTGCAATGGTCTCTAAATATCATCAACTTCTATTGCAAATCATACCTTATCTTCTTTTTCTGTTACTGCTAGAGTACTCTTTCTAAAAACCTAATCTGAACATGTTATTTGTCTATGTTAATTCTTGAATGTCTCTTGACAGCCTGTAGAATGGATAGGCTTTAATCCCAAGTTCTTTACCATTGCTTACTGACATTCTGTGATCTGACTTCTGACAACCTTCCTTTTCCCTGCTGTTGTATCTCCATATCTTACTTTCTCCTCTAGGCATAGTTTTCCATTCCAAAATTAATTATCACCTTTTTTAGAGGGCATGACCTAATATCCTCCAGGAAAGTGAATCACATTCTCTGTGGATTCCATTTGTTCTACACATTTGGTTTTGTAATATCTATATCATTTCTCCGCTATGTTTTTTATATCTATCTCTCTCAACCACTAGACTGTCACACTATTGAGAATAGGGATTATGTCTTAATCACCCATAGATCTCTTGCACATAGTCCTTGGTACAGTAGGCTTAAAATTTTTTTAAATGCAAGAATAAGTAGGCTTACCAAACAGAAAATACCATTTGTGTGCTTAAACATTGATTTTTTTTTTTTATAAGTGATTTTTATTTTTTTATTTTTAAGATTTATTTATTTTACTTATTTATACAAGCACTGGGTACAGTCAGAAGTGCGGGAGGATGAGAGAATTCACCAGAGCCAGAGCAGGGAGCAGAGCAGGCAGAAGGACCAAAGTACACTGCTGAGGGGAGCAGCGGGCGGCAGGAGAGGTCTGCGCGCCATGTGGGACCCTCCTCCGGTGGCCGGGGAGCAGCCGGGGATCGAACCGGCGCCGCAGAGGCCGCGGGCAGCTTTGCAACCCAGCGCTCAACCGCTGCGCCACCGGGGAGGCCCTAAACATTGATTTTTTAATAAAATATTCTGTATGTTCTCAAGTTATTTGATCATCTGGGCTTGTTCTATTCTTTCAATGATTTACTTAATAAATATGTATTTTATTCTTTGCATGTATAGATTCTGAGCTACACTCTAATGAATGAGACAGACATGGAACTATTAGTGGATCTGATATAATTTGACATTTAAGGATTAAAACTATTTTCATGAAGAACCTTTGTCTGAAGCCTGGCAGAAGCTCATTTTGACATACAATGTGAAATCTGACCTTGGAGACCATAGGGGTACCCTTCTGCTGCTGCTGTGGGCTCTGTTTTTACTTCTATAAATTTCATTTTTCTTTATGAAAGTTTATAGGGAATATTTAGTGGGCAAGTTAAAATATGTACAAAATATTTATGTAAAAAGTATATAGCTATAGAATCACTTAGGAAGAATTTTAAGAAGAAATTGATTACTTCTTCCTGCCCTTACCCAAAGTTTCCTATGTGCTGGTACTAATAATTATGTGGAACCTCTATACTTTACAAGAAAGAATATCATAGACAGCATCCTGGAATAAGGGGCAAAGAGGTTGGTTTGGCCTTGGTGCTGGTTAGCTAGATTTTGAGGAAGTCAACAGACACACTATATATTTATTCATCAGTAATAAAGAGATGATGATGCCCATCCCATTTATCTCATATGGAGACGTGAAGATTAATTATGAAAATAGTCATTGACTCATGAACTTACTTTGTATGGGAATTATACATACATTTAACTTTAAAAATCGAGGTAAGCTTTATAAAAAAATAAATAAAATAATGTCTCTTTTGTCTTCTTACCCCAGGGGCAATGCTTGCCAAAAGACTTAGTTCTTTTTTTCTGTGTTATTTAACATAGTGTTTCTAACCAGTATATATAAACTGTTTTCTTACGAGTCAGCACAAGATAGGATTTTTTTGTTGTTGTTTTAGATGCCATTTCCTGACTTCCTGTCATGGTAGCTTAAGATTTTTGCTTCTTTAGCTGTCTCTCTTTTCCTTCTTTACATGAACACAATTTTTTTTGTAACTCCCTTAATATGACTGTAATATTATTCACTGATACATAGTGATTATTAGTTTCTTCCCTACCCCAGGCATCCTTCCTGGTACTTTCTATTCTGCTCTGGTCTGGAAAGATTGTTCTCCATGATTGCCACAGAACTATCTTGAGATTTTGCTTTGCCTTTTTTCTGGGAATTCTGTTTTTTCCTCTGTCCTGTGTGGGACTCCTGATTTCTTGAGTCTCTTGGTTAATTTTTTTCTTCTTTTGAGCATACATTCATAGTTGGGGTAGGAAGGAGTAGAGTAATTTTTTTTTTTTATATTTTTTTTTTAAAGAGGCATGTATTTTTATTTATGTATTTATTTATTTATTTGTTTGTTTATACATGCATTGGGTACAGTCAGAAGCGTGGGAGGGTGAGAGAATTCACCAGAGCCAGAGCAGGCAGAAGGACCGAAGTACACTGCTGAGGGGAGCAGCGGGCGGCAGGAGAGGTCTGCGCGCCATGTGGGACCCTCCTCTGGTGGCCGGGGAGCAGCGGGGATCGAACTGGCGCCGCAGAGGCCGCGGGCAGCTTCGCAACCCAGCGCTCAACTGCTGCGCCACCGGGGAGGCCCCGGAGTAGAGTAATTTTTTCTTTGCGTCTACCATTCTGAAATTTCCTTTCTAGGAAGGCTTATAATTCAGCAATGGTTTTATTAATATAGAATTCTAGTCACTCTAGTCAGTTTCCTCTTTTGAAGGTATTACTGTAGTGCTTGATACCTCTGTATTATTATTGAAAGTTCTAGTTCATTTATAATTTCATTCTTTTATGACCTGTTGTCTTAGGAAACTATAATGATGGTCTCTTTATCCTGACATTCTAGAATTTCATGGTGAAATGTCTTGCTGTGGTACTGTACAAAAAAAAAAAAAGGCCCTTTGTAACCTTTTAAATCAAGAGATTAGTCTTTCTGTTATGACTTTTCTTTGTATTGTTTCTGTGGTGTACTCCTGCCCTCTTGTTTTTCTATTTTAAAATTATTATTGTCAGAAATGCTGAACCTCTTGAATTGATCTAACTTTTAGTCTTTTCTGTCCTTTCATATTTTTTGTCCTTTTATACTTTCTGGTAGATTTTCCCATTTATTTTTTCAGTTTGAAATAATCATTTTGTTTTAGTAATTATACCTGTAATGTCTGAGAACTCTTATTTCTAAATAACATTTTTTTTTAATTTTTATAGTATGTTGAAACTATTTCTTTCATCTCTCAGCATATTATTCCTGGCTTCTTTGAAATTATCTTCTGTCCCATTCACTGTGTCTCATTCTTTACTTTTTTGTGTTCCCTTTCTTCAATGATGGAGGTATTCATCCAATGTCTGTTGACTCTTGGCTTTCCATTAATATTTAAAAATAAGGTCATAAAATGACTATTGAAAACTGTAGGCTAGGAGCTTTCTTAGTAGGGCAGGCAATGTTAATCAAGCTTATAGGGCAACTCACATGGCCATACAAGACTTTTATCTGAGGTCATTGAGTTTATATAGATAGGGAGTCTTCACTAATTTACTTAGGGATATAAGCTTGGCAGCAAGTGCCTGGGAGCTAGGTGAAGACAGAGTGTTTGGAGAGTGAGTGTCTTATTATTTGGGATATAGATTTTTCAACCCCATTCTCCTCTGACCCTGGAGTCTTTCCAACTCCATTTCTGGTAAGACAATATCTCCCTTGGGAGGTGGTAAAAGTAGTGCCCTGACTCTACAGAATAGGGAGGGGGGACTTGGAAGTGTAAAGACCCTTTATACGAATTTTCAGGCCATGACCTTTTTATTTATATCTAGTAACAGCACCACTTCTGTGTATGCCTTGTATATTTCTAATTTCTAAACATTTTGAGGATTTGCAGGGAATATTGGATTGATTTTTATCTTCAGCTATGACCTCACTCCATTCTCTTAAATTGTTTACTATTTTTACAGCCATTTTATATTTTCATATAATAAAGTTCACGGTTGAGTCTGTTTCCTGGTCTTTTTGTAGATAGAATTAATGTTTTTCTTTTTTATTCTTGTTTGGGGGATTTAAAAAGGAGGAAAAGAAACTTCATTACTACAGTTTTAAAGCTTCAAATCCATTGAAAACACATTCATTCACTTATTTTTTTGTTTTTATTATTTTGAGTAGGTATAACATACCTACTCAATTTAGAATAAAAATATTTTAAACTTCTTCATTGAGAATTCTTGCCCTTACTCTTGAAACCATTGGCCTCTGACTACTCCCCAACCCCTATAAGTTCTACTTTTATCAATGTCTTTTATATGTTCCTTGTTTTTATTTACCTAATAATAACTATAAATACATATTTATTTATAAGCCTACCCTATTTGCTTTGCTTTTGGTTTTACAGTCTCTCTGGATATTTTTACTTAAAGAAGTTTATTGAATGATAAAAAGTACAATATGAAAAAGTGATTTTATATAATTTTGGGTTGGTTCTTGTACACCTGTAGTCACATTTTTATGAAACCCAAGGTTTATAAGGGGAAATGCAAAAGACTGGGTATTAATGAATCAAAGAGTTAATGGCTGGAGGCAGAGATGAAATGAGAAAGGCAAAACAATGCTGAAACGAAATAAGAAAAATGGGTATTTAAGGTAACTCTTAAACTGAGTATTTCCATATATGGAAAAATAGTAAAGCAAAATAAGCAGAAGAATAGAATCATACCATGTGCTTCCCAAAATACCTGTAGCGAATAGAAAAATTTGCATCAGTAAGTTTTGCCATCTCCAAAGGAAAATACATACCCATTAGGATATACAACTTGAAAAGTTTTGATACGCTTGAGACTGTGAAAGGATGTCTGTGACTTTTGACTTGTGCATATATATTCAGCAATAAATACGCATTCAGTGATTTAAAATGAGGATAATGTCTCAAAGGGAATTATTTTCCAAGCATCAATATCAAAATTGTACAAAAACAATTTTTCCAGATTTTTTGTTTGGTTAGTTAATGATGGTGATAAATATTTCCATCATGCTTAGTATTTGGAAAATACTAATTTGGAAAAATCCTGCCTGAGTAATCTTAAGTTCCTCTCTTTATTTGGGAAATGCTATAATTTTATTTTCTATTTTAATTTTAAAATATATATATTTACATTTTAATGATTTATTTAAATTACTAAATATCATAGGAAAGCTAGAACAAAAGCTAAAAGTAGACCTCTTGCTTATCACTCCTGCTAATGTCTTTGATATCTCATCTTTTTCTACCGTTCTAATGCATCTAAATTTAATTTTTTTAACCAAATGCTACATAGTGATCTAGAATCATATGCTTTTATCAAGAAGGGGTCCTATTATTTGTCTTTGTGTTTTACAAATTAAGAAACAGACAATTACTTCTCTGTACTTGGCCATAATCCTTTATCCAGAGAACTCAGGTTTTCTGATGATGTTTCTACAGAGTCACTTAATGCAGGTACCACTCTTCCTTTAATTTTTCAAATTGTTAGCAAGTTGCCATGCACATGAATGCCAGACTGTAAAGAAGAAGGCTGCATGAACACAGTGTGCCTAGTGGCTGATGCCAGCCACCTGCTTGGATCTCAGCCTGCCTGTGCCCAAGAGGCAAGGCCTCCAAGTCAGAGCTGGCTTGTCAGGATTGTGTCCCAAAGGGCCCACTGAGATCAGTAGCTTATGAAACAAAGGCTTTGGGCCAAGGTTATCAAGCCTGTCTGCTCAACTGCCCAGAACAATAGTACTGCTTTGAAGAAGGCAGTGAGATCAAGAAATAGTTCTTGATTATTAGTGAGGAATGATAGAGAAGCAGACTGCCCTGAGGCCTTTGGAAACCTCTGGCCTCCAGACCAGTAACCCAGGATATTGCTGGATACCAGCCTTACCAAATCTGTTGTCTATGTCTGAGAATGAGCAAAATAACAAGATGGTGTTATAGAATCCACCTGGACAAAAATGCCCTTTTTTTCTTTTATTGAAAATGTATGTCAAAGCTCTAGGATCCAAGGTTCTTCTTAAGGTGTTATTGATATAGGGGACAGGGAGGAGGTCAGGAGGGAAAGGAGAAAATAATTTTTTTTTGTCTTCAAAACGTAATTTGAGTGTCCTACAAAGTAATTTCTTAGGGCTGATAGAAATTCATTAGATCAAGTAATTTTACTAAGTTAACAAGCTGCATAACTGGTATAGAAATACAGCCAAGTATTGGGCCTCCCCGGTGGCGCAGCGGTTGAGCGCTGGGTTGCGAAGCTGCCCGCGGCCTCTGCGGCGCCGGTTCGATCCCCGGCTGCTCCCCGGCCACCGGCGGAGGATCCCACATGGTGCGCAGACCTCTCCTGCCACCCGCTGCTCCCCTCAGCAGTGTACTTCGGTCCTTCTGCCTGCTCTGCTCCCCGCTCTGGCTCTGGTGAATTCTCTCACCCTCCCGTGCTTCTGACTGTACCCAGTGCATGTATAAACAAAACAAACAAACAAACAAAATAAATAAATAAAAAAAACATGCCTCTATAAAAAATAAAAAAAAAAAAAAAAAAAGAAATACAGCCAAGTATTGCATGGTTTTTTTTTTAAAGATTTATTTTTATTTATTTATGCCTACGAGAACTGGCGTGTTGGCCAGAGGTGTGGGGGGTGAGAGGATTTACCAGAGACAGAGTGGGGAGCAGAACAGGTGGATCTACTGAAATACACTGCTGAGGGAAGCAGATGGTGAGACAGGAGAGGTCTGCTGTGCCATGTGGGTTTAATCCCTGGTCCCTGGCCCCTGGCTGGGGATCAAACTCACAGGGATCGAACTTAGGCACTCATGGGGATCAAACTCATGTGCAGTGGCTGGCAATAGCACTGAGATGGTAACCCCTGAGCCACCAGGGAGGCCCCCCAAGTATTGCATGTTATTATATATGTGATGTAGTTATTTGCAAAATAAATCAAGTGGCAGTTTTACAAATGTGGATTAGAATGGGGGACAAGTATAATTAGATATTTAGAGTACTTTTAATGCCAAAATAGTGGCATTAATATTTTCTTTTCATGTAGTAAAGAATATGATTGTGTCCTGTTTGTGAAATTTAAGAAAAGTGAAACTACAAGGCACTGTCAAAGTAGGTGTAGCCATAGGTTCTGTTGAAACAATGCTATAGAAGAGGTATGTTTAGCTTTGTAGGATTCATCTAGTGTCGCTGTGTATAGAGCATAAATTAAGTGTCAGTTTGCAATAGATTATAAATAATAGTTTTGTTGCTCCCCCATCCCCTCCAGCTATTATTTTAATTTCATTTGATTATAGCTTAAGGCCATGGTATTTATTTATTTTATTCCCGAATTGATGCTTGCATGTGAGTACAGTACCATTCAAAGTAGTCACTGGGAGATGACATTTATCTAGTGATGGTGTTCTACTGAGTAATTCTGGAACAACTAACTTGTTTTTAGAGATTGACAGCATTATTTTAAACATCCCCATTGGTGATTGATGTTAATTCCTTAAGAGTATATGATTTTGAGAAAGAGCAAAACATTTTCTAGAGCCATTCTAGAGAATGACTATTTTCCTAGGGTATACCACCCTGTACAAGTCTAACAAAAAAATCATAGTCTCATTAACTTCACATATATCCTATTGGTGTGTACAGATTGGTATACCCTTGAAAAATAATCAAATTGTTTGTGGAGAGGAACAATGTTGGAATAAGATGTAGGATGCCTAGCACTTTTTCTGACACAATTTGTGGAAATGCAAAGTAGAATATTTTATCTAGGATCATATTTTTCCAAGACCAAGGTATTATTATAGTTTTAATGTGTATTAAATGCATTGTAATAGGACAGAATGTGAAAGCAATAATATAGTAGACATAAATCTGTAAGTAACAATTGGATATAATCTTAGTTTCAGTGCTTATAAAGTATCTGTAAATGTGTTCATTGACTTCAGGAAAAGCACTTATGCATACATTTAAAATAAAAAAGGGTAATTCCAACTTATCAATTTTTTCATGCTACTAAATATGTGCCAATTGAAGAATGTTATCTAAAAGAAATTTTTGAAAAGGTTTACCTCAGTTGGGAATTTCAATATAGGTATCATGGAGGTTTAAAGAGAAGCCATCTTTTCTCAAAATAGGTTTTTCTGCAATAGGCTGAACTGCATTGACTTTAGAACCATGCTATTTAAAACAGCTTGCAATTCCTCTCCATTTATGCCAGAATGGTCTCTCCTTTGTTAATAAACTGTAACATGAGTAAAGATGGCTGAAGATAAAAGTACAGGTTTTTTAAACAATTTCGGATGAAGCTGTTATGATGAGGCCTATCTGAATAGCTTCTGAGATCGTTATTCTTGAAGGATTTCACTCATTTGCTGCTTCTATATGTTCTGATATATTTGTTAAATCAGTATCAGTATTACAGTCACACCTTATAAATATTTGAACTTATGGTCAGAAAATGCATGTTCTCCCACGATTACAGTTAAGAATATTTTTGTCTCTCCACCTACATACAACTCTATAATGATGTCCACATTTGCTTTCTAAAAGTTTCTGCTGTGACCACTGGCAGAAGCAGCATCGCAGACCAGATGGTCTGTTGATCTGAGTAGAGAAATTCTTTGGCCCTTATTTAATTCAGTAGTTCTACTCAATCTGCTCAGGAGCGTCTAATGAGAGAACATAAGGATGCTGCTGTTAAGATGAGGTACATTGGCAACGTTTCTGCATTTCTTGCCTACCCTTGGCTAGGCATTGTCGTTAGTTTTCTTATCTTTATGAAATCATTAAATGAATCATTTAAATGTTAAAAGCATTTTCCCATGAAGCACAACATTTTTAAAAGGTAGGTCTAGGTTTAAATCCCATTAGCTGTATAGAGTTTTTTGGGTGGAAGCAAGGACTTGTCTGTTAATAGTTGATGAGACTGTCTAATTTGACCCAAGAAATGTTTTGGTGACTACTGCGTTCTAATGTGGAAGGGTCAGTATCAGCAAGAGTACTGTCCTAAACAAATGCGGGGGTTCATTTTGGAACCTGAGATTTATATCAGACGTTGCCATGACAGTTACCATCTTTGAAAAGACCCTGTGCTCATCCCCCCTTCCCTCTCTTAGTGTTGTCCACAGGGATCCCAGATCACCCCCTTTCTATGTGGTATTTTATTTATGAGAGAAAACTTTCATGTCAGGTACAGATTTCTTGACAATGTTCTTAATACAGAGAGTGAAAATTTGTTTATTGGAAGATAGTCCTAAATGTCAGTTCAGATCAGTAAGTATTGCAGACTCTGAACTGGGGAAAATAAATGAATAAAGATTATTGCCTTGAAGTTTTTATTGGTTTAGTAGTTATTTGTAAGTCAGGCCTCCCTGGTGGCACAAGGAGTTAAGCACCGCACTATGAAGCAATCTGCAGCCTCTGCAGCATGAGTTCGATCCCCGGCCAGCCAGGGAGCAACCCATATGGCTCAGCAGACCTCTCCTGACTCTCCCGCTGCTCCCCTCATCAGTGTACTTTGGTCAATCTGCCTGTTCTGTTCCCTACTCTGTCTCTGGTGAATCCTCTCACCCCCTGCCTCTCCGGCCTGTACCCCAGGTCTTGTATGGATAAATAAATAAATCTTAAAAAAAAGTTATTTGTACATCTGTGGTATGAGAATTAATAGATAAAAACAATATTTTTGTATCAATTATGTCTAAAAATAATACTTGATTTATAGAAATACCGGAGTTAAGCATAGTTGGGGAATATAGTATTCCAATAAACAGAATTAATTCAGCTCTGATAAACTGAAAAAGAAAATAAATTATGTAGAAAAACTGTCTTGGATAGAATAGTTCACCTGAGGTAATGAATCCCTAGCCCAGTGCTTGGGATAGAGGATGTGCATCTATAATTAATAGCGAAAGGACTCTGTTTATGGATGTTTTCACTTGATCCTCATTCTGGTAATTTGACTAGTTTTAGAATTATAGGTTCAAGATAATTTTATTCTCAGAATTTCGAAGATAGTGATCCTTTGTCATTCAGCATCTACTATTAAAGATTTTAAAAGTTTGTTGTCAATCTCCTGTTTACTGGTAAGTAAGACTTTTGATTTGTTTGTTGGTTTTTAATCTATTCTCTGGAAGTTTTCCACTTTTTCCTCTTAATATTGGAATTATGATATTTTACAAAAATATTTTTGAAATTGTCTTTAAAATTACTATTCCTGCACTGTACTTGATAGGCTTGTTTAATCTCAAGCCTACAGTCTTTTATTCAGTTAAGAGAACATTATGTGTTTCATTATTTTTCTCTCTTCTGTTTTCCCCTTCTGGGCCCAAATTTTGCCAAGCATTATGTCAGCCTTGTGGTTTTGAGCACGTTAACCTCTAACATCTTTGATCATCAATTGCATTATTATAAAGTGGAAATTATAATCACTGGGAGGCCAGTACCCAATATGGTAATTACTCTTTCTCCTTCACATGCCTTGCTCCTCTGAACTTATCATTTTGATCAAGGCACTTGACTCTAAATATAGATTCTGGCTCTTAAAGTGATGTCTGGGCTGTTTTTAGCATGAAGGTTACTGGACATGACTCTGGTCTTCCTCAAGGTAGCCCTGGCTCATTTATGAAAGTATCTTTGGATACTGTAGCCAGTACTAAATTGCACATACAGAGATCAGCACAAAGAAAAGTCAAAGTATGTGAATATGGAATATAGGATGCTAAGTAACAGGGTGACTGTTGTAAGGTAGAAGACTATAAAAGAAAACAGTGTATCTGTAATCTGCTGACAGATGATTCTTCTCAGAGCAGCTCCAGTCATGTCACACTTCTTAAAAATCTTCATTGGATCCCCTCGCCTACAAAATTAACATCAAATTTTTATACTTAACTTTCAAGTTGTGAAATGTTTGACTCCAGTAAATCTTCCAATATTATATCCTACTGTTTTCTATATATTCCTTCAGCTTAACAAAAATGTATTACTGTTTCCTAAATATATTCTATGCTTTTCCTTTGACTGGAATTCTCCCTGCAGCCTATTTACACCGGGGAAATCCTTCACTTTTAAGGTCCAACTATACAGCCTCTTCATTTATGAAGACTTTGACAATCTCCATGACTCTGTTCTACCTCTCTGTATGGTCCAAAGCATGTGATGTGTATATATTTCTTGTAGCATCTAATATATAACCTTGAAGTGATGTTAGCTAGAAACTGTGTCAAAACCCATCTGTGATTTACTGTCTAACAGTGTATTATGTGTAAGTGTAATCTGTGCATGGTAAATATAGTTTAATGAACAAGAGAATGGAATGTATTGCAGTCATTCTGCTATGTCATGTTTCACATGGAACAAAGTAAATTTGGAGATTTTTTTTTAATGGAATTGACTAGTGACCAAAATTGTGCTTTGTTTGATGATCTTGATTAGAGGCTTTTAGATTATCTATATGATCACTTCTTGATCTTTATGAGTAGTGATACACACTTGCTAATGACAAAGTATGATTTTTCAGCACCCAGTAAAGGAGGTTCCTGTTTGTCCTTTCTTTTCCTTTTGTGTTGTATTTTTTTCTGTTGATTTTTAGGAACTCTATATATTCTGGATTTTAGTCCTTTCTTAAACATGTTGCACAGATAATCTCTTAATTTGTGCCTTGTGTGAATTGTATGCATGGTGTCTTTTATATTATAAACATTAAAATATTTACAAATTAAATTTATTGATTTTTAAAATGGTTTCTAGGTCATACTTAAAGAAGACTTTTCCCATCACAAGGTTAGTAAGGCATTGTTTGGTTATTTCTTCTAAAATGCTTATAGCTTAATTAATACTTAGAAATTCCTCTTCAGTTTTCTAAATTTGGGGTTCATTATATAAAGTAAAAAAAATCTGCATCTTTTATTTACTCAGATGAGTATAGTTTTCTCTGTCTTATTTCGCCACTGATTTTCAGTACCAGCTGTTGCAAACATGCATGGATCTGTCAGTACCCTTTTAAAAAATAGATGATGATTGTTTTATAATATATTATGTCTGTTAGTGAAGATAAGACCCTTCCAACTGACCTTGTTCTTCTTTCTTAGTGACAACTTCACACTTTACTCTGAAACCATTTGAATAGCATAAAAGGAATTTGTTCCTTCAAGATTATATAGAATTTTTTTGTCAACAAACAACCTGGTATTAGGATACTTTTTGAGGGAATAGCTCTTTGACAACTTTTTCTCTTTTTTCTATGGTAATTGATGTCTTTATTGTTTTTCTATATTCTATATATGTAAATTCTATTGGCTCAGAGAATTATCAATTTAATCTAGGTTTATTTGCATAAAATTAGAGTAAGTAATTTGTTAATATGCTTTTAATTGCTTCTTCATATCTTTGCTATTATTTATTTTGTGTCTTGGCACTTTCCCTAATCTCAGATTTGTTTTACTTATTTATTGTTTTGATTTTTTTCAAGTTTTAATATCTACTTTTATCTTTATTAATTTCTTTTTTTCTTATTATCTCTGGTTTAATGGTGTTTTCTAATATTTGAATCTTAGTGAATTTTCATTTTACTTTATTAAAATATGTGTTTAAGGCTATGAATCATAGTATGAAAACTGTTTTAGCAGAGTAAGATATAATACGACTTTTTTATTTTATCCATTATTGTTATCATTGTCTGACTAGCTATTCCACAGTTTTCATTTTCTTTTGACAAAAGCATTATTTGAAGAGTCTAAAATATTTAGATGCTAGCAGCTTCCTTTTCCCATGTTTCATTAGTAAATTCAAATTGTAGTGTATTATGATCAAAAACTATGCATTCTTTCCATTATTCAGACTTGTTGGCCACCTGAAATGTGTTCAAGTTTTTTTTTTTTTTTTTTTGACCACTTTCTTAAAGGGAAATTATATTCTCTTATTTAACTTTAGAGTTCAATATGTAGCAGTTAAGTCTCTTTTATTTATTATATTTACTTATTTATATTTTTCTTATTTATGCCTGCTTTTTAATCCACTTATGACTCATGGTTTGAAGGTTGTATAATAGTCTAATAGTCTGTTAATAATGTGTTTATACTTTATTCTCCCCATGTCTCATATAAGGTTTGCTTTACAAATACAAATGTATTTTATAATGACTAGGTATTCATAGTTAATATTTTTGTTGTGGGTTACATCATTTGGCATGTTCAAGTTTTCTTGATTTTCTGTTTATACTTTTCTGTTCTGGGTTCAGTCTTGCATTATGTCCACCACTGCATTCTTTTCTTCCTTTCCTCTGTCCATCTTTCTTTTCTCTTTTGTTTCTTCTCTTCTGTTTTCCTCCTCCTATTCTTTTGTTTTTAGACTTTCTTGATCACTTGGTTTTAGGGATCTCTTTTCCACACAGAATAGAAGCAATCTGTATTATGATTCAAATATGAAGTTTGTTTCCTTTCAAAGATGAGTTTGACTCTCTAACATTTACTGAGATAAACTTGGTGTTAATATTCTATATTATTCTATATTATTTTAAAAATCATATTTTACATGCTTTTTGATTTGTAAGATTTGAAAACTATTTTCACTGCGTATTCTTCATTCTTGACTTTTTGTGTTTGCTTTCTTTTAATTATGAAAGCATATCATTATAACTGTATCTGTATAACTGTATGAAACACTTACTACTCTTGTTTCTTTCAACATTATTTATTAATCCCCTCTAAGGAGCAATAATAAATATAATATTCATCCTTCTCCCTTTCATTTCAGTTAATTATAACATTATAAAATAATGTACTTCAATTCTTTTGTGATTTATACATTTTAAATATCTTTTGATCTCAGAAACATTCCATATTTTCTCTTTCAGCTTTCATCCTGTTTTGTTTATTATTTCTGCATTGTTAAGTCTTGTATGATTTATATTTTATTATAGCAGCATAATCACAGAGGGATTTAGTCCTTTAATTAGTTTCAGTATTTATTCTTTTTCTTTTACTCTTATTTTTCTAGTCATCTTTTGGATGACTACAGTTTATCTTCTACTATATCCTTCAATAAGATCCTATGGGAAAAAGAATTTGTGTGTTTGCATATGTTCAAAACATTTGAACATTGTTGCCTTTATAATTAACGAGTTTGACTGAACTTAAAATCTTATTTGTATTTTCATGCCCAAGGATGTAATGAACATTTGTCCATCCAGTAGATGAACTGGAAGGAAGTGGGTCCACTAACGCTTGTTGCTGAATATTGTTGTGGGAAATAGTACAATGGAATGGTTCCCCCTAACCCCCTTATAAGTTTCTAGAACATTTTGCTTTGATGTCCAAAGAATTTTTTTAATTTGAAATTCACTAACTTTATTAGACTGTTTTGCCATCAACTGTTAAAAGTTATCCATGGAACTGTGTGCCTTTTTTTCAAATGTGTGAAAATAATATGTACATATGAGTAGAAGTGTAACTAGTGTTTTTGTTGTTATTCATTTGTCTTGCTGTCTTTCTGAAATTTATAACTTGTTTAGGATGGGGGTTTACAAACCTTTTCTTCTTTATTAAACTTACATTTCGTTTATAATCTTATGTATGTTTCTGTGTGCATCATTGAGGATCAACATGTGTATATACATATCAAGTTTAAGACAAGTTTGTTTCTATAAAGGGCTCCACAATAAACAATAACTATTTTAGACTTTGGTGGATAGACTGTCTACATCACACCCCACACATTTCTGCACTTGTAGCATGAACAGGAACCACATACAAGACATAAGTGAATGACTGTGGCTGTCTTCCAATAAAATGTATTACAAATACTAGAATTTGCATTCCATATAATAGTGTGCTTTTTCAATTGATATTTTATTAAAAAGTTTTCTTATATTTTAAATTTTCGTATTTATTCCTTTATATTATTTTTTTATTTTTATTTTTGATGGAGAGTCCAGTTATAGATCTCCTTTCCTTATCTATAAGTCTCTCAGTTTCTAATACTACATTTATTTTTATTTATTTATTTATTTTTTAAAGATTTATTGATGATTGATTGATTGATTGATTTATACATACATTCATACAAGCACTGGGAACAGTCAGAAGCATGGGAGGGTGAGAGAATTCACCAGAGCAGGGAGCAGAGCAGGCAGAAGGACCGAAGTACACTGCTGAGGGGAGCAGCGGGCGGCAGGAGAGGTCTGCGCGCCATGTGGGACCCTCCTCTGGTGGCCGGGGAGCAGCTGGGGATCAAGCCGGCGCTGCAGAGGCTGCGGACAGCTTCGCAACCCAGCGCTCAACCGCTGCGCCACTGGGGAGGCCCCTCTAATACTACATTTAAAAAGGTTTTCTTCTTTGACTGCTTTTCTTGTAACTGTCATAAATTTACTTTACTTCTGATTAAACTATAGATTTCAGTACATAACAGTTAAATGTCAAGTTCTATCAACTGAGGTTTCACCTCATTGTCTTGCTGTCTCTTCCTAATACTTTTTTTTAATGATTTATTTATTTATGCATACAAGAACTGGGGTACAGGCCACAGGTGTTGGGGGGGTGAGAGGATTCACCAGAGACAGTGGGGAGCAGAAGAGGCAGATCTACTGAAATACACTGCTGAGGGGAGCAGTAGGCGAGTCAGGAGAGGCCTACTGTACCATGTGGGTAGCTCCATCGAACTCGTACTGCAGAGGCTGTGGGCAGCTTCATGGTGCTGTGCTTTGCTGTGCCTAATCCCTTGAGCCACCAGGGAGGCCCCTCATCCTGATACTTTTAATCTTCTACTTTGTGTGGACACATAGGATTTTGTGTGGTGTGATATTGAATTTTATCTGCTTGTTGGCAGTGCTTTTATTGCAATTAATCTGCATCTCCCATTTGTTTTCCTTGTACATTTTCTCCTTCCATTCATGCTGTGTTTGCACAGATTCGATGATGGTTCTGTTTTATCACTCATCTATAAAGGAAATGAGTTTTACTTGAACATGTTTTTGGGAATTTCATGAGGAAGACAGTCAAAGACTAAGTATTAAGTTAAAAAGAATTTTCTTTGTGTTTGGAATTTTTTCAGTTTTTAATTCTTCTAAGCTAATAGAGATGGGTAACTGTGATGTTTTTCTTAATATAATGATTTCCCACTGCCACAGAGTTAAGGTGTTCCTTATTAAAATGAATACTGATCTACATTGATTTTTATTATTTTTTAAAAGATGTGTATGTGTTTATGAGGAATAGTGATGAGAAATCAGATAATATTCTCATATTTCATATTAGTCTGATTCTCATACTTTGTAGGTAATTTCTCTTTCAGGAAGAGTTGTACATAATATCTTTTCCTTGTGAAGTCATCACATTTTCTGTTATTTGTCTTAGCATGACTCCTTTTACATTCAAATTGCTTAGACCTCTGAGGACCCTGTTAAAGTTTTGTAACTTTCGGGCCTCCCCGGTGGCGCAGCGGTTGAGCGCTGGGTTGCGAAGCTGCCCGCGGCCTCTGCAGCGCCGGTTCGATCCCCGGCTGCTCCCCGGCCACCAGAGGAGGGTCCCACATGGCGCGCAGACCTCTCCTGCCGCCCGCTGCTCCCCTCAGCAGTGTACTTCGGTCCTTCTGCCTGCTCTGCTCCCCGCTCTGGCTCTGGTGAATTCTCTCACCCTCCCGCGCTTCTGACTGTACCCAGTGCATGTATAAACAAAACAAACAAACAAATAAATAAATAAAGCATGCCTCTATAAAAAAAAAAAAAAAAAAAAAAAAAAAATAAAGTTTTGTAACTTTCATTAGCCAGGGACCTTCTACTTTTTCTTTCTAATTTCTTCTACTTTCTTTTTTCACATCTGTAATTTATATTCTGTATGTGTTAGGTGTTGATCTTTCAGGATTTATTCCTCTGTGGCTTTTTTTTTCTTTTTTACTTCTTTGGCTTTCCTTCATATTTTGGGAGACAGGCTGTCAACTTTATCGTTCATATTACTTATTATTTTTTAGCTTTATTCATTGTAATACTATATTATATATTAACATAATATGTTTCCATACAGTTTATATATCCAAGAATGGTCTGCGGGTCTCTAATTGCTACTTTAATGCAGCTGTGTGTGGACTGAAATAATGAGCCCAGTATTGGTGATAATTAGACAGAGTTTAATAGATAATGAAAGTGAGGAGTCAAACCCAGAAACAGTCTGACAGATTTCACTCTGAGACAACTCCTCTGCCAATCACAAGTTTGAATGAGATTATATACTGTAGGAAAGAAGACATTAATTATTGTCTTATATCATGTAGTACAGTAATCAAAGCATAGATTTTTGACAAGGGTTTCTGGTTTTCATTCATAGGTTTTGAAGTGTCAGACTTTCCTGGTTGTTCAGACTCAGGTTGTTGTTATCTGTGCATAAAGGGAGTCAAGACATCACAGTAGTTAAACATTATCCTAACTCCGCTTTCATTATTTTCATCTTCCTGTCTTCTGTCAGCAACAGATGTAGAGAGGTTGTTCATTTCATTTCTTCACAGGCTTATGGATTTTTCTCCTAACTTCTTCATAGAACAGGGCCAGCCAGTTCTGATTGGAGTCTATGCAGGGACTTTGAACTTCTTTTCAGACTAGGGATGGGGGTCCCAAAATGCAATTTCAGTTCATGGTAGCATTGTATTTTGTCAGTGTTTATAGTGACTTGAATCTTGGCCCATTTGAGGAATGCATTTAGACTTTTTAAAAAACTAAAATTTTCCTGAACTATCTCTAATATTTTTGGAGGGAGTTTATTTTCCATTCATATTCCATTCTTATTTTCCTGTTGTTTTCTTCTAATGTCAGTAATCCTTGATTGTGTATTGTATTTGTTAATCTTACACCACTTACATAGATAATAGATCTCTTTCCTTTGTTTTTGTCTTTGGTTGGTTTTTTTTTTTGTTTATTTGTTTTGTTTTTTAAAGAAGAACAGGCATGTAGACCGGAGGTGCAGGGGGTGAGAGGATTCACCAGAGACAGAGTGGGGAGCAGAACAGGTGGATCTACTGAAATATACAGGAACAGCAGGTGAGACAGGAGAGATCTGTTGCGCCATATTTGGGTTAGCTCCCTGGCTAGGAATGGAACTCCAGCCCTAGCAGTGTCAGCCCTGAGATTTAACCCCTAGGCCACCAGGGAGGCCCTGATATGTTTGTTTTTTGTTGTTTTTTTTTTTTTTGGTGGGAGTGGATATTCTGGTTGTTTTGACCTTTGCTTTCCTTTTCTCTTAAGTATTTACATGGTCTTTATAATGAACTTGTATTTTCTCTAAGCACTATTTCTCTACTCTGCTTTCACATCACTTCTCTTATATGTGAATTCTGGCTGTAATTTCATATTCTTATTAATCTAATCCCAGTGATTTTTAGTCTCTGGAAGCTCATTTAGTTTATGGTTTATGAAGGCTCTTTCATATATCTCTGTAAAAAAAATAATGATCTCTACTAGTAAGGAAAGTCTTCCTTCTTTTACTTCTTGTCATTGTAAAGTTTTGGAGACATAAGGTAGGCACTTCTTTTCTATCTGTTCTATTGATCTAGTCATGAATATTTCAGAGAAAAAGTTTTACTTAAAAAAAATTAAAAGTACATGAGATTTTAAGAGATTATAGACAAGCATTTATCTTATAGTCTGTATTTTATTAATTATATCATGTTATAAGCTTATATATAGGAAGAATGAATTACTTTTATCTGTTTGACCACTTGAATTGACTTTTAGCTCCTTGT
This sequence comes from Talpa occidentalis, assembly GCF_014898055.3. Lineage (NCBI taxonomy): Eukaryota > Metazoa > Chordata > Mammalia > Eulipotyphla > Talpidae > Talpa > Talpa occidentalis. The sequence continues at coordinate 96,596,880 of NW_023603184.1, read as the reverse complement.
CATCTTTTAAAATTTGACTTCTTTCTGATTTGGTAATTCTTGTCTCTCTCCTGGCTCACCTTTCGGTTTTCTTACCTCTTACATCTTTCTGTTTTCCTTGGTTTTAGTCACCATCCATCTCCAAAAAAAAAAAGACAGTTCCTCTTCAGCACTGAGGTAAAATTCACATCTTATCAAATATTGGTATCCTCGAGGATGAGTCAGACTCCTCAGCTTGACATGAAATGACCAGTCCTCTCTGCTTCCTCCTGTGAGATTTCTGCATACTCATCAATGTATTGTTTGTTTTACTGGCACTCCTTTCAGTCCTCAATCCTTTGTCAACGGGCCTGCTATCTCTTGGTGAAAGTTAAGCTCTTTCTCTGTAGTTTTAGCACTTTATTTAATAAACTCATTTACAGCATTTAATACATTATTCTCATTATTTTTAAGATCCATCTGCCCTCCTGTTAGATAATAATTCTTTGGTAGATAGGCATAATATTCCTAGAAAACCATGCCAGGCATAGAATACGTAGGCTCTTTTTAAATACTTGAATGAGGGCCTCCCCGGTGGCGCAGCGGTTGAGCGCTGGGTTGCGAACCTGCCCGCGGCCTCTGCGGCGCCGGTTCGATCCCCGGCTGCTCCCCGGCCACCGGAGGAGGGTCCCGCATGGCGCGCAGACCTCTCCTGCCGCCCGCTGCTCCCCTCAGCAGTGTACTTCGGTCCTTCTGCCTGCTCTGCTCCCCGCTCTGGCTCTGGTGAATTCTCTCACCCTCCCGCGCTTCTGACTGTACCCAGTGCATGTATAAACAAAAACAAACAAACAAACAGATAAATAAATAAACATGCCTATATAAAAAAAAAAAAAAATTTAAAAAAAAAAAAATAAATAAATAAATACTTGAATGAAATTAAATGGTAATATTTATCAGCACTAGAACTTGCAAGTAACTCAGTAATTTTTTTGAAAAAGGAAATTTTCTATTTGAGTGTAAATCTGAGAAATCCTAGACCTTCCTCAAGTAGGGCGGGATACTCAAGTAGTGCCCATACTACTTAACATTAATAGAACTATGTCAGATTGCAAAGGAATATCTATATGTTCCTGGACAGATGATGGTGTGCTTTTGTTCTGAATAAATCATAAAAGTAATGATTGTTAAGATGAGAAAAGACTTCTGTACTAGGTAGCTGGAGTGACCAGTCTTTCCACATTGGTTGTGAGTGAACATGATGCCTACTGTGTACAAAGAGAACACTGCTAGGTACTCTGGGAGCAGCAGAGGAAATAAGAGCTGTGTTCCTCCTTTTAAGGATTACATTGTCGTTAGGAAGAAAACTAAGGATTATAAGTTACCAAAGTAAATGCAGAGCAAGAAGAGAAGTGCAAAGTTTAGTATCAAAAAAAGTATAAAACAAGGAATGATTTAATTTAAATGGAGGAATGACCCTTCGGAGGAGTAAATTTTAATCTGAGCCTTTGAGGGAGTTAATGAATCTGAATAGGCAATGAGTTTCCCTAAAGAGGCAGCATGATAGCACGCTATGCACAGAGAAGACAAAGGAGAAGAGCAAGTTGCATTTTGTATGAGGGAGGGCAAGGGAGGCTAGTGGCTGCTGGTTGTCTAAAGAAGTATTTGTAGGACTCAGCAACCAAGAGGCATTCTTCTTACTTACAGCATTTCCCCCTTAGCCACTCGGTCACTGGGTAGGTGCTGTGTTGGTTAAAGAGAAGCTAGAAATGTACTCACCCTTAAGCACCTTTTATTCTACTTTTTTCCTCCTTAATCATTTTATTTTTTATATTATTTTTTTTATTTTTTTACATCATTGTTCATTTTTAAACAATATTTACTTCCCCCCACCCACTCAGGAGTAGTCCCCATAGAGTTTCCTTCACCAATGCACCCATGCACCATCACCTCAGTCCCCTGTGCTCCTCCCTCCCTCCCTCTGATCCCTCTCCCGCCTCCTCCCCTGCAGGATGTCTCTGATTTATAATTGTCCGTTTTTGCTTTGTTGTGTTTTGTACTGTTATTATTTTTTACACTGATGTCTTATTGGGTTCCCCTATACTCCTGCTATAAGTGAAACCATCCAATATTTTTCTTTTTCCTTCTGGCTTATTTCACTGAGCATAATTCCTTCTGGTTCCATCCATGTTGCAAGCAGCCTATATTCTAAATGATATAAAGTACACCCACATAGGAAGCAATAATTGAAACTTCACTAAACTAGTATATTTTAAAAGGCAAGAGATAGTGTGGAAAAGACGGAACTAAATACCTCCTGTTTTATAGGGTGGTTAAACTGAAACAAAATAACAAAGTGCCTAACACTTAATGGGAAATAGCACTGTTGTCTCTCCTCTCCCTCTCAATTCTAAGATAACAGGTTCATAAAAAAGAGAGGTAGTTGAAGGATGCATGATCAATGAAACTTTCAGAAGAGATATGGCTTGACTTGTGATTTATGGGGCTTAGAGGGTGAATATTATGAACGAAGACATGGGAAAACATAATGTGCTTTTGGGACTTTGTAGACTTTTGTAGAAGCTGAAGGAAAAAGAAGTTTGAAAGACAGACTTGTAAAATAGAGCTTAGCTGGTGCTTCCTCCTGTCTCATTCCCATTTTGTACACTACTTTGACTAATTGTTTACTTGTCGCTATGCGTAGGAATCAGGAGTTATCAACTTTGAATTCCCCAAAGAAAATAGCATAAAACAAAGAATATTTAGGTATATTAGGAAAAAGTCTGTATGAAGATGACACTTATGCTAATGTTCTATCAAATTATGCAGTACAAAGTGAGTAAGAATATCATAGAGTGGAACAGTAGAATGTCTGGAGTGATGTGTTTTTTTTTTTTTTAACCTGGGCTTATTGATTTATGTACTTTGTGAACTTGGACAAGGCAAGTTCTTTTGCAATATGTCCTTATATCTGGGTCTATTTCTTAGCTGTCTGCTCTTCTGTCATTATTGTCCTCATCTATTAACTAGATAGTGTCTATTTTATAGAGTTACTGTGCAGATTAAATGATAACAAGTCTAGTGTCTAGCTCATATTGGGTGCTTATATAAATATTATCAATAATTATAATAATAGTTAATTTTGTTATTCTTAATGCATGTCAAAACCTCGACGTGCATATATTTTGAGTGGCAAAATTCACTCATGTTCTAGCAAAACATTGAGTAAAATAATAATGTATACCTCTATTATATAATACTTCATTATTCACTTGGCTGTATTAAATTTGAATCCTGTTATGTCAAAATTTCATTTTTGGAAATAATGACTGGTGACACAGTCTGAGAGAAATCTCTTAGGCCCATTCTCTGTAGTAGGAATTCAGGGTGAGTTTTTTTCAGTACCCGCAACAGGTTCTTCCAGCCACTCCATAAACTTGAACTCCTGATGTACAGCAGTTCCAAATTTGTTCATTTTAACTTTTTATCCCCATTTTGAAGCAGGCAAAGAAATTAAGGCTCGGGCGACAGGATTAGTCAGTGCAAAAGTCATTTATAATAAAATAAGGGAGCAAATACCAAAGTCAAGTTTTTGTAATAGTATCTGTGATAACTAGGAAGTAAGAAAACAGTCAATATGCATTCTTGAAAAGGAAATTGGAAAAACAAGACTGCCTGTCTTAAGTGTGAATGTCATCTCATTAATCTTTCAGCTTGTTGACTGCAAAAAGTGTATGTATCATTTTTCAAAGACAACTACCTTTTTGGTAATATAAAGTTATAAAATGCCACATTTTGCTCTTTATGATTTTTCACTGAAAATTTATAAGTTTATAATTATAAATTTTATAATTTTCTAGTGTTCCAGAGATGATATATCATACTTCAGTAGTTAGTTGTCTGTCTAATGTTCTTTGAGTCCTTTGGGGCAGGTTTAAATATTATGCACCGTAATAGAGAGCTTGGACATTCTTTTGAGTTCATAAGAATGTATTTTAGTGTTTAAAAAGCACCATAATGTGATGTAAAACAGTATCTTTAATTTCCTAATCACCTAGACTTCAAACCTTGGAGTCAGCTTTAATAAACTATTCAAGTCTATATCTTTTCCCCTAATCACTTTTCAGAACAAATGTCATTTCCTCCTTGACGCCTGCCATGATCTCACCTTGGTTTGGTTTTATAGTTTTTTCCACTTGATACACATTGGTTCTTGGCATTTCATCACTACGAACTCACTTAGCCCATAACTGAGTGTGATTTTTTAATTAAAAATTAATATATATTCCACTATGAAGCAGAGACCATATTTAATTCCATAGTATGGAACTCCCACTAACACAGTACCTGGCACATAGTGGACATTTTGCTTCATGATTTAGTGAAATGAGTTGGTTTGATTATGATAGACCCCAGTAAGATTTCTGAAAGCAAAGATAACATTTCTGTCAAGTATAACAGATGCTGTTCTTAAAATTATGTAGTTACTGTGGGCTTTGTTATTGTTGGTCTGGCAGAAAGTGTCTCAAAATTAAACCAGAATCATTACTTCATAAATTGGTAACTCCCCATAGGTGTTAGTAGTAGTTGGCTGTTGTTGGTAGTTTTATTTTAAAAAGCTGTGATAAACCTAACTGGGTAAGTATCAGATGAATGTCCCCAAATTAGATCTGTCAGCAGCTTTATATAAAATAACCCTCTTCCCCAGCTACCATTGTGTAAAGGATGTAAATTTTGAAATTCAAAAGAGGAAGCCCTAGAGATTGTAGTGTCTTTTTGGCTTTTGAGGAATCTGAGATCACTGTGCACATAAAACATACCTCAGCAGATACCCCAAACATACCCAAACACCGCCTTGTAGCAGTCTAGATAATAAAATGGAAAGTTTGTGGCCAAGTTACTGAGAATCTTCTATTTCGCCTCATTATTACACAATAATAAACAATCTCACTGTACTCTAGAAATTTCCAAGAGTTTCCTTGATGCTGAAAGCAGTAGGTCAATGCCCATGTTGTGGCTGAAGAGCACTGAGTAGGTGCTTATTAAGTCATCAGTCCAGGAGGAATTATATAATAATAAAAAATCAGATCTGTTTAAATAATTATAATAATACTTTTGAGTTTCTTAGACTTTATTGAAAATCTTCTTATTTAGCAAGGTTTCTAATTATGATCTTCCTCCCATTCTAAAAACTGTTAGAATGCAATTTTTAGTAATTTATGAAAAAGCAAATGGTTATTAAAATTTTGAGATTGCTTTGAGCAATGATATTTTGTAACTGAAGTATGCTAAATTATACAGATCTGTGTGTGTTAAAAACAAGTATTTGAGATTCATGTATTTAATGTGTATTTTATATTACATGATTTAGTATGATTGTTAAGGTAATGTTTAACAGGAATATTAAGTACATAATCTGAAGGATAGTTGAAAGATTCAGAATGCAAAAATTTTAGCAGTCAATTGGATGAAATACATAAATATACATTAAAAATATTTTGTTATAACCTGTAATTTAACACTTTTGGACTAATTCAAACATCAGGGTTATTTTTTTGTGCCTCACATAATATGTTCCAATCAGGCCATTTATCAATTTTATGACTAGCATAAGTAAATTCAGTTCATCTGCATATTTATATACTTTAAAATAGACCAATGTAAACAGTGTCTTATCTGCCATATGTTGAAATGTTTCAGTAAAGTAAAGACATAACTGCCTTGTCAACAAAGATGGCATTGAATTGCACTGTTTTGGAAAAAAAAGTTAAGTGAACTAGATGCCTGTTAATCTGGTTCTTTAAATATCATAAACAAAAGTATCAGAATGTGTTTCCAAGGACAAAGGCAGAGTTTTCTGGGCTTTGATTGGTTGCTGCCTTGTCCTGTCCCACAGCCATCCTTAATTGGCTTAGAGTAGATTGGAATCACATAAGCAGGGTGACATTTATTACTTTCTTAGTTGTTTCTTTGCACTGAGCTCTGAGATGCCTAAGGAGTAACTGTAAAAGATTTCTTTCATTTCGTCCATGATCTTTGAGAGGGGATCATTCTAAGAAAAGCAGGCATGAGTCTGAATGCGAGAAGAGTCACTCTGCCTGCAATAACGCCAATAGTGCTACAGAAAAGGGTATGTGCCTGCCTTTGCCTTTTTTCTTTTCTTTTTTCCTGTTACTGTGTGTTTATTAATATGTTGGAAACTTGTAACTGAAAGAGACTATAATTCATTGAGGCTATAGATAACTAAAGAACATGCAATTGGCATTCGACTGGGGTTGGAAATGCTGCGCTAGGATACCTCTGTAGTAAAACCTCCATGTAAAAGTAGTTTGGTCTCGATTTCAGGTCATTGTGGTTTAGAGACTGTATTGAAAGTTTTTTTCTCCTTCTACTGTAACTTCAGGCCATTTTGCCTTGAGTTCAATAGGAAATCTGCTAGCTATTATGTTTTATATTTGTTTACTAAGGAACAGTTTCTTTGTTTCACTATAATTTATAATACATCCATCTTCATTGTTGAATGGACTATATAATTGCTTTACTGTTTAAACATATGGCACCAGTTTATTAGCCTCTGGTTTCTACTCATTTCTATTGAGTTTCTGTCTATTTGCTTAAGAAAAACTTTCCATTAAATTTCCCCGTGAAAGAGCTTTCTGTTAATTATTAATGCAATCTATCCTTGTATAAAAATATTTTATCTCTTAGTTTTTTGGTAAAGATAAGTTTCATGTCTTTCTTGTAGCATTGTATTTTATAAGGTAGTAAATATGTCATGTAATGTAGCACTTAAGTAAAAATGAGTATACTAAACTTATTTTGTAAATACACTGAATAAGAACAATCACATTGAACTCCTTCAAAAATCAAATTTGCTGCATAGAAAAAAAAAGAAAGCACCAAAACAAATTCTTGGAAGTATTCTTTCTGAATGATTTTGGTGACACTGGAGGCTGTAATGTTTATTGCCACCCAAACTTTTAATAGTTAACTATTAGTGTATTCCATTAAGTCAAAGGTCGTGGTTTAATTTATTTGAAAATAACAAATCTAACAAGGTTTTTTTCTTAAAGGAAGTGTCTCTTCTTTATTTTTAATTTTTAGCTTTTCAATTTTCTTATCCAGTTAACTGCTTATTTACTAGGGACATTTTACTTGGCATTGGGGTAGTATATGGTAATTTTGGCAGCGTTTGTTCTTAATCTTTCTTGATGCTATTCTCTCATCTTAAGCAAATTTAACTAAAAATATTTTGCTGCGAGCTACAATATTTTGATTTAGACTAATAGTGCATTAATAATGAGCAGATACATTCCCTGACTCTTTGGGAATATGAAAAATTATAGTGATATATATCAAATCTGTGCTTTTATATTTGAGTATTTTCTTATCCAGTTAATAGTGCAGTTTACATGACCAAGAAACTCATCTTGTGGTGTTTCTGTACGATATGTTGGTGTGGTGGAAAGCATATCACTTGGGCTACCCGTTACTAGCTATGTGACCTTGGACAAAAAACTTAAACTCTCAGTCTCTACTTCCTCACTTGTAAGATAGTTGCTTGTTGTAGGAGATCAAAATATACTTTGGTCTTTGAGGAACAGGGTATTTAACGATCATTAAATAAATTAAAATCAGGGTATTTAAGAGCTCATTTAATGATCTCTTCTACCAAAATACCCTTTAGTCTTATTTGTGTCTGTATTTCTGTGAATCAAATTATATATTTTGTATTTTCATAGTTATGTAAAATATTTAAACCATTTCCTATTTTCTTTGAATATAAAAATTAGAATGAGATGCTCTTGTTTTCAAGGACTTGAGCTGTTAGCCTAGGGGAAATTGTATGTAAAAATTGGCTAGAAAATAACTTCCACCACTGACTGGTACGTAGCAAAGCAAGATTACGCTGGAAAGCTGTGATTATAATTGATGTTAGCTCTGAGTTGCCAATGGGCACATCATTGTGATTTCTCTTGGTCTTTTTATAATAAACTTCTTGTCAGGTTTCTATTATAATTACTTAAGTCAAAATTCCCTAAGCCCAAGTCCACATTATTCCTTTCCAGTGAGTACACTCATTATGTTCATATATTTTAGCACATCATTTGCAGAAAGTACTTACGCTGTTTCTTTATCCTGACATTTTAATCCTCAAAGGACCTACTGTCTATAAGATGTTCTGAAAATTGTAATGTCTCTTTTTTTAGGAATTGGATATTTTTCTGACTAAAAAAATCACTTTTTCTCTCACCCTTCCGCACTTCTGACTGTACCCAGTGCTTGTATAAATAAATAAATAAATAAATAAATAAACAAACAAACAAAAAATAAATAAATAAATCTTTTAAAAAAATCACTTTATGTGCCCTGGTCACATCATGACTTTTTCAAGATGGGAAAGTATTCTCTCTGGTAACTAACTTAGTATTTTCTGCATGCACCGTAACTTAAGATGATCTTACTAATTAGTATAAGCATTTGTCAGAGTTGTGGAAGAAGCTTCTAATTTTCCCAAGAAGGCCAAAGTACATTTTTTTACAGGTCTGGCAAAATGTTTGCTTACCCTGAATGAGTGACTCTTGCAAAATAATTTGCCAACTGAAATTATAATCCTTTGAAAGACTGAGGGAGTTCCTGAATATGCTTAACAGTGCTAGGAAGTAACTTTTTCTTTGTGAGTATATCTAATCTGTATGGCCATTAAGATTCTCCTATGAATGGTTAGGAATTAAATTTTAAACATGGCCTTTAACATGGTATTAAAATCTTGTTGTGGGAGATCAAAATATACCTCAGTCTTTGAGGAACAGGGTATTTTGGTAGAATTCAAGTAAATTGGAAAAAAATTTTTGGTTTCCTCTGATTTTATTAGGATCTGATTTTCTTGATTTCTTGTGAATCAGGTTCTAATGAGGATTTCATTATATCCATCAGAAATTATCATCTCCTCATCAAATGTTCTAAATGAATACTTTACCTCATATCTTTTTCCTCAGAAAACTAGAAGTAGGCTATGTCTTATTTTTGTAGATGAGAAGACTGAATCTCGGGTATTGAGTGACTTATTTAAGGTCACCTAGAAGGTCAATGTCAAAGCTAGAAATAGAATTTAGGCCATGTGACTTCCAGTGTATTTCTCTTAAATACATGTTGCCTCCTGAAATTAATATGTTAATGAAATTGCCTTATGGTATGTATAATTGCCATTCAACTTCCAGGCTGGAATTAGCTCAAGCAATCCTTTCATCTTCCTCTGCTTCCACCAACTCCCATATGCTCTGGTATAAAAAAACTTTTTATTCAGAAAGCAATTGTAAGCAACAATGAGTGTGAGTGGTGTGTGAGTGTGTGTGAGAGAGAGAGAGAGAGAGAGAGAGAGAGAGAGAGAAGATGAGAGACAGAGAACTTGTATCTGGAACTCTGAATCAGTACTGTACATCAAGAAAACAGTTAAACATCTCAGAGAATTAGCAAAGGAGTAGAGCATTGTAAGGTATAAATTAAGTCCAATATAAAATTCACATTACTTTTATAAAATAGGTGCAGGCCAGAAAGCCAGATGTTCATATTCTGATTCTGTGGGTGTTTTATGCCTCTATCAGATTAACATTGTTTTGCAAATTCTGCTTATTATAATTATCCATATGATTATGAAAGATATTCATAACTATACAATGTCCTAAAGTATTTTCTGAAATCTCAGAGGAAAAAAAGCAATAATTTTTAGAATGTATTTTTCTTAATATTCAAATATTCAAATCTCTTTTGAAAGTCTGAAATTCGTGAGTATACCATGGATCAGTGATATTTATCAAAGATCCAATCCCCATCTACAGAGGAGAATTGCTTATCTTATATTCATTTCATTCTTCATGCAATTAGAATCATTGCTTTGATTTTCTAAAAATAATTTTAATGTGAAGAATAAAGAATACAGATCATAACATCACTATTTTGTCCAGAAACTTTTCAGTACATGCAAAACCAGTACAAGCCATGTAGGTTTCACTGTGCTTCAGGGCCTGAGTGCCCTGCAATTCCCAGGTGCCCTGCAGTTCCCAGCTGCGTATAGTGCCTCAGTCTAGCACACTGCTTTTCTCCTTGTGCCCCAAACAGTGTTGAACATTTCCCCTCTGCATGTCTGCTTGCAGTCTGGAGCTCTCTGATGGTATATAGACAATTCCCAGCTCCTTTTTGCTTTTCCAAAGACTGTGTCCTGGATCAGGTCATAGTACTGTCCTAAAGTCCTAGATTATTTCACGTTACATCCATCTTTGTGATATCTTAACATCAATGGATGTACCTTTGTTACTTATTTCTCAATTCAGTAACTACTGCCATGTGACATTAGTTTTATTACCTTTTATGATATGTAAATCTTATTAGCTGGTTTTGTGTGTCTTAATGCTTACTGACTTTGCAAATTTAACTTTCAGTCATCTTTGTGTATCTTGTGTATTTTTTTGTTTTTGTTTGTTTGTTTTGTTTATACATGCACTGGGCACAGTCAGAAGCGCGGGAGGGTGAGAGAATTCACCAGAGCCAGAGCGGGGAGCAGAGCAGGCAGAAGGACAGAAGTACACTGCTGAGGGGAGCAGCGGGCCGCAGGAGAGGTCTGCGCGCCATGTGGGACCCTCCTCCGGTGGCTGGGGAGCAGCCGGGGATCGAACCGGCGCCGCAGAGGCCGCGGGCTGCGGGCAGGTTCGCAACCCAGCACTCAACCGCTGCGCCACCGGGGAGACCCTCTTGTGTATTTTTTTATTGTCTAATACTAGTTGGTGTGTTTGGGCAGTCTTTTTAGTCTAATCACTAGATTTTTAATTTTCGAAGGAAAGACTCTTTAAATAAAGTGCTTTGTCAGTTACAGGCTAAATTTAATTTCATATAACCAGCAAACTCAAATAACAGAGTACTAAACAGAAAAGAGATTTTTCTTTCACTTGACAAGAATCAGTCCAAAGTTAATGTAGCGCCCCACAATATCCTCAGGCAACCAACCTCCTTGCTTTCTATTATATCTTCCTTACTGTGGATCCCTTTCCTTTTATGGGAAGATAAATGCAAATCTCCAGTCATCCTGTTCACATTCCTGGCATTCAAAATGGGAAGGAGCAAGGGCATGGCTGGCCAGTTCTTCCAGATGTTACTATGCCACAATAACCCAGAGCTAACTGGCCAGGCTTGTGGTCAATGCTGGATACAAGGAAAATTGGAAACTGTAGGTTCAAATACAATGCTTTTGTCATCAAAATCAGGATTCATTGGGAAGAGGAGGTGAGAACTAGCTGCCTAGTGGTGGGCAACTAGCTGCCTTTTCTATAAGTACTCCAACAAGTTAGGCATTCAGGAAATATTTGTCCCTTGGATTTTTATTATTGTCACGACAGATGGGAAATATGGTCATGCTATTTGAACAAATGTATTTTATTACTTGAATGGGGACAGTGGTTCATGGGGAGAGCAGGTTTCCTGTGTAGGGGAGGGCATTAGAAATCTACAGATGGTGATCTGATTTTAAATGGAGACTTACCTGCAAGGTGATAATGGTGGTAGTGAGTGTTTTTATTGCTATTTATCCAGAATTCTCATTCTTGATAAACCTTGATCTTTCTTCTGTCCTTTTAATTATCACACAGGGTATCTTAGTTATGTAGTCACCCATGAAGGGTATCACACAGAACAAAGGACTTTGTATTTTCACAAAATGTTTCTTTTCCTGAGAAGTGAGTTTTGGGGAAGTATGGTAGAGTGGAGTGGAGACTGTACATTTAGAACCAGGAAGCCCCCCTGAGTTTGAGCCGAGCTCTATTTCTGACCAGGTGTGATTTTGGGTGCCTTCTTCTAAACCTTTCTGAGAATCCATTTCTCTGTCTTGAGGATCATGATACTTCCTCATGGAACAAGTTGCAAGGATTAAATAGGATAAATATTTAGAAGAATTTGATACACAGTAGAAGATCAACAAATGTGAATTCCTTTCCTCCTTTTCATCTGTGAAATGCCATGTTTTGCTAGTTTTTTAAACAGTTTAAAATCTTCCTATTACTATGAATTTAAATTTTTGGAGGCTCTCTACTGTTATGCTGATTATCCAAAAATTTCCTTGTAGCAAATGAATCCAATAAAAAGCATTTGTCCTTGGTATAGCGTAGGGAGAGAAAGACAATATGCCTTTTAAATGCATGCTCTCTTTGCTCTCTTCTTATAACTTTAGGGTGGACTCTGGGATTAAAAAAAATGTAATCCAACCATTATGTGCTGGAAAATATTATTATTAAAATCTGGGAACATAGATTTAAATATAATAAGATAGATGGCTAGATTATTTCTCCTTTTGCTATCCTAGGGAGCATGATGTGGGACTCCTATATTGTATGTTTGAAAGAGGTAAAATTGTGCCTACTGTTAACTTTGTTTTAGTAGACAAGGGTGGTGTTACTGGTATGTTAGCTGTATGATGGCAGATCCGTGTCATTTTTGATCATCACTTAACTTAAATGTCATGCACAGTGAAGGTACCGAGTTAGTCTATAATTATTTTCAGTTGAATCAACACAATTTAAAAAAAAAAACAAAGAGTAGGCTCTTTGAATACTGACCTGTTATGGGCATTTCCTTCTCAATATTTGTCTCTTTGTTGTATTCACTTCATTTTACCTCATGAAGAGCTCTGCAATCAGAATCCACTTCAGTTAGTCTTCCCTGTATTTTCATGATCTTTATCCAGCTCCAACCTGCTACTGTGGGCAGTTTGGCATACCCACTGCCTTCCACACATGCTGGCAAGAGTACATGCAGTATAACGTGCAGTTCTCATCACACTTTCTCTTTAATCCTCCCAAGAACTCTACAGATTAGTGGACAAAGTGAGGGTTGAAGAAGTGAAGCATCTTACCCAAATCCCATGAAAATAAGTGATGAAGGCAAGATGAGCACTAGGTTGGATCCACTTGCACAGGCCACCTTCCAAAATCATGGTCTCCCCTCCGCAGAACCCACCTTCACAACACAGCTGCAGCACTGTCTCCTCTCACCTCACCTCTGCTCATCACACACATCTCATCTTTCTACTAATCTGCCCTTTGAACTTTCAGTTATTTCCTTTTGTTGTGCACTCAGTCTTACCTCAAAGACACGTTGATAAACCATGCGTTAGTTCCTGAAAGCTCCTTGGAACTGGAGGAATCTTGTGGATCATAGTCATAAATACCACGTTTGCTTTCAAAATATGTATGCTAAACTCTAATATTAACTGAGTTTTTATTAGTTTGCCAGCATCTTGCCCATTTTACACTGTGAGAAATATAAGACTCAATGCTGATATGGAGGTCGTCTAGAACATGGTGATAGAGTAGGCTTGGTGTCCACCGGTGCCAGGAGCACCTGGACTGACTATCCATAAGGACAGGGGCTGTGCCTCCTGCTATTTTGTAAGCTACGGTGCCTAGTCCGCATTTGGCAACAAGGGCAGATTAAAAACAGCTGGGCTGATTAACAGTCTCAGACTCTTGTTTGGGGGCGGTCTTAGGGCTGGCTTTCCTGGCCTTGTCCCAGCACCCTAAGCCAAATCTAGAAAATAAGAATCTCTTTTTGGCAGAAAAAAAGGAGTAAGACTTTTGGTAATTTCAGATATTAAAACCTCTGAAAGGATAAAGATTTTCTACTCCTGTAGGATATTAAAAATGCTTGTACTTAAAATAGTTTCAAAAGAGGAATACAAAAATTGTTTTGGCACAAATAGTATTGTTAGAAAGTGATTATAACCTCCTAATTGGACATCTGTATTCAGTTGTATTTGTGAAAATATCAGGAACATTATTTTATAGTCTCAGAAGTCAAATTAGTTTGTAGTTGTATAAGATGTGAAGAAAAATTAGTTAATTGTATTCTTAGTTGAAAGAGAGAGAAACTCCAGCTTGAGTCCCAGGAAAGATTTTTAGTCAGGTGGCCAGGTGGTGGTCAGGGTCGGTCTCTCTCTCTCTCTCTCTCTCTCTCTCTCTCACACACACACACACACACACACACACACACACACACACACTATTCCTACAACCACCTCCTTTCTTATTGAAGTTTAAGATGTAGATATGATTTATCTTAAAAATTCAGTTAAAAATAGATTTAAACTTTGTTAAAGCTTGTAGTTATATTAAACAGGAACTCCATAAGGTTAGCAGTGTTACAGTTACAATTTTCAACATATTTTCTTTCTCTATTTGTACGTACTGAGAAATAGACTCCCTCTGGTGGTTCTTTTACTGTATGCAATTTTTCTGGCAAGTTTGTTGAGAAAAGAAAACATAATAGAAACAAAGGAAAAATAGCCCTTTCGTTTTCCTTACAAAATCTAGATGCTTTTGGGCATAGATGTATTTTTATGATCTGAGTTTTAGTGATATGGTACTTTTTTTTCTATTTTATATTATTCTTTTTTTTATAGATTTATTTATTTATTTATACAAGAACTGGGTACTGTCATAAGCACGGAAGGGTGAGAGAATTCACCAGAGCCAGAGCAGAGAACAGAACAGGCAGACTGATGAAATACCCTGCTGAGGGGAGCAGTGGGCATGGCAGGAGAGGTCTGTGTGCCATGTGGGACGCTCGCCGGCAGCCTGGGATCAAACCAGTGCTGCAGAGGCTGCAAACAGCTTCATAGCCCAGTGCTCAACCACTGTGCCACCAGGGGAGGCCCTGATATGGTACTTTTATTGAAGATATGTATTAAACAGTAGGATGAGCTCAGTAGAAAGAACCGGGTCAGTTGAGAGCCCAGAGATGGGAACCTAGGGCTGGTTCTGCTAGGGCCCAAGATCAGGGGCAAGTCAGACTCTCCAACCTGCACTGCTTCATTTGTGAATTGGGAGGGTTTCAGTGGGTGTTCTCCAAGAGCCCTTCTAATCTTCAGTATTTTATGATTTTAACAGTATTTGTTTCATTTCTTTTTTATAAGGAATATGCTTTCTACTTGTTTTGCACTAATATAAATATTTAGAAAGGTGAACGGAAAGTAAAATTACAAAAACGGATATGTCAGTTGTTCCTACTGTTGTCATAGTGTGGGAGTGTAAGGTTTAGAACATGGTATTTTGTCTTTTATTATACCTTTATAAAATAATATCCCAAATGTCCCGGAAAGACTGAATATAGACTATTTCATAGGTTCTGTGGCACCTCAAATTACAGGAAGCATCATTATTTTATGTGCTTCCAATTAAACTGTGATGTACCATTGATGGTAAATTACCATCCAAGTTTCAGAGAAGTTAAATGTGAGAAAATGTGCTTTCAGAAAACAGAACTAAGGTAGCTCCTAAAAATGCTTCAGTTGATGCCAGGCAGCTTAAGAATTGCAATAAAGTCTGGTGTCCTGGCTCTTAAGAGTTTCTTTCCTCACTTTTCCCTTTCTCTCCTCTAAATACTTCTCCTTCTACCTCTTCCCAACTTCTTTCTTTCTCACTGTGTGAAATAATTTTTAACTTTTTTGCTTAGACATGTCTCATGGCTATTCTGGGAATAAATAATTGCTTAAAAGCTGAAATGAGATACTGGAATAACATTGTGTCCAACATAAGCAAAACCAGTGGTTTTCTGCTTTAAATATGAATAAGCATTAGCACTTGTGAAGATTTTTTTCACTTCAAAGGGGAATTAGTCAGCTCTGGCATCTTCACAGGAATTACATGAGTTTTAAAAACACTGAGACTTCAGAGAGCACTCTTTTGATGAAATCACTGGAAACATTAGTGTGAAATTTGTGCTTTGACCCTCTTTAGTTTTCATATTGGATTTTGGTTCTGAAATAACATGTATGTGTGTGCGCGCATGTGTGTGTGTGTGTGTGTGTGTGCGCTCATGGGTTAGGATATTTTTAGACTTAGGTTTTAATGTTTGCCTTCTTTGCAATGAAACTGGAGCTATTTCTTTTGCCACCACACAGCAGAGCACACTAAGGCGGCTTCCAATTTCTGTCTTTGTAAAATTGAACCTCCACTTGAGTTAGGGGCCCTCTGTTCTCTAAGAAGAAAGGAAACCCCCAAAATTTGCAGTCAGTAGAGCTGTTGGCAGGAGGCAAGGAGAGCAGAAGGGGTAAAGAACATAGAAAGAGGGTAGAGTAGAGCAGAGGGCTTTAGGGGGACTTTCTATGTCTTATCTGCAGAATGCTTTTCCTCTGCCTATGAAATATGCTATGTTCAGTCTTTCTTGGACATTTGGGGGTGTTATTTAATTAATCATGTGACACGATTCAGCACTGTCACTGATCCAAGCTGCCAGGTGTGCTGTACTAAATCCCCTGCTATGCCAAGGTTGGGGCACTTCCAGTAGTGAGTCCACCATGGGCCTCTTTGACCTGATGCTAGATGGGAAACAAAGTAATACATCATAATACTCATCCTTGTATTTTAAAGTTCATGTTCAGAACTCCCAGAGAACTGTGTGTATCTCCAGTAAGGCCAGTCCTTTAACTCTGAATTCGTTCATCTCTTTATCCAGGCATGCCCAATAATATCCTGTTGAAATGTAATAACATACAAAGGTATACAAGTTCAGGGTTTTGACAGAGGTGGTGGTGGGTGGGGGGAAGGGGAAGATTCATTTTGTGACCTTAAAGATAATGCAATAACAAAACAGAAAGAGCGCGGGTCAGAGGTGACTTGATGGAGCTACAGCACTAGACCCTGAGCCAGCTGTCTCTGGTTTCAAATGTGAGGGAAAAAAAAATGAGTCCCAATTTTGTTAAGTCCTGGTAGGGTAGATTTTAAGTTAGTTGTAACTGAAACTAAATGACTAAGTCACCAGGCAGTTATTTATCTTTATTCTCTTATCACTTTATTACCATATTTTTGTAAAACTTGAGTTTACATTTTCAACCCTTTAAAAAATGTTACTTGATCTTAAAAATGATCTTCTATAATGGTGGCCCCCTCACTAGTTGGCATTGACAAAAACCAGTGTTCAGCAAAGAAACTCCTTCCATAAGCCTCCTGACACCTGTACTCCCTCACCCTCACCTGATCTGCTTAACTTACTTAGTCCCTCTGACCTCAGCAAAGTGGTCTGTCTACTGTTTTGTGGATAGTTTTTGCTCCTTCAGTCTTCAGTATCTTTGTTCATAATATTAATCACATCCAGATGGTCTTCACCTCCCTCTCCTCCTCCTTTCTTCTTTTTAAAATTCTTGCAGAATCCCATACTTGAAGAGGAACACACAATTCACCTAACCCACCTTTGTTTATTTCATACATTTCATGAAAACCTGCCTTTTTCTCTTTGTTTCCGTAGGTCTTTTTCTTCCCAAAGAATTTTTCAAATCCTGTAAGATTTCAAAGCTACAAGTTTGAAATCTTTGATTTTTGCCTCCTACAGGGATGACGGTTTCTTTCTTGACTGCTTGATTGTTCACTGAGTGCCAGGAACTGTGCTAACTGTGCAATATATCAGAAGGAAAGTTGTATGACATCCCTGCTATCATGCAGCATTCTGAGTAATGGAGGTTGATGGATAGTGATTACACAGTCAGACACGTGCATACATGGACCAGAGAGTCTGGGCTTACACTGGGAGGGTCATTGAAAGCTTCCCCACAGAAATAATGGCTTGTCCGAGGGGTGGGTGTAGATGGTGGAAAACCAAAAGAAGCAGTATATGCAAAGGCCCTGTGTCAGAAAGGAACATGACTCTGTCAGTAAATATAGAATAAGTTAAGTATGGTGAGATTTAGAGCATAAGGACAGGATTGTAGGGAATAAAGTTGAAGGGGGCCACATCGATGTGGAATGGACCTTTCTGTGTCAGTCAGTTCCTGTAATTCAGATATTGTTTTGAGTTAATATCTTCTAACTCTATGAACACGTATTGCTCATGCTCAAGGAATGTATGTTGTTGAATATTCCTCTGAGTGGGCATCTTTAAGTGTCCTCACTACCTGATTTCTCTAAACTATGTATTATTTTGATCTTCTATATTTGATACATAGCAAAATAGTAGAGAATAACAATAAGGAAACAACAGCCTTTCTTGAGCAGTTAGGGTCTTTTGGAACAGTCTTTGTTTTTTAAAATACAACACTGTGTTAGAGATTTGGAATAAGTAATAATAATTATTTCCCATTCCTTTCAAGGGAACACAGTGAATTGCTTAATTCAAAGTATCTAAGAATGTCTCCTCTTATCTTTGGACATTGCATTCCTTATTTAGAAGAATGTAAAATTCCAGGGCTATTCTGACCTCCATATGAAAATATTTTGCATGATTTAGATACATTGTCTATCTGTTAAAAGTAATAGAGAAAAAAGTTTGAAACATTATGTATTTGGATGATAATCTTTTAAAGAGCATTGAGCATTACTGTGAAACCTATTGAAAGTAAATGTCAATGGGCCTTTTTTTTCTACCTTATGTGTATGCATATATATCCTTAGGGTAAATGAAGATGCTCAGGCTTTTATGCCACTGGTTTCCATGGTTATCACCTGGGGCTTTGATTGTGCTAATACAGGAGGCTCTAGGGAGTGTGGGCTCCGGGTGCCTAATTGTGGACACCTGGAGTATGGTGTGGGCATGAATAAGTGGGCACACCAGAGCCAAGAGACTGAGGCTCTAAGGGTAGTGTAACTTGGAAAACAGCTGCAGTGGAGAAGGGCCACGAGAGGACGAGGCACGGTTGTGGGAGGAAGAGACCACAAGACTACGTGAGAGAGCCCAGAGAGTAAAGATTGCCCTGAGCTAGGAGCCCTGCCAGCCTCCTGGCCCCGCAGCCTCCCTGCCTTGCCAGCCTGCGGGCTTGCCCCACAACAATTGGTGTAGAAAGAGCATTAAAGTCTGAAAAAGTTACTGAGGGCTCAGGACTCTCCTTTACCTTTCTACTCAAATTGATAGAGACCCTGCCCCATGCCTTGCTGGCACTATAATATGTTAAAAATATAATTATTAGATATTAAAAATAAATTAATGAGTTAACTTTTCTGTTCAAAAATTACATGCTTTTCATCATAGTAAGATCTTGGTATTTAAACTGCCACAGAAGGTAACTATGCCCCAGCTATGTCCCCCACCCCTTCACCCTTTCTTTTTTTAAAAAAGAATTTCTCTCACTTCATGCTGTGGATTCTTGCTCATTTATTTATATGACATTCATTTTCCTTTTTTTTTAACCTGTTGAGTGATTAGCTCTCAGGGTAGGTGGGGAAGTCTAGTGAATTGTTAATTACTTACCAAGGGGTCCAGTGCCCTCTTTCTGCTTTATGGCATTGCCAGATGATCAGATGACAAGTCTGAGTTTGTTTCAGATATTCTGGGATCAACAATTTGGAAAAAGACCTGCCCATGCCAGGCCATCATATTCCTGGGTTCCACAGAGAGGAGAAGGCTGCTTAGTTCTTGACCAGTGCTTTCCAGCTAATCTGTTCTGAGAATCAGAATTTCTGTTGATTGTAGCAAATGAATATTAGGTGTGCTTTAGGGGCAGGTTGATAGAGATTGAATTTACTTTCAAATTCGGTATCTTATTTTTTTCAGAAAATAGCCTTTGTCTTATATTTTAATCTCCATTAATCTCAAGGCTTAGGGACCTTATGCTATTTTTTCTGAAAAATTAACCTTTTCCAGCTGTCTTTATAGTTGGTCTTTGTTGTGTCTACTTCTGTAAAAATGGGTTATGCCGATTGTTTAATCTCTTGCCTCGAAGAACATTATATGGAGGGCAGTCTAGGGTTGTTGAGGCACAAAACTGCTCTGATAAGGATGTCAGCCAAAACAGATTGGCTCCATCCACATTCCAGCCTATCCCCTGCAGGGACTACTGTGTTTCTGTATTAAATTTCCGTTGCTAGTTGCCATTTGCTCTCAGAGCAGTTTTTAAAGCTGTAAGCCACCCCAAAGACTGGGCTGTTTTATTTTCCGGGTTATAGTAACTTGAAAAGTTACAGCCTGGGCGAGCAGTGTAGGCTGTGCTTGGGTGCTTTTTCTGCTGGTGGGATAGTATATGTAGACCTTGTCAATGTATGTGTCTCTTACTACTCAAGAACGGGCCCATTGATAAAACAAAGAAAGCTCCTGTTATACTTTAGGGTCAGCAGGGTTTCTTCCTGCTGCCATATTATTTCAAATGATAGTGTTGATAATATGAATACTGTTATTTTCACCCAATAAATTATGATGGGAATTTGGACCACTGAACCAGAAATGTATATCCCTTTATTGAACAGCGTAAGTATATGATCTTCAAATCTTTTTTATCTCTCACTAAGTAGAGGAAGCAGAATACCACTGTTTTACTCTGATGATTATTAAGAACTGCTCTGCTACTTAGTCTTTATGTGAACACAGTTTTTAACTTAGTTTTAAACCAAATCACTTCGTAGATTTTCTTGATGTCTTTTTCCTTATGTGGGAAGATTCAGTGTAGCAATTTGGGTAGAGGTATTAAAAGGTCTGCCAAAGAATTCAGGCTTAGATTGTCTTTCCCATTTCTGCTTTTATCTTAATGAGGAATAAATATAAAATGAGACTTTTTTTATTTTTTTTTAGTCATTTGGATAAATTTATTTATTTTTATTCTTTTATTATTTAAATTTTATTTTTTATATTCCCCATACAATTATGACCCCCTTATTTTGACCTCAAGCCCTCCTTTCCCCGCCCCCCCCCACCCCCCATAGAGTGTCTCTGGTTCATAGTTGTTTGTTGATTTTGATATTTTCTTTCTTATAGTTTTTCTTTTCCTGGTCCCTTATTTAAGTTTTCTAGATTCCTGCTATGAGTGAGACCATCAGGTATTTTTCTTTTTCTTTCTGGCTTATTTCGCTGAGCATGATCCCTTCCAGTGCCATCCATGTTGCTGCAAATTGCATGTGTTTATCTTTTTTTGAATGCTGAGTAATATTCCATGATGTATATGTACCACATCTTCTTGATCCAGTCATCTATTTTTGGGCATTTGGGTTGTTTCCAAAGCTTAGCTATTGTAAATAGTGCTGCTATAAACATAGGCGTGCAGGTGCTCTTTGGAATTGATATTTCTGTGTCCTTTGGGTAAATACCTAGGAGTGGAATTGCTGGATGATATGGAAGCTCTATATTTAGTAGGTCCAGAAATCTCCACACTGCTCTCCATAGTGGTTGGACCAGTTTGCACTCCCACCAACAGTGCAGGAGAGTTCCTTTTTCTCCACAACCTCGCCAACATTTGTTGTTGCTAGTTTTTTTAATATGTGCCATTCTCACTGGTGTGAGATGGTATCTCATGGTAGTTTTGATTTGCATTTCCCTGATTATAAGTGATGTTGAACATTTTTTTCATATGCCTGTTGGCCATTTGCATTTCCTCTTCAAAGAGCTGATGAGACTCAACAAAAACAAAGAAAATAATCCAGTCAAAAATGGGCAGAAGAGCTAAAAAAAAAATGAGACTTTCAAACAGAGGTACCCTAATGGTAGTGGAAGGAATTTTTCATGATTTCTGAATAGATCTAAGAGGTGATGGGGATGACAGGGATTTACTGTGGAATATCACTCAAAAAATAATTTTATCACTTTTAGATGAATGGACAAATGTCAGCATTAAGTGGAATTTAAAAATAAGAATTTTAAGTGGAACGCATACAAAAGTATTGTTTTTCTCTCACTAGGTGTTATTTTCAAAATGAGTACATGCACCAACTTCAGAAATTTAAATTGTCCTTGCTCCTTTAAATTTATGTCTTGATTCTTGGCAGCTTATTTCTTTCAACATAATATGAACAAATTACTGCCACTTCCTGATTGGTCAGATATCTTTTTCATTTCCCTACCATACCTCTTGCTCTGTTCTTGCCCTCTTCTTGCATTTGACTTAGGCTTCAGAGTATCTCTGGTTTTCATTTCTTTAGTTCTTCTGATATAAAAGAGAATGAGAAATAAGAGGCATATTTCTATTCCCCTAAGTGATGGGAATTTACTGTAAGAAGACAGGGGGTAATGAGAAAGTACCTTTCCACCAGGTCATTGCCAGTCCCCCACTTTCCTAGCATGCGCGTGCAGCGAGCCTCTGCTCACCATTGCTCCACGTGAAGGAGCAGCCCCAGGGCTGGATCCTCTTGTCCTCTCAGGGATTGATCTGTTGCTTTTTGGCTGGCGCATCCACCAGTGTTTGATCCAGTCAGGGTTAACCATAGCAGCTGGGATATATCGTGGATGGCGTCCCTGAATGTCCTGCCAATTTTTTAGCACAGAGACAGATACTGAAGGCACGTACTTAAAAGAATAACCTTCCCAGGTGCAATCTTGGGAAACTCTGAGATGCCAAAGAGATCTTGGAATCTTAATGAGCCACATGTATTAAAAAATAAATGAACTAAAGTGAAAGTTCAGACAATTGCATCTGTTTTGACCATGTATTTCCGTTACCTTTTTCATGTAACTCTATAGCCAGCTCAATAACTTCAAGACTTAGAACTCCCTGCTAATAGCATTAAGTCAGTTCTTACCCAGGATTATTTATTTAAAAAATTATGTATCTGTTCCTTATTGAGAAGAATTTTAATTTCCTGAGAACTGAAATTTAATTAATCATGTACTTTGTGACAGAAAATATTTTTAATTAAAATTTACAAATATGTGTTAACTAACATATACAAAATATTTTAATACACTTTGCAAGGAGTACAAAGTTTATTTATCCCACTGGCCTTTATTAAGTCTTGCACTGTCCTTGACTTGACCCTGGGATATGATAATAAATGGTGAATAAACAGAGCTCTGCCTATTCACGCTTCAGATCTTTGCTTAAATGGTGGATGATTTTGACTTTCTCCTAACAGCCATTTTAATGACTTGGTAACATGTATTTTTTTAGCTCTACTTTGTAATTATTGCTTTTTAAATACTGCTTTCCCCTCTAAACTTTAAGCTCTCTGAGGACACCAAAAATCTTTATGACAACCATCTATTAAAATACTTAGCAAAGGATTTACACCTTGAGAGGGTCTTAATAAATACCATGAGCTGTTTGAGTTATGGTAGTGAGGAGCCATTGAAGAATTTTACTTGTTGAGTGGATTGGTCGGTTGATGCTACTAGCAGTAGAGAGGATAAATTGAAGGTGGTGTCATGGCTAGAATAAGGGAGATAAGTAGTTAAGTGTTACTACTAGAAGCTTAGTTTTATAGCACACACCTGATAAAACCATAAACATTCAGAAGTTCAGAGGTGCAAATAATATTTTTAAGACTTTTTTCATCTCTTGGCATGGCCCCATTTACCCCACAACCTCTCATTACCCTATCTCTTCCCAGCAAAAAAGAAGGCCCACTCTATCATTGTGACAACAGGTAGCAGATTGGCTCTAACTAGTTCTAATTAGGTCATGTGTTTGTCTTTGAAATAATCACTGTTGCCCAGAGGGACTCTGGGTGCAGATTGATCAATCTGGGTAACATCTTTAATCTGCGACTGAGGCAGTGGCACACTGATAAACTGGCTCAACATAAAAATTATTTAAAAGATCTTATTTGTAGCATTTTCCATTTTCTTTGGTGTATGTACTTTCATATGACTGATTTACAGATCACTGGTTTGCAAAGTTCCTGAGTGATTAACAATGAGCTCTTGCAAACCAGTTCTAGCAGCTCCAGCACACAATCCTTGAGCTGAATGTGGAGCTGCCAGAATCACAAAGATTGATGGGGACAGAGGGAGTGGCGCTGGAAAAGACTATCAGAATATTGTCAGAAGAAGGGTGGGTGTCTCCTAGCCAGTCCAACAAGTAAGTTTGTACATGTAGCATGTACTTTGGTGCCACTGTAACATATCTTTGGTGTCCTGATTTTATTTTCCTTCAGATTTTTAAAAAATTCTTATGTCGTTTCCTTGAATAACATTTTAAGCTCCATGTAATATCCAATTTGTGAAAGTACTGTATTTTAACATTCTCTAATTGTTGAATACAATACTTTGAGGGGCTTATCTATGCCTAAGGTCATTTTCCACATTTAGAATAGATTTATTGAGTTACTTTGTGTAAGTGAAATTACTGAGTCAAAGATACAGACTATTTAATGGTTTTGAAAAATACCTTTCAAAGGTATGTGAAATAGTTTTACCAATTTATATAACTCCTATCATTTCATTTTACTATCATTAAGCATAACTTCAAAAATAATTGATAAGGCAGAATATATATACCATTTAATTTGCATTTGTTTGAATTGCTAAAAATGTTGAAGTGTCTGTTTTTGTGATAGGTAATATTTCTTATTGAATTTTCTTACCATTTTCCACTGTGTGTATATCTTACTCTACTATTGTCACAGGTATTTGTCTTTTTTAAAATTGATTTAATATATAACATACTATGATTAATAGTGGGAATTCTAGGACAGCACAACTTGGTGTATGTTGAGGGGAGTGTTATAATCAAAACTTTAATTCTATATAATTTAGTAACACTAGCTATGTTAATAGATAAGTACAAATTCACAGTAAGCCAACATAATAAAAGGTTTTTCTTGCTCATGTCAAAGTTCCACATGGGTGTTCCCAGCTGAGTACCTTCCATATAGTCATTCAAGGACAAAGGCTTGTTCTGTTCCATGACTTTCTTCTAGGTCCTTGTCATCATTTTCCTCTAGGGGGAGAGTGGCACAATAGAATAGAGAGCAGTTTGTCAGTTTGTTTATGAGCTAGGCCTGGAAGTGCAACATTGTATGTGCTTTTATCCTATTGATTGAAACTCCAACCCATGGACACAACTAATTGCAAGGGAGAAAAGAAAGGTTTTGTTGACCATCTACCCAGATTTTTCCAAAATTTCTATTCCTGAAATAGAGAAATATTTTCATCAAGTTTGATTCTGTTCACTGCATTGACTACATGTGTGTATATGGAAATAAAGCACCCATGTTACTTGAATTACTTACCAAGCTTAAATATGGAATGGAAAAATTTAAATGATGATAAAAGATGCATAGCTTTTTAATAAACCATAGAGTTAGGGAATTGACACTGAATAGCCTGAGGTTTAGAAGAGAGTGAAAGTGGAACAGGGTGACTTTGGCACATATAAGCTCTCAGATCGATAACATTCATTCAATATGTAAGAAAATTAGTTGTGTAAGGAACTGTCTAAGCACCTGCACCCCTATTTATTGCAGCACTATTTATAATAGTTAAGCTATGGAAACAACCCAAATACCCAAAAATAGATGACTGAACCAAGAAGATGTAGTACATATACACAATGGAATATTATTCAGCGATCAAAAAAGATAAACTCATGCCATTTGCAGCAACATGGATGGAGCTAGAATGGATCATGCTCAGTGAAATAAGCGAGAAAGAAAAAGAAAAAATACTGGATGGTCTCACTTATAGCAGGAATTTAGAATACCCAAATAAGGTATCAGGAAAAAAACCCTAATTATAATAAGGTAAAAATCAAAATCAACAGGCATCTATAAACCAGAGACATACTACAGGGGGGAGAAGGGAGTAGGATCAAAACAAGGGTGGTTGGAATTTTATGGGGACTATAACCAAGATGAAAATGCATACATTATACAAAAATTAAAAATGATGTAAAAATATATAAAATTAAAAAAAAAAAGCTGTCTAAGGGATTGGTAATCAGTTCAACCAGTAAGTGGGATGACTTAAGATGGTATTTTGAAAATATATTTTACCTCATTTTCATATTTCTACCTACACAGGTAATTAAGGTATACAGTGAAGATGAAACCAGCAGGGCTTTAGAGGTACCCAGTGACATAACTGCCCGAGATGTTTGCCAGCTGTTGATCCTGAAGAATCATTACATTGATGACCACAGCTGGACCCTTTTTGAGCACCTGCCTCATTTAGGTCTCGGTAAGAATAAAGAATCATAGTCATATCATTGTTTTCTGTCCCTTGTAGTTTCTATCATACGGCAAAGATGTTCTTCAGGTGTAGAAAAACAGGGAGAAAGGAATTATGGCTAGTCTTTTGCTTTCTTTTTTTATTTTTGGTATTGGTGGTTGAAAGACAAAGTAGCACAAAATGGAAAAATAAGGATAGAACTACTATACAATTACCAACTTTTTTTGTGTAAGTAACACTAAAACATAAAGAAATTTGGGTACTAAAACAGTCCAAATTTATGAAAGATGATTTTCATAACCTTTAGTAGCACAATGAATATTTTTGAGAAGTTAATAAAATAAGGTGATATTTGAAATACTTTTTGACTCTGTTGTAGTACAGACATAATGAAACAATGCTACAGGGGAGCTATAGCCTCAAAGGACAGTGCCTGGTAGAGGACAGGTCACTATGGGTTCTGCACACAATTGCAAAACCACTCAGGCACAAGGAACAACAATAATAGGGTTTCTTTAACAAATGAGGCAAACAAAGAGTTTCTAAGGCCACAAGTATCCGGCTGTCTCACCCCAGATAGTGTCCACAGTGTTCAGAAGTCCTACACAAAAGGCTGCTCATCCGAGATGGTGTTGTCCCGTCATTGAGTGCCTGGAGCTTGTGGCAGCCAACAAGCAGCAGGCCAGGATCCAACTCACAGACGGTCAGAGGTGGGGCTGCTGAGATGATGCTGCAGCAGCCCACTGTAACTGTCTGAAGATTGGAATGGACGGCACAGGAGGCTGGACCAGACAGCAATGGAGGCAGCAGCTGGACCATCCAGCACTGGTAGCCGGTGCTGGATGATCAGGCACACCATGTTAACAGCTCTCAAAAGTGACCTGGACACAGGGTGCCTGTCACCCATCAGCAGTGTTGGGTAACACTAGCCAGCAGTGCTGCTGACCACCAGTGACCAGGAGGTGGCAGGTCAAAACCACCAACGTTATAGTTCTGTGAGTTGGCCCACGCCAACAACAAACAGCTCTTTAAGACACCAGGCCTGGGTTCTTTGGTGCTACTTTTAGGCGGTGTCAGAGGTAGGCCAGAGGGCAGATGCTGCTGGTCCAAACTCTGCAAAGCTTTTGGCTTCTCTTCTTCCTTTGGAGGTTGGTTGCTCATCCTTCTTTCTTCTTCAGAATCCAGGAACAGAGTCTTTCTGAGGAAAAGAGCACCTCCCAACCTGGCACCTGCCCTGCTTTATATCCTCCTTCGGAGTCCCCCAGCTACAATTCTGATTGGGCTATTTTCAATCCTATGGCTGATTGGACCAAAGCACCACCCAGCGCATAGCTTGTACCTGATTGATTTATTCTGTGATCCAGGCACCAAATCCATGGGCCTCTCTACTACCTGCAGCTGGAGGGAGCCACAGCACTTGAGCTGGCCCAGTATAGCCCTGTGTTTTTCCCTGCATCCCTGAAACAGTGACTGCCTGACCTGGGGGTGGCATGGTATAGAAACCACTGGCCTCTATCACTGCTGGCTCTGCCTGTAGCCTGAACCCCAGTGGGGTCACTGGTGGCTAGAGGTATAGTGCACACACTCACTGCCACTTGCACTCCCGCAAACAGTTTCTGTGACCAAGCGCTGGAGCCCTGTGTGCGTTTGGAGTGGGGTGTCTCCAGTTTCAATAAGAAGTATCCACGGTGGTGGTTATCTTTATAGGAGTGTACACCCTAAATGTTTCCTGAAGAGATAAATGATCCTTTGCAGTTTTAAATTATAAGCATAAAGAATAACTTTTAGGGCCTCCCCGTTGGCGCAGAGGTTGAGCGTTGGGTTGCGAAGCTGCCCGCAGCCTCTGCGACACCGGTTTGATCCCCGGCTGCTCCACGGCCACCGGAGGAGGGTCCCACATGGCGCGCAGACCTCTCCTGCCACCCGCTGCTCCCCTCAGCAGTGTACTTCGGTCCTTCTGCCTGCTCTGCTCCCCGCTCTGGCTCTGGTGAATTCTCTCACCCTCCCGCGCTACTGACTGTACCCAGTGCATGTATAAACAAACAAACAAACAAATAAATAAAACATGCGTCTATAAAAAAAAAGAATAACTTTTAAAAGCTTTTATTTAATTTATTTATTTTATAAAGATTTATTTATTTGTGCATACAAGAACTGGGGTATAGGCCAGAGTTGTGGGGGGTGAGAGGATTCACCAAAGACAGAGCAGGGAGCAGAACAGGCAGAAGGACCGAAGTACACTGCCGAGGGGAGCAGCGGGCGAGACAGGAGAGGTCTGCTGTGCCATGTGGGTAGCTCCCTGGCCAGGGATCAAACTCATGCTACAGTGGCTGCAGAAAGGTTGTGTCTGAACCCCTTGCACCACCAGGGAAGCCCAAGATTTATTTAATTATACAAGAACTGGGGTACAGGCCAGATGTGTGGGAGGGTGAGAGAATTCACCAGAGACAGAGTGGGGAGCAGAACAGGTAGACGGACGGACTAAAGACACTGCTGAGGGGAGCAGTGGGCGAGATAGGAGAGGTCTGCCGTACCATGTGGTTTTCTCCCCGGCCAGCCAGGAATCAAAGCTACACTGCAGAGGCTGCGGACAGCTTCACAGTGCTGCACTCAACCTGATGCGCCACAGGGGAGGCCCTTTTAAAAGTTTTTTAATTGGAAATAAATCTCTGAATTGTGAACTGAAGGGCTTTTTTCCCCCTGTTCTTTTAATACGTTATAAAGAATTTTCATTCTTCTGCTATAATAAGACAGGAATTGGTAACAATTTCATCTCCCTCTTTCTTATTTTTATAAATTAATGTTAAAAATTACATTAATAAATAAGCATGTGAGTAATGGCAATGCCGTTTACTTCTTTGAAATCTGTTTTCATTTTCTGTGATTACTAGAACAAATTACCACCAATTTGGTGGATTAAAGCCACTGAAATTTACTCTGTCACAGTTCTGAAAGCCAGAAGTCTGAAATCAGTATTACTGAATTGAAATCAAGGTGTCAGCAGGATTCCTGATCTTGTGGCTACATCACTCATCTCTGCCTCAGCGGTCACATTGTCTTCTCCTCTTCTGTCTGTATCAAGTCTCCCTCTTCTTTTCTCTTATAGGAACAGTAGCATTTAGGGCCCTCCTAGAAAATCCAGGGTAATCTCTTCATTTCAAAATCCTTGACTCAATCATATCTATTAAGTACCCCCCTCCCTCGTTTTTTATGGTTGTATAATAGCAACATAGGTTCTAGAGATTTATTTATTTTTAAAAAGATTTATTTGTCTATTTATTTATTTATTTATTTATGCATGTACACAAGAGCTGGGATACAGGCCAGAGGTGTGGGGGGTGACAGGATCCACCAGAGACAGAGTGGGGAACAGAACAGGAAGACTGACTGAAATACTCTGCTGAGGAGAGCAGCGGGCGAGTCAGGAGAGGTCTGCTGTGCCATGTGGGTTGCTCCCTGGCCGTCCCAGTATCGAACTCATGCTGCAGAGGCTGTGGATTGCTTCATACTCCAGTGCTTAATTAACCCCTTGCACCACACCTTGCCTGATTCTAGGGTTTAGTTGTAGATATCATTTGGGGGCTGATTGTTAGCCCACCATAGCCTCCTTTGCTTTATATGTCAAAATCTTTAGCAATAAATCATCAAAAATTTAAAAAAATATTTTATCAGTGACAGCTCAATTACTTGCTTCAATCCGTTTAAAGCTTTGCAAATGAATCTTCTACGTAGTGTTAAGAGGTATTCACTTTTGCATAGATAGATTGTGACAAATATATACCATTTTTAATTTATTTGGTGTGTTAGTGACTTACTCACCAGTAAACCAAATAAATAGCACAATATCTATGCAATACACCAAAGTAAGGTTCTGTTCCAATGTGAGACTTATCTTTGTCTTATCAAATGGGGTAAAGATAATGTAGGCAGAAAAGGTATATTCTTAGGAGGATCCATTTTTAAATGGATCTGGAAAGTGACTCATGTAAAACTACCTGTACTCCCTGCAGAAAGTACTTGTATACTTCCAGTTTGAAGGCTGTTGTCCTGGTATCAGTCAGAACCCCAGGAAAAGGACAAGGGTGAAACCTGTGTAAACGATGCTTATGGAGTTCAACAGTCTCCACAGGGATTCTGATCCCCAGTCCAGTGCACCCTTCTAACCTTAGTTGATAGTTGCTGAGCTACAGTAGGTCAGCTGAATATATATCTACCACGAAAACCACTTTCAACAGATAGTCTGCCATTTCTGAAATGATTTCATTTTATGCTTGTAGGACTATAAATCTTAATTAGCATTCTGCATAATTACAGTCTTTTATACTTTTAAACTTTTGAGGAAATTTTAAAAGCATTTTTTGGTTATAGTTACTACAGTTTATTTCTAACAAATAACTTGAAATTTGGTAATAAAAATCTACTCTATAAATCAAGCAGCAGTTTTCTGAGACCATTGTGAACTATATTAAGGAATAAAATGTCCAAGTCTTTTAATGTAGAGGCTTAAAATGGAACATTAAGAATTAATTTGAGCTACATACTAAATTTAAACTTTTAGGAATCAAATAGAAGTATTATTTCTCAATTACTGAATTTTCTGGAAACTGCTGAAATAAAATCAAAGGTGTGAGAATATTGTCTGATGACTTCATCAGCCATGCATTAGACCAAAGTTTATGAGAAAGAAATTTAGTTCCAGAGCTTTCTTGTGTTTCCTTTTTTACTCAGATTTTATCTTTAGTAAGATAAAACAGTAAAAAGATTGCAGACATTATTCCACCTAAATACATGTAATAGACTTATTAACTTCCATTGCTTTAACAATATATTAGAAGAATAACCTGTATTGAGGTACTGTGACCTTCTTCAGCATCAAATATAGATTGATATGTTTTGAGTTTTATTTCTATGTATCTATAGCTGTAAATACTCTTGCAATAACTATTCACTCTAATGATTATATCAAGTAACATTTTCATCATTTGCATATTGAAATAGATGGAAAGAAATAGAGTGGGTTGTTTTTGGTCCTCAAATATAATACACAGCTGCAGGCGCTCTTTGTCAATAGAATGAACCACTCCTTTAAGTCTAAATCTTCTGAGAGTGCTATTGATATGGAAAACCAAAGAATATACTTTGTTCCAAAACTTTGGTGACCAGAGAGTGAGGTCTGTGTATTGTTCAGAAGATATTCTTGACCTCTCTTTGACCAAAATAGTAAGTTTTCAGTGACTAGAATTCTATTTTATTTTATTTTTAATTTTATTTTATTTTTGCATAGAACTGGGATGTAGGCCAGAGGTGCTAGGAGTGGGGGCTGGGAGTGGGGAGAGGATTCATCTGAGACAGAGCAGGGAGCAGAACAGGCGGATTTACTGAAACACACTGGTAAAGGGAGCAGCAGGAAAGACAGGAGAGGTCTATGGCGCCATATGTGGGCTAGCTCCCTGGCCAGGAACCAAACTCAGGCCTTAGTGGTGATAACCTTGGCCTCCAGGGAGGCCTGATTTTTAAAAATGCTTATGATACAAAAATTATTCAGATGATTGTAAATAACTAAGAAATAGGATGTTAAGAAGTAAATAATATCCGTAATTACACAAAACTCAGGTAGCTTTTGTTAGTTTCTCTTTATTATTATAAACTCTAATTACACTATGTATTCACTTTTGTAAGCTACGTTTTCTGTGAACATGCACTTTTAAATGCTTCCTAAATGCTTTTTTTTCTACTTTATAAGACTCCACAAAAAACTAGCACTTTCCTTGCTTTTCCCTGCTGCCTTTCTCAAACAGTTTAGCAGGTATTTTTTGACTCTTTTGTACCAAGCCTGTGTAGTGTGGAGACCTGCGGGTGCAGTATCAATAGAATAGACAAAAGAACATTGCTTTCAAGTTTACATTCTAGCGAAGTGGGAAAGACAAGAGATACCTGATGAACATTTGTGATTTTTTTAGGTGCTGGGGTGCTGGGGTAGGTGGGAGATGTCCTGTAAATTGAAGGATCAGGAAAGGCCTCCCTGATGGCATGATATTTGAGTAGAGCCATGAAGCAGACAGGAACAGGCCTTGCAGTTAAATGGAAGATTATCCTAGACAGAGGGAACAGCAAGTGGAATAATCTGGATGTGCAGTGTGCTTATGTTCAGGAAGCAGCCAAGAGGCCAGCGTGTTTGAGTATAGTAGATAAGGTGGGGAGAATGGGAGGGAGAGGGCTTCACAGAGCTATTGCAGAGCTGGTTTGAGCTGGGTCTCTGTAATTCATGGAGGGGGATTGACTTTTACACTGAAAGGAAAAGCAAATGCAGGTATTAAATTTAGAAAGTGATATAATCTGACTTAGTTTTCAAAGTGTATTACTGAGAAAGCTATATTTGAGGTTTTAACCTTTTAATGGCTAAGTACCTTTGCTTTTCCATCAGCCTACCTGTGGCTTCCTGGGTTGATCTTTGCCCATCTCTCATTTCTGCTTGTTGTGCCATCTTCCTCTTATGATCTGCATGTGTATGAGATTTAGTGTTTGTGAGAAGCCTGTTGGCAAGAGCATTTTGAATTATGGGATAGATAAGAGTTGCGGGTTTTCTGTTCTTTTAGTTTACTTTAATAACCAAGATAATATTGGGAAATATCAGTCATTCTATGTTGCTAATAAATGTGCTACTTCTGTTGTTTCTGATCCATTAATGCACATCACAAATGACTTGAGTCAGAAGGAAGAGCACTTGACATTCAAAATGTGGTAGATTTTATGAAATCTAAAGATTATTTTCAGTGACATTTTCTGTGGCAATGGAAGCTTCAGTCTTACTAGTATTTTTTATGTGAATATGTATGATAGCTACTATTAATGTATGGAAATACTGTATGGAAATACTTCTGTATGGAAATACTGTATGGAAATATGCTTCTGTATGGAAATACTGAGAGTTTTTACGTGAATCTTGATAGGTGCTCTCATTACTTAGCCTCATAATAACCCTAACATACATTTTTAAAATTTCTGTTTCATAAAGGGATACAAAGACTCAGTGATCCTTGCCCAGACTTAGAAATTGTCAAATCTGGGTCCTGTCAGATTCTAAAATCTATGCATTTTTTCATTGAAGCTATTTGGTTTCTCCTCATTGCAGTCAGCCAGGCAAATATTCCTGGGATTCTGTGGTTAATTTGTCTATTTCACTTTCTATCTCTATCTCTCATGCATGTTGTAAGTATAGATTTAAATCTTGAACCCACAAAAATATTTTCAGATAAGTCTTACTCAAGATAGTATTGAAATTACTAGGCTCAAACTGATCCAACTCAGTTCACTTTACAGCAGAACCAGCTATTTGTTTTGGCTGAGTAAAAGGATCATTTTGGATTTGTACATAGCCTGAACGGCAGTGAGTTATTTGGAACAGTATCAGTATTTCATATCCTTTGCCCATTGTTATAAATATATGCTGCTCAGAATTTTAATATGCAGAATAAATCATTAAAGCAGCTAAACATCCTGATTTTGTTATGACTTTCTAATTTGTTTTTGCATCACTTTATGATGAGATTCTAGTTGTAGGCTCACTTTTATAAGTATTGAATTTAAAGTATATCAGCAATAATTCTCCTCTCATAAAAAACCAAGTTTTATAACTGGCATGTTTTACTTCATAGCCACTGGATGTCACTATAGTTCCCCAGATGGAGTCCTCTGCTTTTATACTTATTGGAGGTGGGGGGAGGTGCTTGGTGGACTTCAGTTTTAAGGCCTCTGGAACTTAATGGGATCCTTGTTTGTCTTGCTCCCATTTTGATTCCTAATTGAAGCTGTGGTATGAAGCAATAGCAATTAACACAATACCTCAAGCACATACCTGTAGACTGCTCTGGAAGAGGAATTAATTGTGTTTTAGTGTCATTGATAGGGACAGCTGAGATTTCCATTGTGAATATCATTGTGGAGTGGCTTTAATAAGCAAAATGAATGACTGGAGGCCTTTAATGAAACTATTTTTTTGTGTGTGCTACTAAACCCATGTGATTTCTTTAAGACAAAAGTAATGCACGGCGGCGATGAGAACTCTTTACAGCCCCCTGCTTTGAAGCTGCTCCTTCACATATTTTCTTTTTTATGAAGTCTGCACTAGTGTTTTCCTGTTGTCTGGAGCTGATATGCAGTTATCTTTTCTGTGCTGTTTGTAACCTCATAGTCATCAGAATTGTGACCACCCTCATCAAATACGAAAATAATTGTAAAGCCTTTAGGACATGTGTACTGTGCTTCCTTCTATACTGAGACTCATGTAGCCCTGACGTGAGCTTTGAAGAGACATAGTGTCCTGACATCACTGCAAAGCTGGAGATGAAAACATGAAATCAGCGCAGGGTGGGGAGTACTCATAATAAAATCTGCCATCGGCTCCACCTGATTTTTCCTTCTCAGCATTCTTGTAGCCTGAGTTCAGGACTCATCATCTCTTCTCAAATATTATGTTAGGCTTGCAAATGGTCCTCTTGCCTCTGGTCATATCATTCAGACCTGATTCGCTTTGTGTTAGAAGACAAGGTTCTTTGCTGGGCTTGTCACACTTGTGGCCTGACTATTGCCTCTTATTTCTGCCTAATTCATCCACTAGAAAACTGCCTGTGCCTCCCCGGTGGAGCAGATGGTTGAGCACAGCGCTGTGAAGCTGTCCACAGCCTCCTCAGCGCCGGTTCGATTCCTGGCTGGCAGCAGACCTCTCTTGCCTCTCCTGTCTCGCCCGCTGCTCCCCTCAGCAGTGCTTTCAGTCCGTCTGCCTGTTCTGCTGCCCGCTCTGTCTCTCACCTTCCTATGACTCTGGCCTGTACCCCAGCTCTTGTATAAATAAAAATAAATCTTTAAAAAAAAACTTAGACAACTGCCTGTGCTTGCCTGCAAACTCTACAGTTTGTACTCCTTGCTTTCCTTGCTCATGCCATTAAGATTCTCAGGAAGTTCTTTCTCAGCCACCTTTACCTGACTGACTGCTCTACACCTTCCTAGGCTTACTTGGAATTTTAGTTTAAAATGGAATTATAGTATAACTAGTTGAGTGTTGTCTATAAATATTTGTGAAAACAAGGTAAAATGGAAACAGCTGCCTGAATGGACTGGCAGCTAACCTAGCACCGCAGTCTGGAGAGAGGAGAGTAAGAAAAGCATTTGGAGGCATCCCACGCTTAGCCTCCTGGTAGAATCACCCTTTGTATCTGAGAGCGGGGAGTGAGATGCATCTGCCTCTTCCATATGTGCAGCCGCTGGGTGCAGACTTCTGCCGCTCAGATGTTATTCCTTGAGATCATCAGGATATGGCACCACCCATTGTCATACATCCCTTAGGAAACTACAAATCTTGGAAATACCAGGAAGCACAGGAACAATTGAGTGGGAGGTGAAGCTCCCACAACTATACACTAGAGGTAGATGTGGAAAGCAAGCACATTGTACCAAGAAATAGATAAGGCTGTTCAAGGAAGATTATTTATATTATCAACTGGAAAAGCAAAACCCAATGGTATTTAGAAAAAAGGAGGAAAGTTATAAATTGTAGTATATCTATAGCATCTAAGGTTATGCAGATTTTGATCATGTTTTTGTAGTTCTTCCTTTGAAAACTGTGTGGGCAAATGCAAGATTGTAATGATGATAGTGTTACAGGGCAGAGAGGGGGCACCCCAGACCCCGCAAACCTGCCTGCTCTTAAATAGGTTCTGCCATCCGCCGCAAACATCAACACAAAACATATGAGACTTTAATGGGAAGGAACTTTAATACAATTAGGAAACAATACAGGAAAGGAAAAGAATCTAGTTTCTAAATCAAGCACCCATAGTTACCTGTCCCCTCATGGGTAAAACTCCATCCAAATGGGACTGGCCCAGAGCAAGGCCCCAAAGCCTGCCACAAGTCCAAAGCATCTTCCAGTGGGGACCCACAGAAAAGGGTCAGAAACAACCAGACAAGCCCGGAAGGAAAAGAGCAAAATCAAAATCAAGATAAAAGCTGCCGTTGTCACCTCCCCACGGGTCTCACCCGCATCTGTGTACCCCGTTCACGACCAAAAAACAAGCGCAGTTTCTTCACGTGTCTCTAGGCTCCATTGCCTCCTCCAGGTCTCCTTCTGGCTCCATCCTGTTTTCTTCCTCAGTCTCCTCTTCAGCTTCTTCTCTCCCTGCTCAGCCCCACCCTCCATTTGGGTGGGGCAGGGAACCTGGAACCTCCCTCTTTCCTGCGGACCACCCTGTTACAATAAAATGTGTGGGTATGTATACATAGATAGATAGATATAAATATATATTTCTGTGTGTTTGTAGATATAATGGTTCCTAAATTTTGTGAAAAATAAAGGCACACTCATAGAACCAGAGAAAAAGGCAAGAAGAGAATTACTGAAATATACTTAAAGTATTTATTCCTGAGTGATAGGCATAAAGATGGATTTTGATTGTCAGCTTCAAATTTTCTGTAATGAAAGTGTAATTTTTAAAAATTTTATTTATTTATTTATTTTACTTATTTATACAAGCACTGGGTATAGTCAGAAGTGTGGGAGGGTAAAATAATTCACCAGAGCCAGAGCGGGGAATAAAAAAGACAGACTGACGAAATACACTGCTGAGGGGAGCAGCGGGCGAGACAGGAGAGGTCTGTCGCGCCACGTGGGACCCTCGCCGGTGGCCGGGGATTGAACCAGCACTGCAGAGGCTGCAGGCAGCTTCACAACCCAGCGCTCAACGGCTGCGCCACCAAGGGGGGGCCCAATATTTTTTTAAATAGATATAAAGGAATAAACATAATTTTAAAAACTTGTAAAAAGATTTTTAAAGCCTTCTTTCTAAAATCCAAGTTGCCCAGGTACTCACTCATCTCCTGCATTGCTGTTACATTTTCTGCAGTTGTCTTAATGATGATCATAGTATTCAGTCCTTGAGAGCTGGGACTCTGTGTACACATACATCTTTGTAAGTCAGATTTAGAACAAATAAATGGTTTTTGAACTATATTATCCTGAACTGTAAGGAATTCATATTAAACAGATCAAACTAGTCAATGGATGGACTACAAAAGTATCTAGAAGGAAGAGACTTGGAAAAGAAGTCACATGTCATTTGCAAATGGAAATTCATGCTTAATCCTAATAGGATGCACTGGGTAACAGAATCGTGGAGGCTATTTTTAAGTTCTTCAGGTATTTACCCATTGGCTTGAGATAATATACATGTAAACACTTTGTGGGAAACTAAGACTTTCTATGAACCCAAGTTGTGATCATTGAATCTCAGTTAACGTGAGGACTATTTCAATTTGTTAAAGCAGGATCCACAAAGGCTTTTATAAACCCATCAAGCTTAGCTGTCAAGATTTTCCTTTATTGCACTTGGGGAGCTGATTCTGGTGGTGGCAATTTCCTAGAGGATCTTGCTGGTATTAAGTAGTTTTTTTGGGGGTTAAGGAACCTTTTAGAAATTGAGCCCTGTTTTATTCTTTGCTTCTCCAGTTTGTGTTTTGCTTGGTCAGAGGCTGTTCATTTTTATCTGAAAATAAGACTGACAAAATGTATGTAGTTTCTACCTAGCACGGAGAAGTACAAGGACCATTTGTCTCCTGGAGTTTCCTGTAACAAAGGTATACAAAGAATTGTTTTCTGGGCGAATTAGAGGTAAAAGCCACTTTTGTTTCTTCTCTTATCAAGTGATGAGAAGAGTAGGGACTCAGGTTTCTATTTGAGCCCCACACTGTACTTTCAGTAGATTCAGTGAAGAAATCCAGGCAGAAGGTCACAGGTGAACACTTTCCATTCCGAGAGGATTGAGGTTTTTTAAAAGACTTTGAAGTTAAATCAACAGTTTCAGAAGAAACTTCTTCTCATCTTCTCTTCTTTTTTCTTAAAGAAAAAGTTTCTGAAAATTAAATAGAAAATGGAATTTTAGGTAGTTACTATTATTTGGTAATATTTCGTCCTATTGCCATAAGACTTTACTAATGTGTCAGAAGCAAAATAAAACTTAAGACTTCACTAATGTACAGGTAACAAAATTAAAATTTATAGCAATATAAGCTTTTGTTTTAAAAGAAGTTTTTTAATTCTTTTTGAAGCTTTCTTTCCTCTTTCTCCTTTCTGGTTGCTGCATTAATGTGATCTAAGAGAGTTTGTCTCTCGTTTTCTGCCTACATATTGTTGTGTTTCTGCCTACACATTGTTGTGATTCACTTTCCAATATCTAAAAAATACTTCACAAAGTTTTCTTAAAACAGACTTGAATTTGTGGAGTTTTAGTAATGCATTTTATTATTGTATTTTAGATGGTTTGAGTCCATCTTAAAAATTGGTCTTTAAAAGAATCATTATGAATTTATGTAAAAGTTACCTGAGGTAAATGTTTAAAAAAAAAAAAAAGATACCTAGGGTCATTTCTTTTTTTTTTTTTTTAAAGATTTATTTATTTATTCAAGAACCGGGGTACAGGCCAGATGTGTGGGAGGGTGAGAGGATTTACCAGAGACAGAGTGGGGAACAGAACAGGCAGACTGATGAAATACACTGATGAGGGGAGCAGCAGGCAAGACAGGAGAGGTCTGTTTCGCCATGAGGGATTCTCGCTGACTGGCCGGGATCAAACCTGCGCTACAGAGGCTGTGGACAGCTTCACAGTGTGGCGCTCAACCACCGGCACCACCAGGGAGGCCCTGGGGTCATTTCTTAATCATATGTTGGCAGAGCTATGCTTCTTTCAGGGCATTATATTGGAGTCCATTCATTGCCTCTCCCAGTTTCTGGTGGCTGCCATCACTGGTTGGCTTGTGGTCACATCACTTGACTCTCTGTGGTCATATTGCCCCCCTTCTATCTGTGTCATATCTGCCATCTCTCTTGTAGGGATATTTGTGATTGGATTTAAGGATCACCTGTATAATGCAGAATAATCTCATCTCAGTATCCACCTGCAAAGACTCTGCCTGTGAGGTAACATTTACAGGTTCCAGAGATGAGGACCTGATGTCTTTAGAGCTGTTGTTCAGCCTATTGCAGATATTATAAGAATTAAGTACAGTAATGGAAAAGGTCTTAGATTGAGACATGCAGAGCTAGAGCATCCTTTATTTCTTGAATTTCTGAGTTTCCTGACGTAAGAGCAGACAGTTTAATCTTCTATTATTTATTTGCTTGATGAATTTTTCTTAGTCTTGTTGGGGGAAGTAGTCCATTCAAGTTGTGTGAGTGAGTTACATGCGGGTTTAAGATATTCCCAATTCAGGGTTCAGAATTACCTTTACTCCTTCAACACTCTGGTGGAGAAGTTAAGTCCTAGGAAGGACATTTGTCTAACTCTTGTCCACTTCTTCCATGTTTGGGAAATTCTTGCTTCTTTTAAGCATATTGCCTGTACCATAAAGCCCCTTAATTGCATGACCTTCTTTTAACCTTCCCATGCTTCTTCTGAGGGACTTGGTGCTGCTGCAGAGCTTTTCCGCATTCTGGGATGCTGTGGACTCATCTGCCTCAGTTGTTGCTTCTCTACCCTCCAGATTGGAGGGCTTCTCCTTGAGGCTAGTGGTGTCCTCAGGCTACACTCTGGTTTGAACCACACATTACCGTTAAAGTTATGTGAAGTTTTACCATCAACCCCTCACCCTGAAAGGATTGGGAAAGGGGCTGGATGTGGGACAACTGGGACCTACACCACCCACTTACTCTCTAACTCCCCATCAGTCCCTACTCCATGCTTTCCCCCACTAATCCAGCCCCTTTCCCAGAGGACTTAGGGTAGATCCCTATATGAGGCAATTGAAGATTGGCTAGACATGATTCTCCCCAAGCAGTTATATTTGTCAAAGATTGGTAAAGTCTATTTTGAAGCTCAAAGCAAAGAAAATATATCGCTGTCATATTTTCCCTCCCTATATAGTGTATCTTGAGGGCAGAACATATGCTATTTCCTTAGTGGTAGAGAGAGGTAATGGGTATAAAGAAATACAAGGGAGGGCCTCCCTGGTGGCCTAAGGGTTAATCTCAGAACTACCACCATGACGACCCTCCATAGTGGCTTGAGTTCAATCCCTGGCCAGGTAGCTAACCCACACATGGTGCAGCAGACCTCTCCTGTTTCTCCCACTGCTCCCCTTAGCAGTGTATTTCAGTAGATATGCCTTTTCTGTTCCCCACTCTATCTCTGGTGAATCCTCTCACACCTGCCCCCACACATCCAGCCTACGCCCCAGTTATTATATGCAAAAATAAATAAAATCTTTAAAAAAAAAAGAAATACAAGTGGTTAAAATATTTAATACCTTGCAGTTTATTTTTTTCACTGCAGTTACAATGAATATAGATACAGTACTTTGCATTTACTGTGTTTAATAATGTGAACCTGTTTCGTAAGCTTGAAAATAACCTGCTGGGTATCTGTGGGAAGTACATAAAAGTGAGGATAGAAAGATTGTTAAGGATGCAACTTCCCACTTGATATCTCAGTAGCCATTGGATCACTCTGCAAATCACATTTTTTACATTTATTAATGGCAGCTCAGCCCCTCCAAGTGCTTAGGCCACGAACCTTGGTATCTCCTTTAACTGCCCTCTCTCTTTCACTCCACATCCGATTTATCAGCAAATCCTGTTGACTGTATCTTCAGAATTTATCCACAGTCTGCCTGCTTCTTCCAGGTCCAGTGCTGTCACTCTCATCCAGGCCACATCATCTCTCCCCTTGTTAATTACAACAGTCTACTAAATTGCCTTTCTGCTTTCACCAGTAAGCCTTTTAAGACCAGTTTTTCACTCAGCAGTCGATGTGATCCAATGAAAATCCATGTCAGTTCATGTTATTTCTCTGTTCAGGATGACTTTCATATAACTCAGAGGAAAAGCCAAATCCTTACTGTGAACTGCAGGGCTTTATCATTCCCTACCCCCATCACTGCAGTTTCTCTGACATCTCCTGGTATTCTCCCATTTGCTCACTCAGCTTCAGCCACATTAATCTCCTTGCTATGCTTCAAACATGCCAGCTTTGCTCTTGCCTCAAGGGCTTCCTCTAGGTGTCTGCTTGGCTCATGCCCTCTTCTCCTCAGGGTGTTTGTTCAAACATTACTTTCTCAAGGAGGCCTTCCTTGGCAATGTATTGGAAATGAATTATTGTCCCTTATGCATCCTTTCTGTCCCTGCCCTGTGCTGTTTTCTTCCAGTGTTTATTGCCAGCTTTAAAGATTTACATTTTATATATTGTCTGTATCCTCCCATTGGAATGAACAATCTTTCTTTTTTTTTGCTAATAACCTTGCCCCTTCTTACATAATATAAATAAAGGTATCATGGTTTATAACAATATCCCTCTTTCTGACTATTAAAAAACCTTCTACTTCACTAGATAGTGATTTTTGACTGTCTTGGCCACTACAGAATCCCTGGCACCAAGATGAATGTCTGACATGTGATAGGCCTTGATAAGTATTTGTTGAATGGACTTAGCTCATAGCAAGGAGGAAGTAGGCAAGTTTTATTGAGCAGGGATTATATTGATACAAATGTTTTATAAAGTTTATTGTGATATTAGTGTCTAGATTTGGGTTGGAAGAATGATAATAGTAGAGGTTTGAAGATTAGTTCTGAAAAGGTGAAGATCTAAATTGTAGTATTAACAATGGGAATGGGTGAGTGGGGGGTGATGTTGCTTGTGTAAGAGCCATTCAGAGGAAAAATTTCTGATATCTGAGGATGACAAGAGTGAAATTTATTGGAGTGGATATAGAGAAAGATGTACTGGAGATAGGGGAATTTAGAAAAAGCCCAGTTTGAGAGAGAAAAAAAAATTGACTGTTTTCAAGGTTAATTTTTTTTTTTGGTAAGATGTACATAATATGCTATTCTTTTTTAAAAAGATTTCTTTATGCATACAAGAACTGGGGTGTAGACAAGAGGTGTGGGGGGTGAGAGGATTCACCAGAGACAGAGTGGGGAGCAGAACAGGTAGATCTACTGAAATACACCACTGAGTGGAGCAGCGGGTGAGACAATAGAGGTCTGCCGCACCATTTGGGTAGCTCCTTTGCTGGAGAGTGGAGTCATGTTGCAGTGGCTGGCGAGAGCTTGATAGCATGTGCTTTAATCCTGGTGCCACCTGGGAGGCTCTTATCCATTTTTAAATGTATAGTTCATTGGT
Source organism: Talpa occidentalis (assembly GCF_014898055.3). Taxonomy (NCBI): domain Eukaryota; kingdom Metazoa; phylum Chordata; class Mammalia; order Eulipotyphla; family Talpidae; genus Talpa; species Talpa occidentalis. The sequence continues at coordinate 96,554,926 of NW_023603184.1, read as the reverse complement.
GTTAGGTTCATTCACATTGTTGTGTTAGGTTCATTCACATTGTTGTGTAACAATAACCATCATCCATCTTAGAACATTTTTATCTTACCATAGCAAAACTCTCTACCTATTAAGTAAGACCTCCTCATTCCTTCCCTCTTCCCCTCAACCACCATTCTATGTCCTGTCTCATAAAGTGTTAAAAACAAAACATCTGAATAAATTTAAAGATCTAATTTGCCTTATTCAAGGATTCATGAATCAGGCAACATGCCATCTAGCTAGTGTGACACTCCCAAGGGTTGTACAAAATGGAAGGTTTTTTTAATAGTCAGAAAAAGGGACAATGTTGTAAACCATGTTACCTCAATTTAAAAAAAAAAAATATGAAAAATACAAGAGGGAGGCACAAAGTTCTTAACAAAAGAAAGGAAAGATTGTTTCAGGCAAGGGTAAGAGGGGGAGAGGCAAGTCTTATGCAGATTACCTCACCAGTGCTAACCAGGAAATTCCAGATTGATTGGTTTAAAATTCCACTTTTGGGAGAGGCTAAAACTGCAGTTAGAATGCTCATAAGTCTTCCTGGGGCCTGGTATAAGTGACTTTGTATTGGAATTTTAACAATTTAACGATGAAATCATACAGTATCTCTTCTGTTTTATTTGTCTGATTTTATGGAGCATAATTCCTTTAAGTTTTATCCATGTTATAACATGTGTTGGAATTTCATTCCTATTTAAGGCAAAATATTCCATTGTATATGCTACATTTTGTATATCCAACCATTTGTTGATGGACATTAGAATGTTTCCACCTTTTGGCTTTTCTGAATGATGGTGCTATATGCATTGGTCTACATATAGCTGTTCCAGCCCCTGCTTTCACCTTTTTTGGGTTGCAGATTCAGAAACACAATTGCTGAAAATGTTCAATATTTTGAGGAGCATCACACTGACTCTGACTTTAGACAAACTGTTGGAGATGGTGGAGAGTCTAAACAGTTAGGACTGGAGTAAGAATGAAAGCAAAGGTGTCCAGAGGTTTCACATCAAGGAACTTGACAGACCTGATAACTGAAGAGAGGAGAGATAATTAGTTCAGAGAAAAAGAGAAAATTGTTGAGCCAAGGACTGCGTCTTAGGAGGGAGAAGGAGCTATGAACATTAGTAGTCAGTGAGACAGAAAAGGAGCAATCACAGTTAGGAACAGAACCCTGAGTGTTGATACACACTTAGCTCAAACTCATCCATATTCATTGAGCACTCTTAGAAGAACTTCCTTTCAGATGAATAAACTTCTCCTTAAATATAACATTACTTTCAAGGGTTCGGGTGTTTTAGGTCACAGATCACTACTGAGAGTTGAATTTCTGAAACACAGATAGTTTTCAAAAGGGTCCTAGAAGCACCTAAAGAAAACAAAGAATTTTGTATTCCTTATTTGGCTGTTCTCTGCTTCTTGCTTGTGCTAGTAATCTCACATTTGTTTTTCTTGAAACTTTTTTTTTTTTGTAGTGTGACATTCATTAAGAAAAGTGACCAAACCTATATAGACAACTTGAAGAATTCTCAACCATTGCATGTACCTGAGTATCCAACACCTAAGACAAGGAACAATATATTTTCCACATCCCAATGGTTCCCTTGACACTCCTGTTCACTCACCCACTATTCCCATTATCCTGATTGTGATGCCATATGTTTATTTTATTTGTTTTGTTCCTCACATGAATAGAATCATGTCTGTACTCTGCTTTTGACTTATTTCATTTAATATTACATTTGTAAAATTCATCAATACAGTTGTAGCATATATTCCACTGATTTTACATAGTTTATTCATTCTCATGTTCATATGACTTTGGATAGTTTCCATCTTGGGGCTGTCCTGATTAGGCTTATTATGAACAACATAGCTTCTTATTACAATAAAAATTGTGCATGCTGGCCCTCCCCAGTGGTGCAGTGGGTTGAGTGTGGTGCTGTGGAGCTGTCTGCAGCCTCTGCAGTGTGGGTTCCATTCCCAGCCAGCCAGGGAGATACCCACATGGCGCAGCAGACCTCTTCTGTCTCACCCGCTGCTCCCCTCAGCAGTATATTTCGGTCTGTCTGCCCGTTCTGCTCCCCATTCTGTCTCTGATGAATCCTTTCACCCTTCCACACCTCTGGCCTGTACCCCAGGTCTTGTATAAAAATAAATAAATCTTTAAAAAAATTGTGCGTGTTGTTTTCTGTTTTTTCAAGCAAGTTATCATTGCTTATTTCATTTAGTGCCTTTCCTATTAAGAGTTTTTCTATCCTATCCACTTATTTTCATTGTTAATACAAAATCTATTTGCCTGAATTTTAGTTCTGAAAGTACAAAGTACCATATGAAAATAGGCTTCTTCAAAAATTATATGTGCTTATATTAAATTTTTACTTTTAAAGCTTTTGCTTTAATTGTTCTCAGCTATTCAGATTATGTGTCTTAAATTCATATTCAAACTGTCAAAATTTCATGGGGTGAATTGTTTGACCTTGAGGCAAATATTTGTATTTTGGAGTCATTATGAGCTGGAGGAATAGAATAGCTCCCATATCTGTAATGAAAATTTATTATCAAATTTATAATTTACATAGCAATAAAAGGAGTTTGGAATTAGCAAAAAACACATTGTGATATTTTATATCATTTTTCTTTTCAGGTTGCAGTCTGCATTGATGTAAAAATCAACAATACTAATTCAAATTGATGAAAATTTTATCATTTTGGCTTTTTCAGAATTGAATTGGAATTTGCTATATATATAATCTGTCTGGGTTCATCCATCCATCTATTCATATATCTGTCAACATAATCAATAAAACATTCTTTACAGAAAGAACAATAGAAGACCATGAGCTGGTGATTGAAGTGCTATCTAACTGGGGAATGGAAGAAGAAAATAAGCTATACTTTAGAAAAAATTATGCCAAATATGAATTCTTTAAAAACCCAATGGTAAGTGAAATTACTATTAATAGTGTGGAAAAAATGAATGAATTAAATTTATTTTATTTATGTCAAGTCACTATTCACAAATCATATACAGTATTATAACCAATATTAACACAATAAAAATACAATTAAAATTTTAAAAAATCACTATCAATAAAATACAATTCTCTATTTGGTAAGATTGTAGTTCTTTAAAATTATAATTATAATCACATTCCTTCTCTGACAATGATTAGTTAGCACCATACACAGAAGTTCATATGTACAGGTGAATTTTTTTTAACCATAATGGCAAAAAGTTTGAATTGACTAAGATGGATTTGGATAAGTTACTTAATTTAAAAGTACTGAGAATCCTAGCTTTGGGGAACAATTGCTTTCCTTCTCAGAAAAAAATTCTGCTGTACATTTGATTTGGGCAATGAATATCAATATATATTCTCAAGCAGTTTCCAAAATTTTATAGGTCAACACTTTTCACAGAATTAAGGAAATTTAAAGAGAAAATTTTTAAAGTAAAAATAGACTGATAACTGTTGGAAGTGATATAACTTTGCCAGAAATTTAAGATTGACATGAATCTTGCTGTTTCAAATTATTTTGTTTTCAAAGCAATAATTACTGAGCTAAGTAGAAATGAGATAAAGATCAGTGCATTATCTAGTAAATACTACTTTCATTATAGTCCTCTTTAAAAAGAAAGTAAATGTATGTCACATTCTAATGAAGACAAGGGATCTGGAGAAGTCAGAATAGCCTCTGGGCTCATTATTTTAAATTGTTTTGTCTCTGCAGCTGTAGCATATTTTTACACTAAGTTTTGGATAATTGGATTGAAATGAAGCTTTATGAAAAATATATGATACACGCCATAGTAGAATATTTTCAAACCCTGAAAGACCTCTTATATTTGCTTTTTACTTGAACCTATTAGGAGATACATAATGGAATGATCTTTAACAAAAAAAAAAAAAAAAAGAGTCCTAATAAAATTTTATAGAATTTGAAGGGAAATTGTTTTCTTGTTGTGAATCTTTATTAAAAGCAAGAAGTTACAAGTCATATTTAAAGACATGGTGTTTGTTTGTTTTATTTAAACAAGGCTGTACATTTATTTTGTAGACCTGGAGTAGTAGTTGTCAACTGGGGATGGAGGCAATTTGACAATGTCTGGAGATATTTTTGGTTATCATAACTGAGGGTCAGGAGGGATGCTTGTGGGTAGAGACCATGAATGCTACTAAACATCCTACAGTGCATGGGACAGCCTCCCACATCTTAGACCAAATGTTAGTAGAATTACTATTGAACAACCCTGTCCAATTGGAAAACAGTAGAATATATTTTCTAAAGTTTGTCTTACCATACAAATTATCTAGGGGAGTACTTATTAACAATACAGGACCTACCCAGTCCTACTGAATCATTCACTCCCTATTTTAAACAATCACCCTGGGTTAATTTTAGTAACTTTGGAAAGCAGTAGGTGCAAAGATGGGACTTTTAGCTCCCTAGCTCTAGTATAAGTCCTGGCTCCTCAATACTGTGGGCAGTGATTGTGGCTAGTGCTAGTCTTTTTACTTCTCTGAGCCTTGACTTTATAAAGATTGACTGGATAGTCCTTTAGCACCTGCTGGAATGGTTGCAGGACTTAATGAAGAGCTATGGAATTAAGCAGGCTGTAGACTTGAAGGCATTGTTTTATAATTCATAGTAGGTGGCTCTCTCTGCATATGTTCATTTGAGAGTATTTTCTAATCTTTGGGGCTTATATACCATACCTTCTCATTAAGAAACCTGAGGGTAAAGTCCAGGAACTGCATTCACTTGAAGTAAATTTTAAATTCTGATTTATTTAAAGAACTTTTGCTTTAAATTACTGTATTGATCATGATGGAATCTTTTCTAGCACGGGTTTTGGGGTGATGTAACCTGTGTCTTTTCGTCAGTATTTTTTTCCAGAGCATATGGTGTCCTTTGCAACTGAAACCAATGGTGAAATATCCCCCACACAGATTTTGCAGGTAAAATATGTTTTCATTAAAGTATGTAAGTAGTAATATCATAAATGGAAACTTTAAGGTTCATATTTATACATTGTCAGATATTGAAATGTTATGACTTGCAATGACTAATTTTTGCTGGAGGTAAAATTGAAAACAGAAGAGAAAAACCCCAGATAGGAATTCCCTATGTAGATAAAGCCCTTTAATGATTTTTTTTCTTTCTCATTTTGGCCAATAGTCAAAGGATTTTAAGTATTTGGAAAAAAATGTGTATCATGAAAGGAAACTTGTAGAGTTTTGCTCTGTGATGTGTTGAAATATTATGTTAGTCTTCATAAACTGAAATTCCTAATAAATTGTAGACATTTTACTAACATATTTGATATTAGCCTTTATAATAAATGGCTTCAATCCTCTGTGTGGAAAATAATTAGTCATTAAGTGAAAGAAGAAAAAGATATCAACTATCTATTTTATACAATATTTGTAGTAATTCTGATGGAAATACTTGAAGAATAGAATTGTGAAATATTCTTAGCAGAATGGACATTAGTTCACTATTTAAATAAAAATTCGAGTTTTGCAATGGTTTGGTTCATTTCTCTCATATTGTTAGTGGCTTTAGGCAATCATTTTCTGAGATATTTTCATTAAAATAGAGTTTCAGTTATTTAATTTTTGATCTGTAGATTTCACATCAGAAGCTATGCAGTTAACAAGTTGATATTGAACAATGTCTTTTTATTAGTTCCTGTCTGTCTGAAGCACCAGGCATCCCCAAACCCACTCAAAAGTCTTTGATCTTTAGTAAGGAAAACTTTGAATATTTCCAGTATAGATATGACATTAAATATATTGGGTAGGTAAACCCTTCAAAGATTTGTTTTTGTGTTTTCTTTTTCCTAGACTTTTATATAGGTTAGATTTCATTTTTGTGCTTTAGAATATTTTAAAATTCTGATTATTTTTAAGAGATTTTTCTAAAGGCCATGCCTATGCTCCTGGGCTTGCAGACACCCTGCCAGAATGTCAGGTGGATTGCAGCGGCAGTGTCTGGGACCCTTCTCATGTCTGATGACAGGGCGGTGTGTTGGGAGTTTTCTTCTACTCCTTTCCCAAATTCTCCTAATAGAATTATATTGCTTTAATGTTAAATTATAAACAGGAGAAAAGGCATAGCTTTGGAATCAGGTAGTCCTGCATGTGCCCCTGACCCTTTCTCTCCACTGAGGCAATGTTTCCACTTTTTAAAACGTTTCTTCTTCTACTAGTGTGACCTCTCTGACTCGCTTTTTAAAATTTAATTGGTTTGGTTTAATAACTTGGAAAGCACTCAAACTAAAAAAACGACTTCCCTGTTTTGCATGTCAATTAATTAATAACTGTGGCTCATTAAGTTAAAATTTTTTTTTAAGTAATTTACTTGGAAAAAAACACAAATACCTACTATCAGTGTTTCCCTCAGTAGCCTTTTAAAGTGTTACATTGTTTAAGCTAATAATTTTTCTTACTTTCAGTGTTTCCATTTTGCATTTGTTTATTCATGTGGCTTCTGCTTTTAATGAACACTAATGTGTTTCCACTGTCTTATTAAGGATGCTCAGCACAGCCACTCAGAGCTATTCCTTTTCTTTCTTCTTTTCCTCACTAACAATGTTCCCTGCCTCAGTTAATTATTACTGTGTAACAAACTATTCTAAACATTAATGGACTAAGTACCCACTCACATTTTGCCAAGTTGGTGGGTCAGGAATTTGGGATGGGGTTAGCTGTGTGGATTATCTCTTGAGGCGCAAGGACTAGAGGTGTGGGAACTTGAGGATCCCCTGCTTTTCACTATGTGTGCCTGTGCTCCATGGACTCTCTTTCTTCATATATTGATCACCCTCCAGGACTTTTCCAGTTGCATGGGGCTTTTTACTGCACAGTGGTCTCAGTGTAGTCACATTTCACAAGTCAGGTTTCCAAGAGTTAAGTAGTGGAAACCATCCAACCAGTTAAGGATGTCAGTTGGCTCTAGCCAACTATTACTCCTGCCATATTCTTTTAGTCAAAGCAGTCATAAGTCTTGGTTATAGTCAAGGGACCTGAGAAATAGACACCTCTTCTTGGTTCACTGGCAAGATCACATTGCAGTAGCCTATGTGGAGTGAAAGATATTGTTGCCATTCTCTTTGGAAAACAAAACCAGTCATAGAATTATGGCAGATAGAATAGAGATCATTTGCTTCACCCTTATCAAAGAGGTGAACTTTGCTGAACAAGCTTAGTAATTAAATAATTGGAGTCAGGCTTCTAGTCTTTTTTTTTTTTTTTAAAGATTTTTTTTTAATTATTTATTTATACAAGCACTGGGTACAGTCAGAAGCGTAGTAAGGTGAGAGAATTCACCAGAGCCAGAGCAGGGAACAGAACAGGCAGACTGATGAAATGCACTGCTGAGGGGAGCACCTGGCGGCAGGAGAGGTCTGCGCACCATGTGGGACCCTCTCCCGTGGCCGGGGATCGAACAGGTGCTGCAGAGGCTGCGGGCAGCTTCGCAGCCCAGCGCTCAACCGCTGCGCCACCAGGGGAGGCCCTCTAGTCTTTTTTATACCAGAATGACATTGAAGTTGATAAGTAATCTCATGGAAAATCATAGGAAAGGCTGAAAACTATAAAGACATAACTCCATAACTAAAATCCAGTTTTTCAAGTGGACATTAAAATAGCATATAATGTTTGTGTTTTGCGAAGTTTTGATCATTTAGAATGTATACTTTATGAATATAGTTTCATGTGGAATTTACCTCATGTTTTTGAAAGACTGATTTCTTTTGTGTTTATATAAATTGTCATTTCTGTAATAGTGTATAAATGGTATCAACAATTTGATTTTACATTTATATTTGAAATCTTCACAGGGTTGGTATAAGGATACAATATCATTTATTCAAAAAGTTTGAGAGTTTGGATTTTTCTTACAGATGTTTCTGAGTTCAAGCACATATCCTGAAATACATGGCTTCTTACATGCAAAAGAACAGGGAAAGAAGTCCTGGAAAAAGATTTATTTCCTTCTAAGAAGATCTGGTTTATATTTTTCTACTAAAGGGACATCAAAGGTAAATTGAAATATCTGTGCTATATTATGAATCATGTGTAAGTTGTAAGCTAAAATGGGTTCTACTTTATTACTTGATTTCAATGGCTGATCTTTTTTTTATGCCAAACATTTTCATAATCTGCTTAAAAACTAAATATTATTCTTTATTTCCCACTAATTTCAACATAAATCCTTTGATGGAATCTGGATGCTCATAGTTCAGTACCATATACCTTGCTCATTTCTTCCCTCATTGATTCATCCCTTTTCCTTATCCTAGGCTGCAGATTTTGAGGCCCAATGTAGGCCACATCTTTTCTCTTTACCATGGTTAACACTACTGATTTTGCCCACCTCTGGACTTCAGTTGATGTTGATGGAGTTAGTAACACCCAGCTGAGTCTGTTACTGCTCTTTAATTCTGTTGTGTGTATTAGTTTCATCTCCTTAACTAGATTGTAAATTCCTGAAGGAAGTTACCATATTGTGATCAAGGGTAGATGTAATTATTTGTGTGCTTGTATATATCTAACTATGCATATAGTTACCTAGACATACACAATGTAGATATCATGTACATGTATACAATCACTTATGTATCACGTATGTTAATTCCCACAGTGCTCAGCATTATGTAGTCTGTGTTTCTATGTAGTCTAAAAGATGTCAGCTGTGACATATGGTCTCTATTTTGGAAGTGTTGACTTTAATGTAATTCATTGATATCTTTTAAGTAAGACTACTTTTGAGAGTTTTCATGAGGTTATTTTAATTTTATTTCATTTGTCTGTTGTCAGAAACAACATTGTTGCTTCTTTATGGATAAGCTGTCATTTTTTTCTGGCTGCTTTTCAATGTTATTATAAACATTGGTGTTCAGTAATTTTCCTCTCATATTTGTAGGTGTGTTCAAACATATTCAGCTAAATCATGCTTGATTCTTAACATACACTTTCAGTCTGTAAACTCATATTTTCCTTTGATGCTCGAAATGTTCATCCGTTATTTATTTCTCATTCTCATTATTTGATCCATTAACTTTTCAATAGAATTTTCTGTCTTGGCTAGTCATGGCACCAGGTGTCCCTTTGCTTATGACTGCCTAATACAAATTTCTGCCTCTGTCTTCACATGACTTTCTCCTCTTTCTCTGTGTATCTCTTGTAGGGACAATTCTCACTGAATTTTGGGCCTACCAGGATAATCTCAGATGATCTCATCTCTTGATCCAACTTAATTACATCTGCAAAGACCTTTTTTTTACAAAAAGTGAATATTCAGTTTCTTGGTGTTAGGGCATATACATATCTTTTTGGAAGCTATCATTCAACTCACTACAGGAAGCCAGTGAAAAATTTTGAGAAAAAGAATGAAATGATCAAGTCATAAGAAGATTAGTATGACCATAGGTAGGTTAAAAACCAAGTAGAAAGAGGAAGAGTTGGGGTGGGAGCAAGGGAGACAGAGAGTGGAGGCACAGAGAGAGAGAGCTCTGGGTGGGGGGAGAGGAAGAGAGAGAAGATTCTCACACACACAGAGATTGACTGGAGGCTTAGATGATCATTTCAGTAACCCAGGATGGAGGTGATGAGTCTAACCTAGGATGAACAATGAAGAAAGGAATAAAGGGATAGATTAAATGGTAAATGGCCAGGGTTTTTTGTTTTTGTTTTTTCTTGACAGATGGGAAAAGAAGAAGAAAATGGACTTAGAGAAAAAGAAATAAGTGGAACAAATAGGAATAGAATATTTGCTAGAAAGTCATTGTCTTAGAAGAAAGATTAACTTAGTTCTAGATATATTGTGCTGAAGGTGAAGTATCCAAATGTAAATGCCCAGAACACAGTTAATAATGAAGACCCCTTATTTAGGCAGGGGTCATAATATAAGATATGACCTGAAAGGAATAGTACTTGTCTCTTCTGTATGTTCCCCAAATGTTGTGAATAATTTCCTTTTTTTCCGAATATATTGTTTCCTTTAATTTTGTGTGTGAATATGTGTTTCTTTGAGGTATATGTGGTGCAATACTTCTTGGAATGGGGCTCCTCTAATTTAGTAACCATCCCCTTACTGAATCTTTTATTAAGTGTTTATTGTTTGGCTGATAATAGTCTATCATTTAGATGCATTTAATTTTTTTCAAATTAGTCTGTGACAATGATGGGATGAATAATTACCCTTTTTCATAGTTAAGGTTTTAGACTTTTTCTTAACTATTTCAATGAACTTCCTTTTCCCAGTGTTCTAATTGCATTAAATAACTTGTGACACTGTGGGCTATGGTGGTGGACTATGGGTGCTTTCGTGGTGGGACCCCTAGTTTAACAGCACCAGAAAGGGGGCATCTTATGTCTCCAAAACACAAACAGCAATGTAAATCAATATTACTTCAATTAAAAAACCAAAACAAAACTTGTAACAGTCTTTTTAAGTAAATGTGTACTGGATCATCTTTTTTTTACTTAACATCAAACAACAGTGGTTTCTAAATCTAGTAGTCATGTTGATCTCACTGTCTTTCTAGTGATTCTTCACTAGAAGATGTGATAGTGTTACAGGGCAGGGTGAGGGGCACCCCAAAACCCCCAAACCTGCCCACTCTAGCTTCTGCCATCCACTGTATTAAGAAAAAACATACTCTAGTGAGTAAGACCTTCAATGGAAAGGAACTTTACTACAATTAGTGTGCAACAAAGAAAAGACAAAGAATATAGTTTCCAAATCAGGCACCAAGAGTTACCCATCCCCTGTGGGTAAATGTCCAGCCAGACAGGGTTGACCCATATCAGGGCCACTGAGTCCCGAAAACCTGCCACAAGTCTAAAGCAGCTTCTGGTGGTGACCCATAGAAAAAGGGTAGAAGGGGCCCAACATGTCTGAAAGGAAGAGAACAAATAAAAATCAAGATAAACACTGCCATTGTTAACCTCCCCATGGGTCTCTCACCCACATCTGTTTCAACCAGTCTAGGAATAAGTAGCAAGCGCAGTTTCTTCTCCTGTCTCTCTGTTCCATGTGCCCCCTCCAGTTTTCTTCTGGCTCTGCATCCTGCTACTGTTACAGGGCAGTGAGAGGGGCACCCCAAACCCCGCAAACCTGCCTATTCTATATAGGGTTCTGCCATCCGCTGCATTGACACAAAACATGAGACTTAAATGGGAAGGAACTTTAATACAGTTAGGAAACAATACAGGAAAGGCAAAGAATCTAGTTTCTAAATCAAGCACCCAAAGTTACCCATTCCCTCGTGGGTAAAAAACTCCATCCAAATGGGATTGGCCCAGAGCAAGGCCCCAAAGCCTGCCACAAGTCCAAAGCATCTTCCAGTGGGGACCCACAGAAAAGGGTCAGAAACAACCAGACAAGCCCAGAAGGAGAAGAGCAAAATCAAAATCAAGATAAATGCTGCCATTGTCACCTCCACACGGGTCTCACCCACGTCTATGTCACCCCGTCCACTACCAAAAGACAAGCGCAGTTTCTTCACGTGTCTCTCGGCTCTGTGTGCCTCCTCCAGGTCTCCTTCTGGCTCCATCCTGCTTCCTTCCTCAGTCTCCTCTGCAGCTTCTTCTCTCCCTGCTCAGCTCCACCCTCCCTTGGGTGGGGCAGGAAACCTGGAACCTCCCCCTTTCCTGGGGACCACCCCGTTCCACTACCTTCTCCAGTCTCTTCTCTTCCCTGCTCAGTCCCACCCTTTTTTTGTGTGGGGCAGGGAACCTGGCACCTCCGTTTTCCCTGGGGATCACTCTATTACAATAGTGTCTCATTATTTCCCTCTCTTAACTGCTTCCTCAGGTTGCCCCTTAAAATCTACTGCCTACTATATATTTATTCTCTTTTCCCTCTTCCTTACCCATTCTATAATAAACCTGCTCTTATTCCTTCCTCTGGATCTATGCTTTTATCCTTGCAGTGATCTTCTTGACTAGGTAAATCTGACATTGGAACTCTTATTTTCAGATCATACTTTAGCTCTCCTCATCATAGTGTCTGGCTGCTGTGTGTGAATACAGAATACTCTTCTCTCAGGCCTGTGCCTAATGAACTCATGTGCTATGGTCTATCCATGAAACTATAAGTTTCCTCTAAAAAAAAAAAAAAAGAAATTTGAATTATTAGATAACCTCAATTTGACATAAATTATGTAGATTTTCTAGTGTCAAATATTCTACCTGGCAAGGAGGCCATTTTCTGTCCTCTTTCTATGGATAGGGTTTTGATTTATTTTACTTTTAAAGATGTAGTCTGTATGGAAGATAGAGGAGAGCCACTACTTAAAGCCTTAGAGATGTGCTTATGACTTATATCTACAGAGAAATGTCTAAGTATCCTCTATCCTCTTCTTCAGCTGCCCCGTTATCTTCACATGTGCATGCTTAGATTTTGCTACCCATGCCTATTCAGCCTTGTTGTCATGAAGTGTCATAGCCCCCGATAGGTCTCCAGCAATGGAACAAAAAATCAGTCAAGAGAAGAAAGTCATCTTGCCTCGTACTCCCTCTCTGTGTTTTTTTAAACTGTGGTTTTCTCACGTCAAAATGACTCAGCTACATTGACATCTACAATATCAGTGGACAGCTTTATTCCATCTTCATAGAAATCTTTTTTTTTTTTTGTACTAGTAAATTAGTTTCTATCAAGTAATAAAGCTTGAAAGACCTTGACAATAAGACTGCCTTTCTTCTCCCTTCTCTATCCCAAGGAGCCTAGCCTAGGTCTCTATTAACAATTTTCTTTTCTGACTTATTCTCTTATGGAGTCTTTAAGTACAGCCTTTCATTAAATCAGATGACTAACAACAGTGACATAGAAAGAAATGGTGGCAAACACAGAAACTCTTGCTTCAGTCACCAGGGACGAAAGAGCCTTTTGGCAAATGGCAGAAATTCCTTTGGATTTGGATTTGAATAGGTTGCTTAAGCAGCTGAATGTTCTGTTTTCAGTTATTTTTTTTTTAAGCACTCCTTCTCCGAAGTTCAGGGCATATGAATCACCTGGGGTCTTGTTAAAATGCACATTTTAATTCAGTAGGTCTGGGGTGGCCCCAAGATTTTGCATTTCTAATAGACTCCCAGGTGTCACTGATATGCTGGTCTGGGACAGCATTACTAGTAGCAAGATTTTAAAGAAACAAATGCATTGTGGTCAGTTTTGATTACACATTCAACCCCAGAATTAAGCACTTCTCCCGGTTATTAAATGTGTCACAAAATAATATGACCCAGTGATTTCCCATGATCAGCTCTAAATCTCATGGATTTCCCAGAGAAGAAATAGCTGTTCATGATTCCACTTTGCCTTAAAAATCAGACAGATTTTACTACCAGCTAATTTCCCTGAACTCCTTTGTACTGATTTCCTTCTTTTTGTAAAGAAGATAGTCAAGCTTCCTGTCACATTGCTTGCTGTATTGTATTACGCAGTACACAGAAGTGAGGGGTGATCATTACTGAATGAAGCAGGAATTTTTCCCCTTCTACCAGCTGCAGAAGCTCAAACCAACCTTCTTCCCTTTGTTGAATTACCATTGTTTGAAACCAGGACAAGGAAAACATTTTCAAAAGCCCTCTTTTGCTATCTTCTCTTCTTTGCGTAGCTTTAAGTGGTGGCTAAGAGAATAATTTTAAAATGGCAAGTGTTTTTTCTTGTATATTGGAGGTTAAGTAACAAACTGCCAGTTCTCCAGTTAAATATTATCTCTATCTCCTTGTTATTTAAAGAGGTAGTGATTTGGTTTATCCTTACTTTTGTTTCTGTGATGTTATAAAGAATAACTTTCCCCAACGTGTTAGTGTTATGTAATATAATGGAAATACAAAAGAAGAAGTGTGAAAAAAATTTGCATTTCAACCCTCACATATATTTTTTTTAAGGAACCACGGCATTTGCAGTTTTTCAGCGAATTTGGCAATAGTGATATTTATGTGTCACTGGCACGCAAAAAAAAACATGGAGCACCGACTTACTATGGATTCTGCTTTAAGGTACAGGCTTAGTATTTTGATAGATGAATAAAGCAAGCATCAGCTTTTTAGGTAAGCTTGAGTTTCTTTTAATTTCGTTTAAAAGAGACAGCTTTCTCTCATATATAGGAGAATTTTAGTGACTTTTATTTCAACAGGTGTTACCTTCAAGATATGCATTAACGATAAACAATGTGCTGTGGCCTTCTAGCCTAACAAAGCGGGAGGGCCCCGAGACCTGAAAATGCTCTGTGCAGAAGAAGAGCAGAGTAGGACGTGCTGGGTGACTGCGATTAGATTGCTTAAGGTAATCTCGCTGCAGGCGTGAATTTCTATTAAATGCTGTGAGTACCATAGAAGTTTGAAAGTATCTGTATTTCAAAAGGCAAAGACTCAGGATGAATCTATGTTGGTGTTTGAGAAGGAAGAAAATAACCACCACCAAATGTGTGTATTTTATTTTTTTTTATCTAGATAAACATTTGCAGAGTAAAGTAGAAAAACCTAATACATTTATCCTTTGTGTGCAGAGTAAGAATTCCATTTTGAGAAATGTGCTGATTTTTATTTTTGTACTAGTATTACACCTATAGCAAGTATAACTGACCAAAACTTCTGTATATGACTTAATCTACATTTTCAAAATATTGCCATCAATAACCGTATGAAATAGATTTTAAAATGTGTCCACCTGGTTATATTTAGTGTAGCTGTTTTATATTTCATTTAAGTATTATTTAAATTTTTTCTACTTTAATAATTAAAATCAAATTATTGTGTACCTTTTATTATAGATATATAATTAAATCATCTACCTTTGAGCTAAGTAAAAATTACAGCCCTCATAAGCATAATTGTGACTGACCATTTTGAAAAAGAGATAAGAATGTCCTAAAGAGAGATAGGACACAGAACTAGTTTGTTTCAGAATGTATAGAAAATACATATTTTTTTTCAAACTTGCATACTAGTAAATTTAACACAGCTTTAATTTTGAAATTACACAAATTATTAATTATTTCTTTTTGAAAAAGGGCAGAATTAGAATTTCTAGTTGTCAAACTAGAGTTGGAAGTATCCTTTTATTCTTTTATTTCTTAAAATTGAGATGAAATTCACATAATTAATCAAATTAACTATTTTTTAATGTGAACAATCCAGAGACATTTAATACATTCAAAATTTACAATCACCGAAACATTCCAGAAGGACACTCTGTACTTTATCCAATAACAGTTATGGCCTTGAGGCCTCTGGTTTCTCTTCTTTGGTCAGATTTCTGGAAAACGGACTAAACTGGTAAAGGAGATGCCCTCCAGCCTTGTTATCTGATAATTAACCAGTTTAACTATTTTTAGTGTGAACAGTTCAATGCTATTTAGTACATTCAAAATTTGCAACCTCCAAAACATTTCCAAAAGGAAACTCTGTACCCAGGAAGCTGTCTTCCTCCCTTCCAAAGTCAGTCAACCAATACATTTGATCCCCCTGGCTGGTGCAACCATGCACTCCTGGTGTTAGAGATTATCTTTTGATTGTTCCCTTTGGCTGTCTATTGTGTTTATCATTGGGATAAGGAAGAGCAGGAAGAAACTAGTCAGTGTTATGTTGATTGTACTTATTAAATATCGCTTCCTCCCAAAATTCGGTCTCTTATTTTATTTTTTATGTCCCTTTCTTTTCCTCATACACACATAAATTCTTCAGGTAGCATCAGATAAAGATACTGACATTCTCTTTGGAGGAATCTAATTACATATAGAATTACAGAAAGTCTGAGACGTAAAAAAAGGAGATTTGCTTATGTAGTATACTAGTTACATGTTGTCTCCTTCCCTCCCCTTCAGCTAGAACTCTGCTAAACTTCTCGCACACATGTTTTGGTCCCTTATCTGCCCCTCCATAGGATAGGGAAATGTTTGGTGACCCAAGCCATATGCCTCAGCCAGAATTAAATGCCTACTAACGGCCTCCAGCAGCACAGAAGCAACTACCTAACACTCCAAGTACCAGGGACAATACATCTTTGAAGAAAACAGTCTTATTAGTAGGTGGCAGGCTTTTCACTGCAAATAAATAAAAGATGGCAAAGCAGCATGCACCTTGTAAAAGTGTTGGTTAAAGGTTACTGTATGTTCTCCAAAATGGATTTGACTAGGAATTAAGCTTTCCCATCTTCTTTTATAAGATATTGTTGTGGGCTTTGAGTTGATTTAAAATATGTTTCATTAGATCCCATTAATGTCACTCAAACCTTAAATTAAAAAAAAATAACTTCTAGAAATTGGGAAATAATTGGATAAAAAGTCAACACAGAATATGAGTGTGGGTTTGTGTTCTTGTTAAAAGCAAGATCTGGAAAACAGTGACTGTGTTCACCACCTTCTGATTTTCTGCCTAATTACTAAATATATCCACTTGGCTGTCATTGTTTTTAAGGAAATAGTCTTTAGTAGAAAATCAGCTTTGTTGGAATGTTTAAATGGATATCATTCTAAGGGTAAGATTGGATTCTAGGGTGTCTCTTTAATCTCTTGTGTAGGTTCTAGGTTCTATTTTGAACTTCTTTTTGGCTCCATGGAATGGAGAGAATTGTTCAGTGTAGCCAAAAAATGGGGGGAAAACCTGTTTGTCCCCCTTTTTTTTTGTTTTTTTCACAACATGACTTAACTCTGAGGGGATTATCTTACAGTTTCAGGTGGAAACCTTGCAAGATAAACCTTGGAAGCTGGCATTCTTGTGCCTCTCAGAGTAATAATTCACTCTGCTTTCCAGTTGTAGTCTGGCAGCCAATTTCGTAGGAAGCTACCTCTGGAGAGCAAACTTACTGCTTGCATCCTGTCTAAAGCATTTAGTTTTATTTTATGACTCACCATTTTGATTTCCCTGAATTTAAAGACCCAAATTGAATGGTGTCATAAGAGTATTGTTACCAGTGATAGAGTGCCAAGAATCTTCAACAAAGGGCCTAGTTTGTGAATTTGCCAGAGAGAAAATGTTATTCAATCTGTCACTGAAGAGTTATGGTGAATTTTACCTGTGTTTACTTAAGATGTGTAAGGTTTTTGTAGTATTTGTACCATAAACCTGGTACCCTTCCCAGTCGAGTGTCCTTACTATTAGGTATGTACTACTCCCAGTGGTTTTTGAGCCATTGGTGCTAGGATTAATGAGTAGGAGTGTCAGTTCCAGATCTCTATATTGGTGTGCTAAGTATGGGTCCAAGAGAAAAAAAATACTTCTTAATTGTAGCATTGTAGAAAACTAAAAGTTTACCTTTTAAATTTTGGGTTGCTTATTTGTTTTAAAGATAGTTTATAATTTTTATTTTTTATATTAATGATGTGTAATTAATAAAAGTATTGATTATTTTAAACAAATTTTATGTGTATTAAAAATGGTAAGAATGTGCTTTTATTTATTTCCTCTGCAGTATGGCATGCAACTGTACCAGAATTACATGCATCCATATCAAGGTAGAAGTGGCTGCAGTTCTCAGAGTATATCACCCATGGTACGGACCAAGTTTTTGTACCTATATCTTATTTTATATTTACATTTTATTAATTTGTTAGAAATGTACATCCCAGTACATTTGAGTTACTTCCTTCTGGTCAAGTAGAGTCACTCTTTGGTGCCTTCTGACTGTAATGTTATAGTGAAATATTTATTCATGTATTTTATATGATTGCAGCTTTTATTATAAAGTCACAGCAGTAGAGTATACAAGAAGTATTCAATTAATATAGATACTTTAAAGAAAATTTTTAAATATTTTAAAGAATTATGTGAGTCATTCTGTATCATTATAGCACTTGATGATTGGAGTTTTTTAAAGATTTTATTTATTTTTATATATTTTTCATAGAAGAACTGGGGTATAGGCCAGGGGTGCAGGGCATGAGATGAGTCACCAGAGACAGAGTGGAGAGCAGAACCGGCAGATCTATTGAAATATACTGCTAAGGGGAGCAGCGGGAGACACAGGAGAGGCCTGCTGCACAATGTGTGTTAACTCCCTGGCTAGGGATTAAACTCAGGCTGCAGCTGTGGGCTATTGATGTGTAGCACTGAGACTTAACCCCTAGGCCATCAGAAAGGCCCTGGTGATTGGATCTTAATAAAACAATTTATAGAACCTTTTTCTTGGGATTTCAGATGATTTATTAATTACAGATTTTGGTTGTGTGTTAATTTATTTTAATGTTAGTTCTTGGATTGTCATAACCTGGTATAAAATTGTCAGTGGTTTGGAATTTTAAATGCCACACTATGCTCTTACATTTTGACTTTCTAACAATAAAACTTTCAAAGTCCCAGGTCCTTCAAAACCAGACTGCTCTCTCCAGGAAAGCTAAAAACTGCAAGCTGAAATATAGGTCGTGCATTACATTAAGTCTAGCACCATTTCTGAGATACACACAAATGCAACTTGAATATTTGCAGACACACACAGACACATCTTTTCTGTTTTTTAGGGCCTAATTTTACTTTCCTGTGCATTAACACAAATTTATTTCTGAACTTAAAGTTTATTTTCTGCTATTTTTGCTCGTCCTCCTTAATATTGAGTGTATTAAGAATTCAGATGTATGCGCCTATGTTACAAGTCAGCTAACGTGCTGCATTTTCACTTAGGTTAAAAATATGCTCTTCTTGGCTGTGACCAAGAAAGGCGCATTTCCCACATATAATGTAACAGATGAAATGCTCAGTCTAGGAATGAGGCGTGAAATAATGTTGATTATGAAGCCTGATAGACTAATATGGAAAAAGAACTCCAATTCTGTAGTTCTATCACTTTAAGTTGTGAAAGAATAACTTTTCATCTTTGTATCCTATTACTTTTAAGCCCTAAAATAAGAAACTAAGGAATGTAATGAATTTTCATAAAAGCAATTGCTTTAAGGTGAGTACTTTTACAATTTGTCAGCTTACCCTTATCTTTCAATCCATATATATCTGTGAAGAATAATGAATTTTATTATCTTAATCCTTTTCTAAATCCTCCTAAATTTCCCTTAGTGTGTAAAGTTAGCAGGATGGGCATGTTAATAGCAGCCATAGATTTGGAGGCTATTATTGTTTAGTGTCCTCTCAATGATAGGACAAAGTTGTTATAAGCAAAGTATTTTCTAGCCTCATCACTGTCATTAGCATATAAGTATGATATTATTCTTGTCTCTTCCCTTTTGAAAGCAATTCTACTGCTGATCACTATGTTATGTGCAGGGCAGTTTGGTTAGTGTAGCTTTCCTTCTTCCACACCATGCAGAGGAAAATACACTGCTAATTGAAGATTGAAGATGCCGAGGTCTAGGTGCCTCTGTCAGGTGGCCTGTTCTGTGTGGAGGTTGTTATGATCAGAGTGAATTAGCACTTCAGAGTCACATATCTCTTCTTAATTTTTGTAAAGGAAACTAAGAAGTTTGAGGAGGTACTTGTGTATCTCCTTGACTATACAGTATCCTCCCTTTTCCAGATTATCAGAAGCATTCACAGAAGTAATCACTGAGCTAACACAATCCCAGCCTTTCTAGAATATATGGAAGAATCAGTGAGCTATAGAATGGATGCCAGTGTCCCTCTCCTGGATTTTTATCCAGACACTATGTTTAGTGAACACAGAAAACTTTATTTACTCAGTTATATTTTTAAAGGAACAATATTCTTAAATTCTTCCAGTGTATGTTTTGAGAAAGTGTGTGTGAAGAAAACTTTTCATACCATAATGAACATCGGTGCTATATATAACACACAATAACCATTCATATTTTCCTTTAAAATGAGGGGCATAAGCAAATATTTCAGGAAGCCAAATATATTTGGTATCTTCTTAGGGCAAACAATGGATTTATTTATAGCAGCATCTGTTAATTTGTTCCTGGCTAGAGTGAGAATAGGGAGAAAATAGTTGTTCTCAAGTTCTTATTATCCCTCATCTTGACCCTGAGCTAAATGTCACAAACTGCAGTACTTTCCCTGTACCTCCCAGTCTGTGGTACGGAAAAGAACCCTGGATAGAGTCTGTTGCCACTGCTTTTACTATAAGCTGTCTGTGTGACCTTGGTTGAGTCAGTAATGTCCTACAGTACAAAATAAGGGGCATGGATACATAAACTCTAGAACTGGTTATAGCTATGATGCTCTGTGGTTCTATAAGAAGCAAATAAGAGGACTCTGTTGGAGGAATTTCTGTGCCCTGTTTCTAAGGACTATGCTGCAGGTATATAGAGATCTTTCAAACAGGGTGACAGAGTGTGTGTGACTACTGGTTGCCACCTTGCTACACTTCCTGAAAGTATTTTATATCCAAACTTAAGAGTGACTGGATCTGCTCAAAATGACATCTGGATAATCCAGGATATATCCAGAGCTCTTTCTAAAAAAAGAGAAGCATGCTATTGAAATTATGGTCCCATATTTAGAGCATGCCCTGTTTATCCCACCAAAAGAAAGAGCTCCAAAAAGGGACAAAGATTTGAGAAATACACTGATTCTGAATGTTATCAACATCACTTTCCTATATGAAAGGAATTGAGCTGAAAATGACCTTTTGAGTTCAAGTCAGATTCTGCTTTCCTTCCATTTCTTTGTCCACCAAAGGTAAACTATTAATTTTTTATCCACCACCTGCCATTCAGTAGAAAACATTTACTATATTCCTGTGTTTCCCTTACGTACTTAATATAGTAAATGAAAATACTTCAAAGACTTATTTATATTATAGCCTCCTTACTTATATTAAGTAATTACAAGCTTGTTTTAAGATTCTGGCCTGTGATATTATAGACAAGCGAGAGGGGGTTGGAAGAGAGAGAGAGGAGAGGGAGGGAGGACTGGAAGGAGAGAGAGGAGAGCAAGAACAACTGGTTATGTTTATTTTTCTTTCCTATCAGTATTTTTATGTTATCAGGGCCTTGTGATTACAGAGTCCATCTTGGCATGTGATGGTAGATATTATAAGGATAAAGCTATCATTATGATTGAGATTAGTTACTTGGTGGTTTGAGCAGGTGGAGGCTTTTCATTAATGTCGGCAAAGTAAAAGTATATCCAACTGGTCGACAGCCCAGCACAGAAGATCACGGGGTGAGAAGGGCAAAGTAAGGTGTGACAGCAAATAGAGATTACAGAGACAGCATCTGTCTGGAAAGAGCAGCTGTCAGTTATAAAGGCTCCTGTAACAAATGAAAGATTGCACGCTGGATCGCTAGAAATAAAGATGAACAGTAATAAGATTGTGGACCACTACAGCATGGTTTGAAGAGGAAATAACAAATGCTCATAAAATGGAATGTGTGATGCAGTGATAAATGAACTCCCCAGTTTTTTTGTGTGTAGACAAGGTCTTATTGCAAGAGTACATTTGACTATAGTGTATTAGACCAAGTTGGGTGACTGAATCCTTATGGAGAGATATAAAATGGTCTGAAGCCATGAGCCCCCCAGAAGCAGTTCAGTTCACCCTTTATCATTACAACCCCATGTAATGGGTTTTTGCACATCTATTCACTTGTGGGGAATAAGCATTAAGGATTTTCCATGATTTTTTGAAGTTTTTCTTTTAGAGAGTTTTATTTTTATAAACTGAATAAGCCTCTTGACTGGAGATTTGGACAGATGTCTTTTTTAAGGGAAAACATGCTTACTTTGAAAGCTTTTAATCTCTATTCAATCACCTTAACAAAAAGTGTGTAACTTATTTTAGCCAAAGTATTTCATAGCACCTTTATATCTTAATGTGTATTTTTAACTTTTTAATTTCCTGTTAGCTGGCTGTTTTTGGAACCACATCCTAGGTTGGAAACTTATTGCTGGCAATCTTTTGAAAGATACATTTCAAAGATACTTTCTGAGTAAGAAAATGTGTTTTTTTTTTTCCAGAGAAGTATATCAGAGAATTCCCTGGTAGCAATGGACTTCTCAGGCCAGAAAAGCAGAGTTATAGAAAATCCTACTGAAGCCCTTTCAGTTGCAGTTGAAGAAGGACTTGCTTGGAGGGTACAAGTAACTCCAGCTTATTCAAAATATTTAAGATTTTGAATTTGTTTCATCCCAGAAATGAAATTTGTTCTTCCCCTTTCTTGTGCAGAAAAAAGGATGTTTACGCCTGGCTACTCATGGTAGCCCCACTGCCTCTTCACAGAGTTCTGCCACAAACATAGGTAAGTCTGTGCACATTCACTGTGAGTGAAGGGTTGGATAGATGTGCGCTCAGCCATAGTTACTGGGTTGTTTTGGTGGAAAATACATGCAATTAAATTGTGATCATTTCAAACCAAGTTTTGCATTTCTCTATTTTCTGCAGCTATCCACCGGTCCCAGCCATGGTTTCACCACAAAATTTCTAGAGATGAAGCTCAACGTTTGATTATTCAACAAGGACTTGTAGATGGGTAAGTCTAAGTTTTGAATGATTCAGTGATTCTCATTTCACCTTTAATTATCGATTACTTATTCAATATGTACGGAGTTTTGACTTTGGCTTGACACAGAGCAGAAGTGACATTTTTTATAGAAGTTTGGGTGACATTGAATTCTAGCAATATCTGTATAATACCAGATACATAATGTAATACCAAATACATAGTATAATACCAGATACATACATACCAATATACATAGTATACATTGTATGCCAGTAAATAAGTGCTTAGTGTTTATATATAAATAAACAGGTAACCGAATAGGATGTTCTGTTTTTAACCAGTGTTTATTAGTTGCGCTTCCTGTGCAAATATCATCTTAGATATCAATTCATGGGGACAAATCTGAACTGATTTTGGGTATCAGCATTTTGATTTGAACATGTATTTAATATAGTACCTAAGTACAGTTAATGTCATGACATTGTCTTACATGTTATATATTTTAAGTGTAATGCAAGGTTTATTAATTAAGAAAGTAGTTCTTATGTATTTTGACTGCTTGTTTTACTTTTTATCTCTGTTTATATTCCTATTTTCTTGTCTCTAAAATTGAACAGCTTAAAGTAATAGAAAACTATATAAAAAAGTACTTCTTGAATATTTCTCCTGTTATCTTTTAGTGGGCTACTATGGAAATGCTAGAGAAATATAAAATATTTTATTAAAAACATAATTTTTTTCTCAAATTACTCATTATTTCAGATACCACTCATAATATATTCAGATATTGCAAAATTCCCCTTCCCAATGCAATACAAATTAGGAATGTTGTGTTGAGGTTTGGATGAGAAATTAGAGTAGCATCAATTTAAACAAGTGGAGATACTGGGATCTTTTCTTTTAGGGGTTGGTTTATGATGATGAAAGTGAAAATATTTCAAGGTGATTTAATATTGACATTGGATAAATTCAAATCTTCACATAAAAAATTATTAAAAGAATTTCAGTATCTTCTAGTTTCTAAGCAAAGATTACAATATACTTCCTCTGCATGGAACAGTTTTTTGATATAAATTTGTACAATCAACCAAATTATCTGATGAGATAAAAAAAAACAATAAACAATAGAAATGGTTGAAATATTTGGGAGGATGATAATTGCCTTTATTTGTGTACCCAGTTTTTGTAAAAAGAGAGAAATAATTATATAAAGAGTGGTAATATCTTTACTTTTTTAATTAAAATTTTGTTTTGTGTCCTTTGGAAAGATGCAATGATGCTAAGCAATCCACTAGGTGGTAGTGGTGATCTCCGGAATGGGGAGAGAATTACAGCTTGATTTACCAATGAAACTTACTTTTGTCCCATTTCTCAGTGATGTAATGTCAGAATCTCACACAGCACTAATGAAATGGGTAACCTCATTAGACATGCGATGGCTCAAATTTGGTTGCCTCTGCCCAGGCCCAGTGAGATTAGTATTGGAGTCACCAGTGGGAACTGTTTGCACAGTCTGTTTGCCAACAATTAACACAAAGCTAGTTTTGCTTGCATTGTACGCCAGTAAATAAGAACCCATGCCTGGCAGCATTTTTCTCTTAGGCCATCAGGCTATGTCTTGTTTTCCTAGCCTGACAATTTAGAGGCTTTTCTGCTGCTTTCTTCAAGGTTAAAGTACATGTTGTGAGGGTGTTTCTTTTACTTATTATATTTTCCTCAGTTATTTAACAAATGATTCCAAGATTGATTTTTAGAATATATTCATTTCTGTTTTGTATCTACCAGTAAGAACTAGAATCAAAAAGAAAAAGGGAATCCAGTGTAGAACAGGGGAATAAAAAGTGATTTTGTTTTCAATAATTTTCTCTGTTCAAGGTTAATATGATAGAGAAGTTAAAATAACAATGTGCTAATGCCTCATTTTCCTACAGGAGACTTTCATGGGAATACTGATTCCCCAGGGAAAAAGGACATAGCACTAATTATTGATGCTAACATAGCATTATAATTATTATGCACAAATAATCTGAAAAATGAGCTGTACATTCATCCTATTAAAATTCCTTTAGCACTGAAGGTAGTTTAATAGCATAAGATTATATTATAACATATTGTTTACCACGCTAGATAATACCACAGTAAAGGAAATCAACGGCAATGTTTATGAGTACACCTCCTAGATTTGTATACAGTATGTATCTGTAAAATCCATGAGTAAATGTAGAAACATATTGAAATTCCTTCTCTTTCTTTAGAGTTTTCTTGGTACGGGATAGTCAGAGTAACCCCAAAACTTTCGTACTGTCAATGAGTCATGGACAAAAAATAAAGCACTTTCAAATTATACCAGTAAGTAATTTGTGATTTCACATTTGTGTATTAGAAATCATCTAAATACATAAGCTTTTGGAAACTTTGGTTTTCTTTGGTTCTTTTATTAAATATAATTTGGGAGCTTGTGCTTTGACTAGAGTTAAGTTTGGCAGAAGTAGTTTTATAAGCCTGAATTAATATAAGAAATACAGGAATTGTAAAAATTAAATTTCCCTTTTCCCATGAAATATGATTTAGCAATATTGCATAGACCCCATGCCACCTATTGTTAAAAGGCCACTAAAGATTCTTTCTGAATTCTACCAGCGGTTCTTTAAAAAAATCATTATTTTAAAGTCCTTTCTTCCTCTCATCTCAAAAATATCTTTTTGTTTTTGTATTTTTGTTTTTAATCATTATAGATAGATACATTGGTGCTTTGAAACTAGAAAACAATTAAAATATTCTCAGCACATTTAAAACTTTCTGTAATTCTGTTTCTGGATGGCACAACTCGCTTTAGGATTTGTGTTGCTTGTGCTGTTGTCCAGTGTGTCGGCACACCTGTGTCTGTATGTGCATGCATGAACGTATGTCTGCTTGTGATCGCTATGTTGGAACCAGAGTGTGGAATAATAAAGATTTAGTCTACTTTGCCAAAAGTATTACATGAGACTGCTACATTGCTAGTGTTTCCTTTCAAATTGCTTCTTTTTGGAATTATTCTAAGTCCATATGAAGTACCTTTCCTATTTTCTTAATTGTGTGAGCAAACGTTCCTGGCAAGTTCGAATTGCTTAATGCTAAAAGAACTCAGTGCTGCCCCCCATTAAAAAACAAAGACAAGGGCCTCCCTGGTGGTGCAAAGGGTTGAACGCAGCGCTGTGAGGCTGTCCGCAACCTCTGCAGCGTGGGTTCTATCCTAGCTGGCCAGCGAGAATCCCACATGGCAAGCAGACCTCTCCTGGCTTGCCCGCTGCTCCCCTCAGCAGTGTACTTCAGTCTGTCTGCCTGTTCTGTTCCCCACTCTGTCTCTGGTGAATCCTCTCACCTCCCACACCTCTGGCCTATATCCCAGTTCTTTTAATCATAAATAAATAAATCTTAAAAAAAAAGACAACTATCATTGCATCTATATTCGATTACTTCAGTATCAATTTGCTGACAAATTATGTGAATATTCATTTTTTTTAAAGATTTATTTATACAAGAGCTGGGTACAGGCCAGAGGCACAGGAGGGTGAGAGTATTCACCAGAGACAGAGTGGGGAACAGAACAGGCAGATTGACTGAAATACACTGCTGAGGGGAGCAGCAGACAAGCCAGGAGAGGTCTGCTCACCATGTGGGATTCTCACTGGCCGCCTAGGATTGAACCCATGCTGCAGAGGCTGTGGACAGCTTCACAGCACGGCGCTCAACCCGTGGTGCCACTGGGGAGGCCCCATTTTTAATATACTAAATGAGGCTATGAAGTAGATAACATTTAGAAATGGAAATTAATTTTCTCTAAGTGGGAACATTAAAATCTTTTACTTGTACACTGAATAGTAAAGATTTCTCACTGTCCATTGATGAAGAATAGTCTTACTATTCCAACTGCATAATGTTGGGTGAATTAGAGACAGAATGTGAAACCACACTACTTATCCTCAGATCAGATGAACTTTTTTTAAATGCAAACAAAGTTACTAAAAAGAAGAGGACACACCATAACATTCTTTTTATTGTCCTCTAGTTTTATAAGCCTGTCAGTTTTGGCATATAAAGACAACAGTGTGTGATAGACTGTGATTGTCCTTTGGGGTATTCTGCCCTTCTGTTAGTTTGTTGTTTTTCCACTTGTAGGTGGAAGATGATGGTGAAATGTTCCACACACTCGATGAAGGCCATACAAGATTTACAGATCTAATCCAGCTGGTGGAGTTCTATCAACTGAATAAGGGTGTTCTTCCTTGCAAGTTGAAACATTATTGTGCTAGGATTGCTCTTTAGCCAATCTAGGAATGTCTTGTTCAACTATTGAAGAAAAGGACTCAAGAAAAATAAGAAGAAAACAGAATGACATAAATAAGGGTGAAAATGTTACCATGGTGAAAAGAATCTATTCCATCTACAAGTTACAAAATAGTTTATGCAATGCAGATAAGCAAAGATTTGGATTGACATTATATTATCATTTAAAATTCATTAGTTGAAATTAAACTTCGGAAAAAATGATTTCTCGTGTTCTTGTGTGATTTTATATTACTGTAATATTTTCTTCAAGTAGGATTATTTTTAATGTCTTTTTGTCCTTGTTTATTATAGGGTTATTAGAATTCCCAACCACAAAATATAGGGGGAAAATGGGATTCAGAATGATTTCTCTGTAAATCAAATTTCAGTTACACCACTTTTTTTAATAACTGAAGAAATAGGATAAAAACTTGAATTATCAATTAAAAGAAGCTACTACACGCTATTAATAAATCTAAAATCTATTGTAAATTGTATTTTTCTGAGTTTATTATAACCTTAAAATCAAATCATATTTTGGAGTAGTGGCTTAAAATTATTTTAAAATTTATTGTTTTTTTTTTTTTTTCAGAATGACTTGTATTACATTATTAAATCATTAGTTGCACAGTAATATTTACATTGATGTTATGCCTATTAGTGGCATATTATTCATTGCACTTTTTTATTAATGATCAGTTGAAACTATTTGATTTTAAGAAAATGAATATAGCGATTTATATACTTTACACATGCCTTCTTGTGGCATCATCTATGACAATATAACCATACCACCTTAATATTTCACATTTTCCTCATATTATAACTCCCAGAAGGCTTTTTAGTTCCTTTTACTTCTAGATCATTAACCAGGTCATAATTGGTAAAATCAAAGATTTAAAATATATAAGGATCCTAGTAGGTAAATCTCTACTATTCAGTTTGTGTATCTCCTTTCAGTTTCTTATTTTGGCAAATCAATATAAAAGCCAAAGATTTTGGACACTTGAGACACTAGCCCCCCCTTATTACCTCTTTGAGACAATCTGGGAAATTTTTGTTGGAATTCTTATTCTGATTTTTCCACTTTTTATGGAAAAGATATTCGTTGTTCTAAAAAATATGAGAAATGAAATGTCAAATAAACATTAAAATCATACAAAATATTGCCCATCTCCTCTGATTTATAATAATATGGTTGGGAAGTTAAGACAATCTTTTTAGAACATTTTAAAATATGGATGTAGTGTGTAGACATGCATATGAAGAGGTATGAACTTGTTCCCCTAAATCATGTACAGCGTTATAAACCAATGTTACCACTATTTAAAAATATAAAATAATATAAATAGCATACTTTGTTTTTTTATGAATTATTTTATTTTATATAATTCTTACATCATTTTTCATTTCTGCATAATGTATGCATTTTCATTTTGGTTATATTCCCCATACAATTCCCACCCTCTTTTTCTGACCCTAATCCCTCTTCTCCTCCCCCCGCCCCCACACTGTAGTGTGTCTCTGGTCTATAGTTGCTTGTTGATTTTGATTTTTACTTTATTGCAATTAGTCTTTTTCCTGGTCCCTTATTTAGGTTTTCTAAATTCCTGCTATGAGTGAGACCATCCGGTACTTTTCTTTTTCTTTCTGGCTTATTTCGCTGAGCATGATCCCTTCCAGCTCCATCCATGTTGCTGCAAATTGCATGAGTTTATCTTTTTTGATTGCTGAGTAATACTCCATTGTGTATATATATAACATCTTCTTGATCTAGTCATCTATATTTGGGCATTTGGGTTGTTTCCATAGTTTAGCTATTGTAAATAGTGCTGCTACAAACATAGGGGTGCATATGCCCTTTTAAATTAATGTTTCTGTGTCCTTTGGGTAAATACCTAGGAGTGGAGTTGCTAGATCATATGGAAGCTCCATCTTTAGCAGACTGAGGAATCCCCACACAGCTTCCCATAGTGGTTGGACCAGTGAACTCCCACCAGCAGCGCAGGAGAGTTCCTTTTTCTCCACATCCTCACCAACATTTGTTGTTGCCAGTTTTTTTAATATGTGCCATTCTCAATGGTGTAAGGTGGTATGGCATTGTAGTTTTGATTTGTATTTCCCTGATTACAAGTGATGTTGAACATTTTTTTCATATGCTTGTTGGCCATTTGCATTTCCCCTTTGGAGAAGTTTCTTTTTAGCTCTTCTGCCCATTTTTTTTTTTTTTACAATTCTTTTTTTTAATTTATTTTATTTTATTTTATTTTATTATTTATACAAGCACTGGGTACAGTCAGAAGCGCGGGAGGGTGAGAGAATTCACCAGAGCCAGAGCGGGGAGCAGAGCAGGCAGAAGGACCGAAGTACACTGCTGAGGGGAGCAGCGGGCGGCAGCAAAGGTCTGTGCGCCATGTGGGACCCTCCTCCGGTGGCTGGGGAGCAGCCTGGGATCGAACCGGCGCTGCAGAGGCTGTGGGCAGCCTCGCAACTCAGCGCTCAACCGCTGCACCACCGGGGAGGCCCTTCTGCCCATTTTTTAACTGGATTATTTTCTTTGGTTTTTTTTTGTTGTTGTTGAGTCTCATCAGCTCTTTGTAGATTTTTGTGATTGGTCCTTTATCATTAGTGTTGTGTGCAAAAATGTTTTCCCAGTCGGTGGGGTTTCTCTTTGTTTTGGCTATTGTCTCTTTTGCTGTGCAGAAGCTCTTCAATTTGATGTAGTTCCAGCTGTTTAACTTTGCCCTCATTATCACTGCTTTGGGTGATGTGTCTGTAACGATGTCTTTGAGGTGCATGTCATGTAGTGTTTCACCTATATTTCCTTCTATATATTTTATGGTTTCATGTCTTATGTCTAGTTCTTTAATCCATTTTGAGTTGGTTTTTGTGCATGGTGCGAGGTAGTAGTCAAGCTTCATTCTTTTTCATGTAGCAACCCAGTTTTCCCAGCACCATTTATTGAACAAACTTTCTTTGCTCCAGTGCATATTCTTTGCTCCTTTGTCAAATATTAGTTGACCATAAATCTGTGGGTTTATTTCTGGATTTTCTATTCGGTTCCATTGGTCCGTGTGTCTGTTCTTGTTCCAATACCATGCAATTTTGATGATTGTGGCTTTGTAGTATAGTTTGAAATCTGGGAGTGTGATGCCTCCATTCCCTTCTTTTTTTTCAGGAGAGCTTTGGCTATTTGGGGTTTTTGGTGATTCCATATGAATTTCATCAATAATTGTTCTATTTCTTTGAAGAATGTCATTGAAATTTTAAATAACACACTTTGAAGAAAGTTTTTTGGTAGCAAAGCATCTGAAACATTCATCAAATGCTAATGAATAATTATAACTGAAAAGATACTGGCATATTTTAAAAATATTCAGTTTACTTTTAGCCAAATGCAAACTTAATTTTTAAACCTCTGAAACTTAGAATATAAATCTGATGTCACCAAATATTGATCTGGAGTCTATGAAAGTTTGGAAGACAGAAGAGAACATCTATGTGGAGGAGCAATAGGTAACCATTTGCCCCTTTCAACCTTTCAAAATAGGCTTGAGTATTTCTGATTTATAAAAATTCTTTGTGTTTTGAATTAAAATGCATTTTCTAATCTTGTGCCCACTTCAAATGGACAATATCAGAAAATGTAACATTTTAAATACTAGAGTGTCATAAATTCACCAACTTGTTTTTGCTATCAACATTTGTGTCTCTAACTTCATTCATGGTCTAAATTTACTATTGTGGAGCCAGATTTTGCATGTGTTGTTTTACTTTGAGCTTAAAGCATAAGTCAAGAAAAATTATTGAAGGATATTAACATTATCCTTCCTGATATCCTCTGATAAAGAGTTTTGAATATGTGTGTGTGTGTGTATGTGTGTGTGTAAATCTAGTATGAAATTAATTCTGAGGATGTTAGACACATTCATAGTTGGTACAATATTAAAAATGGATTTCCAAGAAAAATGTGAATTACCTTTGGATTTATGTTTCATTTTTATTTAGCCAAGTTCTTCTGTCTTGCACCATTTGGAGTAGGGATTAGGACAAATCAACTCGTTTTCTTTCTTTTCTGTTCACATATTGGAGTTAATATACTTCACTCTCCTAGAAAGAAGCAGACACAGGAGGCCATCTGATCCATATTGTTCTTTTTTTATTTCTTTATGTGGAAGAATCAGGTAATTATGTTAAACCTCCAGGAGACCTAATCAAACAATGAAATATATTAACAGTGTTTGCATTCAGAATAATTACTTTTTTCACAGATATAATGGTGTCAACTCTGACAGATTTAAGTAGATTAGATGGAGAATTTTGTTTGTCTCCATTTTAGGGTGGTCAGCATTAATTAGAATCCTGTGTAGTCTCTCTGGCTTCTGAATACCAGCAGTGCCAACTCCACATATGATAGTTGTTTTATGGTAGTGATAATCATACTATTACCTGGATTATGACTTCTCCAAAGAGGAGAGATTACCATTGAAATGATTACAGTTTGGTAAAAGCTGGTTCCACTATCTAGAAAGTTATTTATTTTTTTAAGGATTTATTTATTTATGCATACAAGAGCTGGGGTATAGGCCAGATGTGTTGGGGGGGGGGGGTGAGAGAGGATTAACCAGAGACAGAGTAGGGAACAGAACAGGCAGACTGACCAAAGTACACTGCTGAGGGGAGCAGTGGGTGAGCCAGGAGAGGTCTGCTGTGCCACGCGGGCTGCTCCCTGGCCTGCTGGGGGATGGAACTGTGCCTCAGAAGCTGCAGTCAGCCTCATAGGCTGCTTCTCAACCCCTTTCGCCATGAGGGAGGCCCTCTAGAAAGTTCTTTATTGCCAGCCATTCTTAAGCTTTTCTGTGCCATGGGTTTATCTTGTAGCCTGATGAAATTATGAACCCCTTTCACAGAATGTCTTTAAATATGTTAAGTAAAGAGATTTTCAAAACTAACTACAGAACTTTAATTCTGTAATTGTATATGTAGATGGATCATAGGTGAAAACCCTTCTGTGTTTTCTGGTTATTTTGAATATTGTCCATATTAGTCCTCCAGTTTTCTGTCACCTGTTCTCTAGTGCACATAGTGGGTGATCCTCAGCGTTATGCACACCAGTGGAATACAGAGTAGTTTGCTTGAGTTACAACATTCTAACTTAATCAAACACTCAACCAAAACTTCAAACCTGCCTCTTTTGGGATATATTTCTTCCTGCCAGCACTGGCTCCCACTTCTGCCATCAATGACATTTGGCATGCTCTTAAATGGGGCACAGCTTATGATGTTTCTAATTGTGTATGGGTTAGGCCGTAAGTTATAAATGTGAACTAGCACAAGACTGTATCCATCCAGAGACATTTATTATAGAGTCCACCAGCTTGAGAAGGGTATCCCAGTGAATTTCTGACCAGCATAGATACTAGTTTCTGCAGTTACTTTGCTGTGCCAATTCCATTTTAATTAATAAGAAATCCACTATTTCCTAATTCAATCTCACATAGTACACAAAGAATTAGAAACTAGAGTTCAGATTATAGCTCCTGAGTCATACTTTGTGGATTTGAATTCTAGCCCATTACATAGTAGCTATTATCCTTGGTCAACTCAAATTTATTCATTTCTACAGAGGGATCACCATCAGCATTGTGGCCACTTTTTGTGATGGTTCAATAAAGTCATTCATGTATAATGCTTAGCACACTGTCTAGAATATTGATATATTTGTTAGTGCATTAGTAATTGTACTCTGCCTCCCTAGAACTTTGTCCTTTATGCCACTGCGTGCTTTTGTTTTGCCTCTACTTGTTTGCCCATCCTTCCAAAAATAGTACATTTTACATTATACATTGTGTCTCTGCCTTTGTGTCAGACCTTACTACTAGAGTTGCAGTATGGTGGGCCCTCAGCCATCTGCATGGATCATGTACACCAGTGCTCACCTGTGCCAAGCCCTGCTGACACCATGCTTTCTCCCTCTTACTGATTAAGAAAAAATAAGATCTAAGAGTCTTATACTTTTCATCTCTTAAATAACAGTGCTTGAAAGGATGGGAAATAAAGGACTCTGCAAATCAGCTCTAGAACACCTTCCTAGATATTGGTTGAAATGGTCTAGTGCGTAAATGAAGGAATCTGAAAAGACTGCTAAGTGATTGGTGCTCCTCAGAGAAATTGATAAACTTTTGTTGCATCAATGTGTCCCTGGTCATACACTCAAAGTGATTCGGCTGGAAGTACTTGTAATGTTAGAGATCTGATTAGTAGCTGAAAACAATGTTCTTACCTTGTGTATTTGTTAAGTTCACTTCACCATGTATTGAGTGCCCATTAGATGAAAGACACTTTTAGAGATGCAAAATTGAATACTAGAGATTTACAAGTATCTGTCATAGAAACCAGGCTGAGTAAGTGTTGTACTATAAATACAATGGTAGGGAGACATTGGTCACACTTGCTGAAAAATGGGAGGATTGAGGTGAGTCCTGGAAGATCTCTAGGAGTTAGGTTTATAAAACCTTGAAGAAAGAACGGTACAATATCATCAAAGAGTGGCAATATGAGGCAACACAGAAAGGACATAGATTGAAATTAAGAGTTTCTCAATGATAGCGTCATTGTAACTGAAGTATATAGGGGATTAAGATGGAGAAGGAAGTTATGACAAATAGGACTGGAGGGCCAACTCCTGCTGCATTCGGGAGAACTTCAGTACTCTGCAAATTGGCTTACATTTTAGTTACTGGAAGCCAAAATCAGGTACCTTAATGTGTCACCCCATTGAAATTTTACCTGTTTGAAATCAGGAATGGGGTTTATTATTTTTATCTCTGTTCTGTATATTGGAAATTCTCAAAAATATCAATTGAGTAAATGAGCAAAATAGAGTATAGAAGTACCCTGATATCTGGATCAGAAGAGCAACTGTTGATAAGATGGGGAAGAGAACCAAAGGAGAATGACCCATCAAAAAGCCCTTCAATAATCTAGTAATCAGGAGAGACTGCTCTACCTAGGGCTTGGATATATATAAAAAAAGAATTTTATGAAGGGAGAATCATATGTGATATCGATAATTGGATGAGAATGATGAGGAAGAGGCAAAGGAGGAGTCAAAAAGAAACTCAGAAGATGGTGATAATTATCATGGTACAAAAGTTGTGATTTAACAGAAGACACCAGAATTCTTGGCCATAGAATTTTCTTTTTATTTATTTATTTTTCTTAAAGATTGATTTATTTATACAAGCACTGGGGTATAGGCCAGAGGTGTGGGAGGGTGAGCGGGAAGTGAGAGAATTCACCAGAGATGGAGCGGGAAGCGGAATAGGCAGAAGGACCGAACTACACTGCTGAGGGGAGCAATGGGCGAGACAGGAGAGGTCTGCCTTGCCATGCAGGTCTCTCCCTGGCCGGCTGGGAATCGAACTGGCGCTGCAGAGGCTGCGGGCAGCTTCGCAACCCAGTGCTCAACCGCTGTACCACCGGGGAGGCCCCTAGCCACTCTCCCTTGCATTCTATCTTTCAGCTAGTCTAATGTATACCATCCTATACATTACACTCCTAGGACTTATTTATGGTATAACAGGAAGTTTGTACCATTTGATCATGTTCACCCATTTCACCCATCTCACATTCCCCACCCCCACCAGCTCTGGCAACCACTAATTCTTTTCTCTGTACCTATAATTTTGTTTTTTGTTAGGTTTTACATAAAAGTGAGATCATGTATGATTTGTCTTTTCTCTGAGTCATTTCACTTGGCAGAATGCCCTTAGAGTCCATCCAGGTTGTCACACATGATAGGATTTCCATCTTAGATTGGGCTGAATAATGTTTGGAAATACTTATCTAAAACAGAAAATGTGTATTGCCCTTTATCTTGAAACTCTTTCTAGAATTTTTTTCTAAGAAAATTAGTCAAATACTGTAGCAAGATGACCTATCAATTCATTTACTCATTTGCTTAGTTATTCATATTCATGCATGCAATAGCTGTTTTGTTAGTGTCCACTGTAGGATTGATATAAATGACTGATGTAATGAAAAACACAATTAGTGATCTTGTGGAACTTGTTTTCTGGTAAATTATACTGACAGAAAAAAAAAACAAGAAACAAATAGAAAATAGTTTCCTATTTGCAAATCATACATCTGAGAAAGGGTTAAACATTCAAAACATAGAGAGACTTCTTACAACTCAACAATGAGATATAAACAACTTGACTTACAAAATGGCAGATCTGCAGAGACTTTGCCAAACAAGGCAAAAAATGATCAAATGGCACATGAAAAGATGTTGAACTTCTCTTATTGTTAGAGAAATGTAAATCATAGTAATAATGAGATATCACTTAACACTTAGGAGAATAGTTGTCACCGAAGTACAAGAAATTACAAGTCTTGGCAAGGATGTAAAGAAAACCCTCATGTACTATTGGTGGATTGTATATTGGTGTAGCCAATATGGAAAGCAGAATGGAGATTCCTCAAAAAATTAAGAATAGAAATACAGTACGGTCCATCTCGCCCACTTCTGGGTTTCCGCCAAAAAATACAAAAACACTAATTTGAAGAGTTATGTGCACCCTGATGTTCACCACAGCATTGTTTATGATATCCAAGCCTAAATGCATGTAATTGGATAAAGAAGATGGGGATATACACACAGTGGAATACTACTGAGCTACTAAAAAGGAAAGATGAAATCCACTTCCAATAACATGGTTGGACCTAGAGGGTATTATGTCCAGTGAAATAAGTCAGCTGAAGAAAGACAAACACCCTATGAATTTAGTGGCATGTAATAGATTAAAAAAGGGAAGAAAAAACAATACAAAAATAAACTCTTAGACTATGAAACCAAAATAGCAGTTCCCAGAGGAGAAGGGGGAGGGGGTGGGTAAGTCAGTTAAAAGGGTTCAGTTGTATGGTGGCAGATGCAAAGTAGACTCTTGGTGGCAAGTGTAATACATACGAATGTTGATTTATAATACATATATATCTGAAACCTATATAGTATTATAAATCACTGTAACATTGAATATTTTTTTAAGAGAAAAAGCATTTAATTACGTGTAAGAAACTATTATCAAGAATAAGAGCATGGGTAATGCATTAGATAAGACAGTCAAAGTAAACCTCTCTAAGGAAATATTATTTAAAGAGAAAATAGTAATAATGATTGGGCAAGGAGGGTAAAGATGGAGTAGTACAGATGACATTCAGATCATACAGGCACTTTATACTCTAGGATAATGATAATGGAAAACCATTGCTGATTTTTAAATAATGATAAAATAGGAAAAGATCATTATAGAAGCTTTGTGAATAATGGATTTGAAGTGAGCAAGAACATGTTTATTTCAGCATTTTTTTAATAGTGAAAAACTGGAAACAACAAATACCTAGAAGACTGGACATCATCATCTTTATGGATGGTCATACATCTATAGTCATTGTTGTGGAAAAATCCCCACAATTGTAAGTGTGTATGTGTGTGTGTGCTTGCACGAGCAGCCACATATGCAATGATAGGAGAATGTTCACAAAAGAGGAAGTAGAAGAAATTGAACTTGTTCTGCCTATTATATGAAATAGTAAGATTTGGGGATGATTTTCTATTTTGATTTATCTACTTTCTTTATAGCTTTTTATGATTTGGTGTA
Source organism: Talpa occidentalis (assembly GCF_014898055.3). Taxonomy (NCBI): domain Eukaryota; kingdom Metazoa; phylum Chordata; class Mammalia; order Eulipotyphla; family Talpidae; genus Talpa; species Talpa occidentalis. Next base: position 96,518,563 of record NW_023603184.1, on the reverse strand, counting down.
TGTTTTTATAATCAGAAGAAATGTTTTTTTCCAGTTTAGAGAAAAATGACAGACTCACCTATACAGAATGAAATTTATTGTCATTCTATTATTTTATTTCTACAAAATTTGTCTACTTCATGTGTTTATCATTTCCTAATGTGAATTGGCATTCTTGTCTAGTTTAATATACATGTGGACTATCAGATGTTATGTTCCCCCAATCTAGTATTTCAATCTGAGCATGTTACCCATCTGCCAAAACATGTAGATTCATTATTTCCCTTTAATTCTCAATGGACGATGAACACACATTTTGGTAGATGTCTGCCAATTTCTTAAGGAAAGAAGAGAAGTCTAAATTTAGGCTTTCTCCCCAGGCTGTGTTCTTTGTAACTCAAAGGAACTGGAAAATTTTCACTCAAAGAATCCTGTTTTTATCTTCTGAGGCTAGGCTAGCTTCCAGCTTTTGTCCTGAAGGACTAGTAAAGATTACAAAGTGGCTTCAACATCAAACTCCAAGTCCTCTTCCAGCAGCATTATCCCAGACATAAAGGAATGCTACACAGGTCGTTGAAAGTCCGAAAGTTGTTTGAGCATGTTTCTATAAGGACATTACTTTCTTGTTGCTATACATTGTAATATTCTGATGTTTTACTGGAGCAAAAGGAAACAATTTACCTAAAATTTCAATCTGCTTGGTTAATTTTCAGTCTCCCCAATAAATGGAAAGTAATAGTTTTCCCCTAAATTCTAGATGCTCTCTCTTCCTCTCTGTTTTTATAACCCCATCTCTGTAATATCTTGCCTTTGGTTTCTCATAGAAAATAGCTTAGCCTTTGTGCTTTCTTGCCCTTGTGACTCTTACCTTCTTGGTGCTTCTCAAAATTGGCCTTTACTATAAGTCACAATTATTAACTTAAAGTTATTAAATCTTAGCTTCCAAGTAAATACCTAAACTCTTTGTGCACAAACTCAGGTCTTAAAAAATCATCCATGAAGCTTCTGGTTAATCGAAAACTTAGTTGTGGGATTAGGAGGAGGAGAAAGAGGATGATGATGGTGTTGTTGATGTTTGCTTAAATGTTATCAAGACTGTTGAAGGCACCACTGTGTCCTTCCTGCACAACCATGATTCCCCAGAAGAAATAATCTATGTTTACTGAAACTCAAAAAAATCCCACATAAATAGTACATCTTTGTTGCAGAAAAACCAGATACCGACAACAGAAATTTTTCACTTACAATTTTACCACTCACAAATAACACAATGGTGCTAACAAATTGGTACGTAGATTGAGTAGCAACTATGCATTGCTTTGAATGTTTCACATTCGTTTTCTGTCACCCATTTAATCTATCTAGGAATCTGACTTTTATTTGTAAACAATCATGAATTATTTCTGTCTTATATTGCACTGTCTAAATTTGGGGAAATTTTTTAAATTTTATTTTTATATTCCCCATACAATTACAACCCCCTTATTTTGACCCCAAGCCCTCCTTTCCCCGCCCCTCAACCCCCATAGAATGTCTCTGGTTCATAGTTGTTTGTTGATTTTGATATTTTCTTTCTTATAGTTATTCTTTTTCCTGGTCCCTTATTTAAGTTTTCTAGATTCCTGCTATGAGTGAGACCATCTGGTATTTTTCTTTTTCTTTCTGGCTTATTTCGCTGAGCATGATCCCTTCCAACTCTATCCATGTTGCTGCAAATTGCATGAGTTTATCTTTTTTGATTGCTGAGTAATATTCCATTGCGTATATATACAATATCTTCTTGATCCAGTCATCTATTTTTGGGCATTTCGGTTGTTTCCATAGCTTAGCTATTGTAAATAGTGCTGCTATAAACACAGGGGTGCAGGTGCCCTTTTGAATTAATGTTTCTGTGTCCTTTGGGTAAATACCTAGGAGTGGAGATGCTAGATCATATGGAAGCTCCATCTTTAGCAGACTGAGGAATCCCCACACAGCTTTCCATAGTGGTTGGACCAGTTTGCACTCCCACCAACAGTGCAGAAGAGTTCCTTTTTCTCCACAACCTCGCCAACATTTGTTGTTGCTAGTTTTTTTAATATGTGCCATTCTCACTGGTGTGAGATGGTATGTCATGGTAGTTTTGATTTGCATTTTTTGGGGAAATGTTTTTTCTTTTTTTTTAGTAAAAACTTTAATGAGCAAATTTTGGGATGTGTTGTAACACGAAAAAAAGTCATCTAAAGAATTTCTTCCACTGATAAAGGTGAATTTTGCACTATGTTGTCCACAACAGTATATATCCAAATAGTATATATCCTTCAGGCTACCCGGAATTTCATGTTTAGAGCATTGAGCATAAGAATATAGTTTGTGATTCAACTACATTAGAATTTTCTTTCAAAGATTCTGCTATAGCTCTGCAACAGAGCCTAGAAATCTGCAACTGTAATAATCAATCCAGATGATTTAATGCTTACTAAACTTGAAAAGTCCCTATCAGTGCACTTGAATATTCCTGCCCAGTATTAATCTTTGCCACATTCCTCACTGTTTTCAAAATTTTAGTAGCAAGGTAATTCATCAAATTCCTGTTATTATAAAATGGCAATATAGATATTCAATGATCATATAATCATTGAATGTGTTTCCTCATCCCACTGTGTTTCAGTTTGAAAGACATTCTTCCAAATTCACAGTGGTGAGGTTTGCTGGAGGTCCTCTAAGTCAGCCTCAGAATAAGTCTCATATATTGTTGAATTTCAGGCTTTTCAAAGTTAAACATATAATGCACTAAATGTGATGGATGTCTCAGTTAATCCCACTAATGTTAACATTAAATAAAGGCATATATATGTAAAAAAAAAAACCCACTGATTTTTTTTTTACAGGTTTTACATTAAAAATCCAAACAATCTGAACGATGCCAAGGGACAGCCAGTGGATGTCACCAGTGCACCATAGAATTGTAGAACCAAGCACTGTTTTCACCTTTGTGTCTCAGAAATTACTGTGGTTGGTAGTCCTGTACTTTTGCAATATCCAATATTTTTTCCCTTTCCTTATAAATTATTGACTAATCCTGTACCAATTAGTTCTACCAGTTGGTAGGTTTGTTATCAAGTTAAGCTTCAAGACAAGAACCTGGACTCGGATGATTAAAAATTTAGAGGTGGTTGATTAAATATGCAGATAGTCTGTGAAGCTACTTCTTGAAACCATTATATTGCCTTTTAATACTAATGATTTGTATAATTAATAAAAAACAAGCCTGAGAGCATTACAGAGAGAAGTGAGATGTTAAAAAGAATTGGGTTAAATGCCAAGAAGCAAGAATATAATGCAGTAAGGACACATTTGCCGAATAAGTTCTAGCTGTTTTGCTTTAAGAATATGGCTGTCTTTTTAGCCAAAACCATGCACTGAATTCTACAGTTGTTTTAGAAATTATGTGTTGGATCAGTGAGTGGTCTCAGGTCTAATTAAATACATTTTGTGGATTGCATACTTTTTCTTCCAATTAAAAATCTTAATTACTTCAGTGAATTTTCTGATTTGAAGGTTTGTTGTGAAGTCTAAGCAGTGAAGCATAGATGTCCAGATCAAATTGGAACTGCTGTTGTGCTCCCTTGGCTTACAATAAAGCTATTTTTAGTTAACTATAAAATAATAAAATTTCCTTAGCAACTCTGACCCCCAAATTTATGTTTTTAATGAATATTTTTCTCTAGATCATGGATACTTCTCTGCTATGGATGCAAATTTGGAGTCAGTGCAGTGATTTCCATTGTGTGATAACCAAAAAGTCATTTAAGCTCTTTGTCCTCCTGTTTTCTTAGCTGTGTTATGCGGCAAATCAAACAATACCAGGAATAACTTATTTTGGGGCTCTGCCAAGTGTCAGGCACTATCATAGACTCTTTATATCATGTACCTCATTTGCTCATTGGAAAAAACCTCAGAAGGGAAGTTGTGCTATTCTGATGTCACTTTCAAATCATGGAGTGTCTGACTCAACTGCCTATAATCTTTTTCACAAGGGTTTTTTTCCAATAGATAATGTTGTTGGCATGATATCTAAGGGGTGGGCATTGCCTAAACATTGCACTAAATATATTCCAGGGGTGGTATGATGACTGAGGGGCTGGCAGCGTAAGCGCCATGAATGTCCAAATGCAATGTTTCTGAACACAAATCATGGCCAGCCCTTTTCCAGGGCCCTTTGAAAGGGGTTTCTGTCTGTGCTCACTCATCAGACTGAATTCCACTTACATTTTGGACACTGTGGAGTCAGAGCCACATAGGGCATTAATGTTTATTGCTCAACTTTGGTGCATTATTGTAGAAGACATGAAGTTGAGGGAGAGGTTTTCAACCTTAATTTAGAGACTGAAAAACCATGGTGAATCTAAACAGTAGCCTCAAGGTCCCTTCAAGAGTTTAGGATTGACCATTTTTTGTGTGTGTTTGGCCCTGGACACCACCTGTTTAAGGCTGTTATCAATCTCACCTCTGTTGGAGATGTTTTCCTGAGGGCTGCTTTTTGTTATCATTAATTATGAGCTATAACATCATCCCCAACGCGGTATGACACAATTACATCTGTGAGTAAACGTTGTGGGTGAGTAAAATAGCAATTGTAACATGATTTAAGATAGGTTAAATGATTATGAAATTAAGGTTCTGGATTTATAGAAGTTGAATGTATGAATAAGTGTGTTGGTTTAATTTGTTTTCTTTATACTTTGGAGTTTGTTTTATTTTCCTTGACCTAGGAAAAAATTTTTATGGTCAATTTTTTTAAATTTAAGTATCATTGCATTATAACATTATGTAAGTTTTGGCTGTGTGTATTTTGATAAAATTATTTTGCAGATGCTTATGTGTGTTACTTTTCAATTGCTGTTTCGTGGCCTGTCTATAGCTACACCTAACTGCAACATATACTAATCTTGATTTTTAAGACCATATTATATGACCTTTTTGTAGAATTGCCCTGTCACTGGATATTTCAGCTGGAAAAGACTTATGGGAAGCAGTGGGCATGGTGTCGTGGGGCACGACATGGGCAGTGAAAAGACCATAGGTCAGAAACACAGCGGGGTCAAGTTCACATAATAATTCTGTGACTTTGGGACAAATACCTTCTCTATACTTCTCTTTCTTTGTAAAAAAAAAAAAGAATTACCATAAGAACTGAAATATATGTGAAAAACATATAGGACCTGTTACAAAATGGCTCAATAAATACCATTTTTTTAAAAGCCACTTATAATTTTAACCCATGTATAACGTGTTGGCATGAGAGACTTTCAAGTCTTTTTCCCTTAAATTTTATTGATTTGACAATCATCTACATGCTTACATAATATTGGGGGTACAAAAATAGATGGCCAGTTATTAAAATTAGCAGACAAGGATCTTAAGCAATCTTAGGAATGTGTTCAAAATTTTATAAGAAAAGATGGATATAATGGACTAAAATGGATTTATTTCATGAAATAAATGTGAACTCTGAGAAAGGATGAAAAGAAAATTGAAAGATAGAAAATTTGGGATAAAAATTTCAGTGACAGTTTTAACAGCAGAATGAACATTGCAGAACAAAGAGCAGTAAGCTTGAAAACAGATCTGTAGAGATATTCTTAGTGCAGCAGAGAGAAAATAAAATAAAATCCGTTCCTTTTCCCTTTCTCTGTGTGAACATAGTGATCATTAAAAAAAATTTGGTTTAAAGGGTAAATGATTGTACTGTATAAGTAAATTTTATACCCATTTATTTATTAATTCCAACTATATCATAAACTTTCAATGTCCTGTCATCCACATTGTTTGAAATGAGAGCATGTGGTCCCCAAAATCTCTCTGGGTTCCACTTTTGCAGGTCACTGCACTTGTTTTTGGTAGACTCTCATGCCCTTTTTTCTTATAAACTGTAGAAGTAGACTTTTTTCCTCCTCACTCAAGGTTTTCTTCACTTACTCAGAATCTCGCTGTACTTCAAAGCACAACTTGAAATACACCTTTTCGATGAAACCTTCCAAGAGAAAAATACTAGATTCACACAGCACGTAGTTCTCTCAAAACTTTACATTTCTGAGGATTTGTTCAAGTGGGCTTTGTAAAATTAGCATGTGTTTGAAACAGAATATACTGGTCCTCATGAGTAGGGAATGCATTTCATGTATTACTTTGTATCCTCTCTGTGCTACCTAGTAAGGTAGGCACTGGCATATTTCCTGATTTGAATATTAGATACATTTCTAAGTACCCATATCAGAAAGAAAGAATATGAAATAATCCTCAAATTTTCAGAAAGTTATTTTTCATTCCACCTTCATCAGAGGTTTTTTAAAATTCTTTTTGAGGAATATGAAAATAATTTTATACTAATTTGTATATAAGGACATTTTCAAAGTTCTTTTTTGGTTATAAGTTTTTCCTCTTACTTTACTGCATCTATTTTACATTTATCAATTACTTCCTATGTCTTAGATATTGTTACAGGTGCTGAGGAAGTGAGATATTAAAAAATACAATATCCTGGTCCTCAAAGAACTCATGAAAAGGGAGAACAAATCTAGTTAACAGGTAAGTATAAAATATGGTGGTGTGATACAGTAAAAATATGGCACAGTGGTAAAACTCAGAGGTATAATGAAAGCACCCCAAATACCCCAAATTCAACCTGCTGTTGGCCGCCATGCTTTTCAAAACAAGATATTCATATCCTTTAGTTTGCCTACAAAGATTTTGTTTTAGTGGGCCCATACCCTTTCTCTTATTTCTAGTTTGTTCTTTTCCTATTGAATCGACTTCAGAAAATTTTAACTTTTCCATATTCCATGTTGGAATTTACATATATTTGTATCACACATGTCTCTCTCTTTCTCTTTCTCTGTAAATATATTCTGAGTACAGAATTGAATACAAACTCATCGTTGTTGCACTGAATTAATATATAATACTTACATGTGTTTACGTATGTATTTCATTCACGGGTCTTCTCTGTTGTATGCATGAAATTACTCTCTAGATTTATTCTTCTGGAAATTTATTCTTCTGGAAATCTTGATAATATATGACATGCTTCAACAGCATTTGCTTATCACTTCACACAATCATCAAGGATTTGGATAAGATCTAATCTGATTGTCAACATCTCTGAATGTATATATCTATAAAGATAATATCATGCTCTGTTTCTATATTGCTGAATGTTTCTCAAAGAATTTTTATGGAAATCTGATTTTATCTATCTATCCTAAAGAGTAATGTTCTTTAGGATAAATATGCCATGTTCATCACAGAATACAATGGGCAGAATATTTGGCAAATGCCACACGTGGTAATTCTTTTCACACAAAGGTAGTCCAAAATGTTTAAGTAATTCTTGTCATGTCAGAGAGTGCAAATGTTCTTCAGGTATGGTTGGTTGATTTTATAAATGAGTTTTTCCACTTTTCATAGTTACGTCAACAGACATTTCATTAAATCATATTTAAAGATTTGACAAGACAAGTCCTATGGAAAGCATGTTAGCTTAAATTTCACCATCTTGTCACACGGTGATTGGTCCAAGTTTGGTCGAGCCTGTAAGGGTGGGCTTAATCAGCATGACCATTTGCAGAAAGTAATGAAATTTAATAATAAATAATTCCAAGAGGCCTCGTTAAGCTGGAACATTATTATCAAACTGAATATACATGTTGACAGCTATGCCAATAAATTTGAGAGCTGTGAACATTTACTGCATAAAATAATGAAGGTCTTTAAGAAGGTTCTGCTGCTCTTGTTCTGGGAATAGAATTGCTCCCTGACTTTGTTTTCTTTTTTTGTCAAAGGGAAAAATAAAGGGTAAAAAAAAAAATCTGCTGGTTTTGCTGTCAGAGGCACACCTGTAAAAAGAAAAAAATGCAATAGTTCTGAATGAACTAGAAGAGATAAAAAATTTCTAAAGTTCACCATATTGGCAATCTTTGTTATCAAAACTGAGACTGCATATCTAACTGAATACAGTTATTTCCTTGAAGATTTACATCTTATCAAATTGAAATAGTGTTTTTGGATTTTAGTGCTGAATAAGAGTATAAGAAGATTACTTAATCCCTAGATCTTGATTCTGAATACAGAATTAAACACAAACTCATTATCATTGCTGCATTGAACTTAATACAATTATGAGCCAATAATTAAATGCTATGTTTGAAGACAGATTATATTATTTTTGCAGTACTAATAGTTTTTACAAAAGATAAAAGAAGCAGACAAGTTCTTTTAGATTTGTTTAGAATCTATTGTTATGGAACATGGATCTATTTTGGAACTAAATTGGCTTAGACATAAAATATCTAATATGCATCTTTACATGGAGAACTGCCAGTATAGATGATTACAATTTAGCTGCGATCAGAAGAGAATCAAATATATTATGGAAGCTATAGTATAATAAATGAATTTTGGTAAAGAGGGTCATCCTAATCAGATTAATTTTAGGCATAATTGCACAAACCCTAGCATCACTGAAGATAAACAACATAATCCCCTTAGAAGATTTTTTAAAAAATCTGCACAAAGTGTTTCTGAGTCTTCAACAAATTTTCATTTACTTGTACTGGATCCAATAAACAGAAGTGAAAGAATGAGAATGAACAGCCCTTCTTTGTTTTGTTTGTCCTTTTGTGTGTGTGTGTGTGTGTGTGTGTGTGAATATTATATTGTTCATATGGCACCTATTTGGCAACTGTAATCATCAGAATAAAAAATTGCTGACTTGTTCAGAAAGCAAGAAAGTTCTGAAATTCCTGTTCTGTGTACCTCTGATTCAGAGAAGGTTGTACACATTATACTGAAGTTTTACACCAAAATCTTGGACTATAGTGGTTGTCCCCCAGTTTCTCTGTGTCAATCAAATATTTGAATCTATTGAAGACCATTCTTAAGTAAGGATTGAGAAGTCTGCTCCTGTACTTTCTTAACCCTCTTTTCCACCTTACATGGCTGTCTTCTCTGATGCCCTGCTAGCTAGCGACACCAACTCCAAGCCAGGCCTACACGTTTGTACATATTACCAGAGGTCGTCAAATTAAATTTTTCCCTCTTCCATGTACCTCTTCTAGGTACACGAGAGAAAAATCCCTAGGGGGAATGGATCCTGTACTTCTTGTGCAGACTGTGTGTTATGGTGAAAAGCTTGTGTGCCTTTTCCACTTACTTGTCACCTACCAATGATACTGAAAAGGTTACATCATCCGTTAGTATAGCTATGAGATGGTGCAGCCTATAATCACCTGGATTTGAGTGAAAAAAAAAATCTGAACAATCTACTTTGCATGAATCACATGAGTAAAAGAGCACATTTAAACCAATTGGTTTTCTGGAGTTACTTTGGAGTTGTTCTCTCAGTAAGCCCAAGCCCAACCTAATTAACAAATTAAATTACTAAGTAAATAAACCTAACTAATAAATTATCTGACACAAGATATTTCCCATCCCATTCTTCCTATCAAAACTTTCTTCATTTTAGCTGGCTGTCCCATTTGATTAGAGCAGTGTCAAAAATTCCACACATGAAAATATTAATAGCTACAGCTACCCCTTATGTTAGGAAATAAGACAATGAGAGGACAAAGACAAGTGTGATGAGAAGTAACAATACAGTTGACCCAAGGAAATAGCTATTGGTAGAATATCAGAGCTCTGTGACTGACTGGGAGGGGAGAATAATTCAGAATGAGAACCCTTCCTTATTTCTTCCCAGTGTCCTCATAAAAATTCTACTGCTTTCTATATTCTTCTGCTTTAGTTTATGTTTGTGAAAGCTTAGGAGTTAGTTGCTTCTTAGATGGTGTATATATTTTTAAGTTGTTTCAGGCAAAATTTATTCAAGTATTAATGTGAAAAACAACTGTAACTCAAGTTCAAGGAGGTAAAGCACGTGAGAAATGAGATATGTCATTATCTCTTTGAGTATATAAGAAGCAGAAATATTACATGCCTCCTTCCCAGCAGTTTTACTTCCTATGACAAAAAAAACACTCCCCAGAATTAATAAATAACATGTAGCCATATTTTCTTCATACCATTTTTTAAAGAAATAAAACATTATAGTCCTGTTTCTCCCCCAAAGTAATCATGATCACACATTTATGGCTATTTTAAATACTTTTACTATACATGTGACTATTCACCAACAAAATGTGATTTTCTAAATATGTGTTGGAAAAAATTATATAATACTGTCATACTATACATTTTGTTCTATGATTTGCTTTATTTTTTTTTCAGAATGAATTTTTTTATAATAAATTTTATTTTTATATTCCCCATACAATTGCAACCCCCTTATTTTGACCTCAAGCCCTCCCCTCCTGCCCCCTACCCCCCATCGTGTGTCTCTGGTTCATAGTTTTTTGTTGATTTTGATTTTCACTTTCTTACAGTTATTCATTTTCCTGGTCCCTTATTTAAGTTTTCTAGATTCCTGCTATGAGTGAGACCATCCGGTACTTTTCTTTTTCTTTCTGGCTTATTTCGCTGAGCATGATCCCTTCTAGCGCCATCCATGTTGCTGCAAATTGCATGTGTTTATCTTTTTTGAATGCTGAGTAATATTCCATGGTATATATGTACCATATCTTTTTGATCCAGTCATCTATTTTTGGGCATTTGGGTTGTTTCCAAAGCTTAGCTATTGTAAATAGTGCTGCTATAAACATAGGGGTGCAGGTGCTCTTTGGAATTGATGTTTCTGTGTCCTTTGGGTAAATACCTAGGAGTGGAATTGCTGGGTGATATGGAAGCTCTATGTTTAGTAGATCCAGAAATCTCCACACTGCTCTCCATAGTGGTTGGACCAGTTTGCACTCCCACCAATAGTGCAGAAGAGTTCCTTTTTCTCCACAACCTCACCAACATTTGTTGTTGCTAGTTTTTTTAATATGTGCCATTCTCACTGGTGTAAGATGGTATCTCATGGTAGTTTTGATTTGCATTTACCTGATTACAAGTGATGTTGAACATTTTTTCATATGCCTGATGGCCATTTGCATTTCCTCTTCAGAGAAGTTTCTTTTTAGCTCTTCTGCCCATTTTTTGACTGGATTCTATGATTTGCTTAAAAAAAAAAAAAAAACAACTAAACATATCTGAGAGCAAGCCATGTTGGTTATCTATCTATCTATCTATCTATCTATCTATCTATCTATCTACCATCTGTCATCTTTGTATCATTCTATGTGTTTTTTTGTGTGTAGTTTTTACTTTTGCTGATTTTTAAGATGTCAAAATGTATCCATTTTGCTATACATTATTTTGGGGGCATTTCAAAGTTTTTTCTAATTATAAATAATGTAAAAAATTTTAACTTGTGTCTCCATATGAGAGTTTCATTTTTTTTTTTTTGGAGTATAAACCTAGGAATTTAACTGTGGGACTTTAGATTTTGTACATTTTCTGCATTACAAGATTTAGCACTAGCTGCAGTCAGAGTTACCTAAATCCTCACCAACACTTAGTGTTATAGACATATTTTTCCCCCAGTCTGATTGGTGTGAAATATCTTTTCACAAGTTTGTACTGAATGGTAATTCAAGTTTCCTTTTCTGGCATTTGCTCAAACCCTAAGTGCATTTTACAATTTGTGCTTTTATCACATATGAGTTTTTTAAATATTCATATTCCTAATCCCTTGTGATATATATTTCAAATATCTTCTTCTAGGGTGAGACATGTCCTTATCTTTTGTTTATAGCATCTTTATTACAAAGAGATATTAATTTTGATCCAGCCAAATTAATTCATCTATTCTTTTATAACTCCTGATTATTTGGTATTCTAAATCCTCCTCTTGTGTTTATGTAGAAGTTTTAATCCTGTTGGAATTTATATCTGTGTATAATGTTTGACTTATAGTTTGATTTTATTTCTATTACTATTTTTTAATATGTGGTACTAATATCCAAATACCATGTTTGGCATTTTTAGTTTTTTCTTTGATGATGTGCTTTCAATGTTCAGTTATGATTGAACAAGTTCACCTGCATGCACAGAGATTCTTATTCAGTTCCATTTATCAATTTGTTTATTCTTATCTATAACCTGCTGTGCTAATTGGCATGGCTTTATTTAAAAATCTTTATTTCCAGTGAAGCAAGATTTCTTTTTCATAATTTTTCTTCCCCACATTTTGCTAGTTTTCAAATCTTCTTCCTTTACATAGATTTAAGAATCAGTTTGTCAAGGTGTATGAAAAATTCTACTGTGCTTTTTATTGGAATTGCTTTGAATTTGTAGATGACCTTGGAAGTTTGGTTTTGTCTACATAGCACTAATATATCTGAATGAAGAATCAGTATGTACTCCAGCATTTAATGCTAAGCCACAAAGAGCATGTGTTCATCAGTTCCAAATCTAATGGGACTCTCAAGAGATGTGAACCTGTGTTGGAGGTACTTTAGAAAGAAGAGCAGGTGGTGTTTAAAAATGGAAAGTATTTGGAGAGGATTCAATTTTAAAAACAGAAATAGCGAATGATGGAAAAAAATGTAACCATGGCAGGAAATGAAATGACATCTTATCAGGTATGTGGAGGGGAAGAAGGGGCTCCTGGAGGAAATCATACAAGAATGCAGTGTTTGACTCTTCCATGTCCTGAAATTGGAACTTTTTGAGTGAATTTCAAATGGTAACCCTTTCCCGCAAATAACAAATAAATTAGTTTCAAAAACTACTGCCAAGTTCAGAAGCTCTAGAATCTGCCAGTTTAAATGGTCTGTGCCAATGCATTCTTCTATATCCCACTTCCCTTTGCCAGCTTCATTGCTGGTTGGATGCTGATGGATGGCATTGCTCTGTTCCACTGCAACACTTTATAAATAACATAATGCTATGATCTCCAGCACAATGGCAATTCCTATTTTTGCAGCAGCAATTGGACTGGCTGGAAACAAATGATTTCCCTAATAGTAAGCCTTCAATGGCTATTGGACTCTGGATTAATCTCTAATAAATTGTCAAAAAAGGAATTAAAAAAAGATGTATAAGTTTTAATGAGTGTGAGCATTTAGGCACAAAGCAAATTTACTATTTAAATGTGCTTGTGTTACCATAAGTAAAAAGAAAAAAAAAAACCTAAAATAAATAGATACCAGGGAAAATGTCAAGAGCATATTTGTTAGATAAACATTACTATTTAGCATTGACTGTTAGTACTTTATATCCCTAGTCTTTCTCTTTATTGTTTCTGAAGAATATTAATATTTTTCACAGACTTGTTTAAAAAAGATGTCATGACAAGATTGAGAATATTTAGGTAGGAAAATATTTACCTATACAAAAAATCTGACAAAAATAAAAAAGTTACCAAAATTTCAAGACTTTCTCTACACTGAGTTATAGGCACTACTAAACTTGCCATTAAATACTAGTCAGAAATTTACATTAGCTGGTTAAGGCTTCTGAAATAAGCCTATGTGGACCAGGTGGTCCACATAGATTAAAAAGATTCAAAATTGTATCCTACAAGAACTTTACTATGGATATTTTAAAATGATACGTTCTAGTTATTAGTAGCACTGCAAGGGGTTACAATTATTTTGTAAAATTCTTCCATTTTAACAATGAGAACATTGACTACAGTTTCTCAAGTTTAAAAGTTATTCAATAGTTCAATTTAATGCCATGGTGTGTGCCTCCCCCTTGTGTCATGTAACTTTACCTCTTTCCTCTGTGCATGGAAGCCCTAAACCCAACCAACAAAATGCCCCAAAAGTCCTTGACTCTCTCATACTCTCTTGCTTATAGGTTCCCCCAGTGTTCATTTAGTTTAGAATACCAATTTCCCCACCATCTTGTTAAATGTTAAAAATAACATTTATTTTACTCTTATGATATACCAAGATTGTTCTAAGCACATGACATCACTTAACTCATTGAACCTTCATGTTAACCTGATGGAAAACATATTTTTATTCCCATTTGGTAAATGGGAACTGAAACTCAGACACTGAAATCTTAAATAACTTGAACCAGAAGACAAAGTCAGGTAATGTATCCTCAGGGCAGGGTGTAATAATCTTCATGCTACACTGGCCCCACATTTAGCTCCTCCTTCACTTGCTGCTGAAACTTTTCTCCTGCTCAGGAGCTCTCTTTTCTGATCACTTATAAAGCCACTATATATAGCACCTTCCAAGGTAATTCTTAGATTCATTGTGTCTGTCATACTGTGAGCTTCTTGAAGGCAATAAGCAGGTTTATATAAGTTTGAGTTTGGACCTGAGATTAGCCAGAAGTAGATTTGAATCCTAGGTCAGTTACTTAGTCAAAATGTGACTTTGTTATATTACTTAACCCATTGAAGCTCAGATTTTCTTATCTGTAAAATGGAGATAATAGTAGTTGCTCCATCATAATTTTATAGAAGGACTAAGGAAATTAGCACCTGCTTATTCAATATAGGCCAACTATTAAATATTACCTGTATTCTTTAATTTTGGAACTGTCCTAGTGGTACTTGCACACTAAACCTATGAGGGGCACAGATAAATCAAATTATAGCCTGACTTTTCCCACTAGTGACACTCTGAGTTCAACCTTTAGTATAGAGGACCCCCTTCCTTAGTTATGTTATCTTGCAGTTTAGGGTCCTCTTGCTACCCAATTGTCATTTTAGTTAACACATCAACTCAGGCTACCTAGGATATTTTTTAGGATACAGGGAATGTATTTTTTTTTTAATGCACCAACATTTCCTGAACTGAAGGAAGGATGGACATTGAGAATTTAGTCCTTTAAATAACTCCTTGAAGCAGAGGGAAGGAGTTATTGTAGAGTGGCTGTCTAAGCCACTGAACTGCTGTTTGACCTTCAAGATATTGTTCTAGTTTTGTCCTAGAAAAAAAAAAAGAGTACAAAGCTCTTGGTTTTCTTTATCCTTCACCCCTAGTAGGGTGTGTGTGTGTGTGTGTGTACGTATGTGGCCCATACTTCACCTTTGTCAATGAAGTTTGGGAGGGCTGGCTGAACACTACAGTGGAAGGTAGGAATCACAGTTCCAAAGTTTCTTTCTTTAAAAATGTGACCTGTTAGTTATAAAAACAGAAATTATATGGACAAACTTGCAAGCTAGCAAACCAAAAGAATGAAGCTGTTCACATGGAAACACATTATAGATTCAGTGTCAAAGCCTAGGGACTCACTATCCTTAGTAGCAGAGTTGCCTGGGAAAGGTCTGATAGAGTTGCTAGAGGCTTTCACTAAAATTTACTATGTGAGGAATATTTACAGAACAACAGGTGAGAACTGGGAAAATGATGGGAAGTGCTAATTATGTTATGTGACGCTTGTTCAGATAATGTTTCATAAATTCTTAGTAATGCTGATTGCCAGGATATGTAGAAAGGAAAATTCAGTCTCCAGCTATTAAGATGGCTATATCAATTCTTGAAATATGTCAACCCCAGCTCCAAATCAGTCTCCCTTCAGAATGGGACAGGATATCTGTCTCTTTCTTGCTTGTACCCTTCACTCGACTTACATTTTAATATTGCCCAGAGGCTTCCAGAGTGATTTTAATTCTGCTTTCAGGTACAGAGCCTTTAATAAAACTGCTGAGTGATTCATAAACATATCAACAAATGGTGTTAACCTATGTTATTTCCTATTCTTAGTGTCTAAATCTGTTCACCAGTTTTCAATATACACTAAAGCAGCATGCTAAAATGCTTTTGTTTAGTTCTATATTTCTGAAAATAGCAATGTGCTCTCTATTGGTTACTTGCAATTGTACCTTATGAAAAAAATACTGCCATGAAAAAAACACAGTTTATCATGTCTTTGTTTGAACCACTTCATTGACTTTCCAGTGTTCATTGCACAATGAATACACTAGAAAGTTATTGCTATGACCCACAAGGTCCTCCAGAATCCAGATCCTGCTTCCCTGTACAATATCATCTATGCTTCTCTCTAGTATGCTTCCAGATCCAGGGAACTACCACATCTCAGTGCACCCGGAGATTTCCCCTCATCAGGGTAGTCACACATGCTGTTTCCTGCACCTAGAACACATTTCACCCAGATTTATGCATGAATAGTTCCTTCTCATCTTTAAGGTGTACATTTAAATGACATCTCAGGAATGCCCTCCCCCTGCCCTGCTCCCAGTTACCTTACCCTTCTACAGACTATTATCTATTTACTAGCTCTATTCATAGCTACATAAAACTCTTCAAAATTTACTTATTTATTTATTTATTTATTTATTTATTTATTTATTTATTTTAAAAGATTTATTTATTTATTTATACAAGCACTGGGTACAGTCAGAAGCGCGGGAGGGTGAGAGAATTCACCAGAGCCAGAGCGGGGCACAAAACAGGCAGAAGGACCAAAGTACACTGCTGAGGGGAGCAGCTGGCGGCAGGAGAGGTCTGTGCACCATGTGGGACACTCGCTGGCAGCTGGGGATTGAACTGTAGCTGCAGAGGCTGCGAGGAGCTTCGCAACCCAGAGCTCAACCGCTGAGCCACCGAGGAGGCCCAAAACTCTTCAAAATTTAAATTGTGAATATTTTTTGATTTGCTGATACTTGTGTATGGTCTTTGTTCTCTGTTAGCTAATCTGCCTGTTTATTGCCGTTTGGCCAACACTTAGTTTTCTGTCTAGAACAGAGTATAGGTAGGTGTTCAGGAATATTGGTTGAATGATGAATGAGAGACTAATGAGTGGATAGTTTTCATCTAGCCTCATGCTTGTCTGCTAGATGAAGTTGTCATGTGGGTTTGAGCCCCAAGTCAATAAACACATAAATTGATGGGGGGGTGCCCTCTCAATTTGAGACTTGCCTTTTTCTCCTTGCTATGGCATAATGGCAAAATTGGTGCTGGTCCAATTTAGAGAATGCAGTATGTGTGAATCTGGTAAATGTGGGAACTAATTGAATATTTAATGTGTATTTGTTAAATGCAAAGTATGTGGGAGATATAAAGTTGAACCAGATGTGATCTTTTTTTCCTGTCACATCTTACAATTTAGGGTGTAGAGTGGGCCTGTAAATAGGTAAGTCTCTGAGGCATCCAGGAAGGGAGGGGGACAGGAAGGGAGAGTGGGAAGTGAGAAAACCTAGAAGGAGAGCACAATGGACTATGGTGAGGGACTGTGGGTGCTTTGGTGGTGGGAACACTGTGGTGACCACACCTAAGGAGAAAGCTATATTGTGAAAAAACAAACAAGGGGCCTCCCCTGGTGGCGCAGCGGTTGAGTGCTGGGCTGCGAAGCTGCCCGTGGCCTCTGCAGCGCCTGTTTGATCCCCGGCCACCGGGCGAGGGTCCCACATGGCACGGCAGACCTCTCCAGCTGCGCCTGCTGCTCCCCTCAGCAGTGTACTTCAGTCCTTCTGCCTGTTATGCTCCCTGCTCTGGCTCTGGTGAATTCTCTCACCCTCCTGCGCTTCTGACTGTACCCAGTGCTTGTATAAATAAATAAATTAATTAATTTAAAAAAAAAAAAAGGATGTAAAATAATGTTATGTCATTAAAAAAATAAGTCAGGGGTGAGGTCAGCACTGTGTGTTTAATGAATTTTACTACTATGTACTAGGTGCTATAGGGGAATACATTCGATACTTGACTTTTAAAAGTATCATATTGAAGGTTGTGGTTCTATATTTATAATTTATTCTGTTCTGCATAAGCAATGGACTTCGTGCATTTTTAGGTCTACATGCTATTACAAACACCTAGAATGAGGCTGGTAAATCCATCTGTCTTATTGATTAAGTCAGGAAACAATTGCTCTCTACAAAAAAAAAAAAAAAAAGGAAATCAGACACTGGGCCTAGTGCGTTAGGCACCAGGGATATTGCCATGAGTAAGAGAGACAAGCTCTCTGCTCTTACAACGTCTTTACATTTATGTGAGAAAGACAGATGTTAAATAAGAACTACAATGTTAGATTTTGAAATGTATAATGATGGAAGGAGAGTGATGAAATGTAGAATCATCGGGGACCTAGGGTTGGGTCACTTTAGATAGGTAGATGAGGAGAGACCTCCCTAAGCATGTGACATTTGATCTGAGGCTTGAGGGGTGACCAGGGGCTGCCCAGAGGAGAGCAAGAGGAAGAGCCTTTCATTCAGAGAGGGGCAAAAGTAAGGCCTCCAGGTAGAACACGGCTGTGCATGTGAAAGACTGAGGAAAACCAGTGCATCTGATCCTAGTAGGGATGAGAGTAAGAGGAGGTCACACAGATAGATCGTGGATGTCTCGTGGGCTATGCAGAAGAATGAATTTTATTCTAAAAAAGAGCAAGGGGAAGTCGTTGAAGTATTGGCAGTACAGATTGACAGGATCCAATTTATATTTTTAGAAGGTTATTGCCGTAAAAAGAAGAGGCTGTAAAGGGAGCATGAGTAAAATAAAGGACTTAGGGATCTTTGAGATCACTATTAGATACATATTTCCATTTCTGATAATGCAGCTCAGCCACAGTGTCTTGTGTGGATTCCATGTGCCAAGCACCGTGCAGAAGTGAAAAACTAGTGTTGCTAAATTTCATCAACAAAATTATTGAGGTTTTCTATAGGGACACACTCCCATATTTTCAAAATTGATTTCTTCATGCATTTTCAATTTCCTTTTCATGATTAGCTAAATCAAAAGTAAATGTTTGGGGTCCTTTTAACTTGTTCACCTCAAAACCTCTTTCTCTTTCTGCACAGATCTGTAATTTCCCAAAGTAGTCTGTGGCTGTGGCATGGAGCACTTATCCCGAAGAAGCAGGTTCTGCTGGGGGTTCATGCTTGAGTCCATTTTTCTTATCTTTCTCAAATGGCCGAAGTTAACTGATTTGAAAGGGCCTCATTTTAAATTACATTCATTCAGTGAAAACAGAAATTAACACTTAGAGACATCTATATGCTAATGATTGCAGCTTAGGGAATTCACTTCTAACCTTTCAAAAGGCGCTGGTAAAGAGCCATTTCACTTGAAAGCAACTTAGTAAAACTGGTAGATTAATTAAATACCATAAAATTTCTTTAAAAATCTTTATTTCATTTATCATTTATGCCATTATTTTTTTTTTCTTTTTTTATGCGAGCTACCTTGGCTCAGATCATGCCTTTGAGGACATATTATTTAGCAGATTATTTGACATGAATAATGCAAAATCTAGAGCAGTAATGTAATGCCATGAGTTGGGAAGATAGCAAAAGTACAAAAGACAAACAAAGGAATTCTGTTCATCAAGACCTATAACCCAGTTCTTGTATGCACTCCTAGGTCATGTCATGGCTTTGTGCAATTTTTTTTCTTACTCATAAGTTTAAGGTCTTGTACATTTTTCTTTTTTTTTAATGTGCCCATTTCTCTGTCAGTGAAGCCCTGGGTAATTTGGTTTTTTAAAAAAATATTTATTTTTATTTATTTTTGCATACAAGAACTGGCATGTAGGCCGGAGATGTGGGGGTGAGAGGATTCACCAGAGACAGAGTGGGGAGCAGAACAGGCAGATGTACTGAAATACACTGCTGAGGAGAGCAGCAAGTGAGACAGGAGCGAGGTCTGCTGTGCCATGTGGGTCACCTCCCTGGCCAGGTTTCAAAGTCGTTCTGAAACTTTAACCCCTGATCTACCAGGGAGGCCCCTGGGTGAATTTGAAGCCCAGATTTGGTGAATAAAGATTTGGTGAATGAAGTCTGAATGCAAAGTCCCCTACAGCCTTATCTGTTGTACAGTGAACACTGCACAACCACGCATGACATCCTTTAGTGACTCTATGTATCATTTTTCTACCCAATTTTTTTTGTATTTACTTACCTCTACTGCATCCATGATTTTGTATATCTTTAAATTCTATTATTATCTTTATTTTTTTTTATTATAAATTTTATTTTTATATTCCCCATACAATTGCAACCTCCTTATTTTGACCCCAATTCCTCCCCTCCCCCCAGCCCCCATAGAGTGTCTCTGGTTCATAGTTGTTTGTTGATTTTGATTTTTACTTTCTTTTTTTTTTTTTTTAATCTTAAATTTTATTTTTATATTCCCCATACAATTGCAAACGCCCCATTCTGACCCCAATCCTTCCCCTCCCGCCCCCCACCCCCCAAAAAGTGTCTCTGGTTCATAGTTTTTTGTTGATTTTGATTTTCACTTTCTTATATTCATTTTCCTGGTCCCTTATTTAAGTTTTCTAGATTCCTGCTATGAGTGAGACCATCCGGTATTTTTCTTTTTCTTTTTGGCTTATTTCGCTGAGCATGATCCCTTCCAGCGCCATCCATGTTGCTGCAAATTGCATGTGTTTATCTTTTTTGAATGCTGAGTAATATTCCATGGTATATATGTACCACATCTTCTTGATCCAGTCATCTACTTTTGGGCATTTGGGTTGTTTCCAAAGCTTAGCTATTGTAAACAGTGCTGCTATAAACATAGGGGTGCAGGTGCTCTTTGGAATTGATGTTTCTGTGTCCTTTGGGTAAATACCTAGGAGTGGAATTGCTGGATCATATGGAAGCTCTATGTTTAGTAGGTCCAGAAATCTCCACACAGCTCTCCATAGTGGTTGGACCAGTTTGCACTCCCACCAACAGTGCAGAAGAGTTCCTTTTTCTCCACATCCTCGCCAACATTTGTTGTTGCTAGTTTTTTTTAATATGTGCCATTCTCACTGGTGTGAGATGGTATCTCATGGTAGTTTTGATTTGCATTTCCCTGATTGCAAGTGATGTTGAACATTTTTTCATATGTCTGTTGGCCATTTGCATTTCCTCTTCAGAGAAGTTTCTTTTTAGCTCTTCTGCCCATTTTTTGACTGGATTATTTTCTTTGTTGTTGCTGAGTCTCATCAGCTCTTTGCAGATTTTTGTGATCAGTCCTTTATCATTAGTGTTGGGTGCAAAAATGTTCTCCCAGTTGGTGGGGTTTCTCTTTGTTTTTGTTATTGTCTCTTTTGCTGTGCAGAAGCTCTTTAATTTGATGTAGTCCCAGCTGTTTATCTTTGTCTTCACTATCACTGCTTTGGGTGATGTGTCTGTAAAGATGTCTTTGATGTGCAAATCCCGTAGTGTTTCGCCTATATTTCCTTCTATGTATTTTATGGTTTCAGGTCTTATGTCTAGTTCTTTAATCCATTTTGAGTTGATTTTTGTGTATGGTGTGAGGTAGTGGTCAAGCTTCATTCTTTTGCATGTAGCGACCCAGTTTTCCCAGCACCATTTATTGAACAAACTTTCTTTGCTCCAATGCATAGTCTTTGCTCCTTTGTCAAAGATTAGTTGACCATAAATCTGTGGGTTTATTTCTGGATTTTCTATTCGATTCCATTGGTCTGTATGTCTGTTCTTGTTCCAATACCATGCAGTTTTGATGATTATGGCTTTGTAGTATAGTTTGAAGTCTGGGAGTTTGATGCCTCCATTTCCTTCTTTTTTTTTCAGTAGAGCTTTGGCTATTCGGGGTTTTTGGTGATTCCATATGAATTTCATCAATAATTGTTCTATTTCTTTGAAGAATGCCATTGAGATTTTGATTGGAATAGCATTGAATCTGTATATCGCTTTTGGTAGGATGGCCATTTTAATAATGTTTATTCTTCCAATCCATGAGCAGGGGATGTCTTTCCATTTCTTTGTGTCTTCTTCTATTTCTTTTAACAGTGTTTTATAGTTTTCTTTGTATAGGTCCTTTACCTCTTTTGTTAGATTTATTCCCAAATATTTGATTTTTTTTGTTTCAATAATAAAAGGGGTGGTTTTTTTGATTTCTTCTTCTTCAGATTTATTGTTTGTGTATAGGAAGGCTACTGACTTTTGCGTGTTGATTTGTATCCTGCCACTTTACTGAACTGACTGATGAGTTGAATTAGTTTTTCTGTGGAGATTTTGGGGTTCTCTATGTATATTATCATATCATCTGCAAATAGTGATAGTTTGACTTCTTCTTTTCCTATTTGGATTCCTTGGATGTCTTTTTCTTGTCTTATTGCTCTGGCTAGGACTTCCAGTATTATATTGAAAAGCAGTGGTGAGAGTGGACATCCTTGTCTTGTTCCAGATCTTAATGGAATTGCTTTCAGCTTTTCACCATTGAGAATGATACTGGCTGTTGGCTTGTCATAGATGGCCTTTATGATGTTGAGGTATGTTCCTTGTATCCCAAGAATTTCAAGGGCTTTTATCATGAATGGGTGTTGCACTTTGTCGAAAGCTTTCTCAGCATCTATTGATATTATCATATGGTTTTTATATTTCTTTTTGTTGATGTGTTGGATAACGTTGATTGATTTTCGGATGTTAAACCATCCTTGTGCCCCTGGAATGAATCCAACTTGGTCGTGGTGAATTATCTTATGGATACATTGTTGGATTCTGATAGCTAAAATTTTATTGAGGATTTTTGCATCAGTGTTCATTAGGGAGATTGGCCTATAGTTTTCCTTTTTTGTGTTGTCCTTATTCGGTTTTGGTATTAGTGTAATATTGGCTTCATAGAACGTGTTTGGTATTGTCCCTTCCTTCTCAATTTTTTGGAAGAGTTTGTGAAGGATAGGCACTAATTCGTCTCTGAATGTTTGGTAGAATTCATTTGTAAATCCATCAGGTCCTGGGCTTTTGTTTTTGGGAGGTTTTTGATTACCATTTCAATTTCGCTGCTTGTAATTGGTCTGTTTAGGTGTTCTATTTCTTCTTTATCTAGCTTTGGGTGATTGTAGAGTTGTAGGAATTTGTCCATCTCCTCTAGATTGTTGAACTTGTTTCCATATAACTGTTCATAGTAGTTACTGATTATTCTTTTGATTTCTGCTGTGTCCGTTGTGATTTCTCCTCTTTCATTTATGATCCTGTGTATTTGTGCTTTCTCCCTTTTTTCCTTTGTGAGCCTGGCTAGGGGTTTGTCTATTTTATTTATTTTTTCAAAGAACCAGCTCTTGGTTTCATTGATCTTTTGGATTGTTTTTTTAGTTTCAATTTCATTTATTTCTGCTTTGGTTTTATTATTTCTTTTCTTCTACTGGATTTGGGTTTTTTTGTTGTTCTTTTTCTAGATCTCTGAGCTTCGAGATTAGGTTGTTTCTTTGAGTTCTTTCTTGTTTTTTGATGTGAGCTTCTATTGCTATATATTTTCCTCTTATTACTGCTTTTGCTGCATCCCATACATTTAGGATATTGGTGTCCTCCTTGTCATTCAATTCAAAGAATTTTTTAATTTCTTCTTTGATCTCCTCATTAGTCCAGTGGTCTTCCAGTAGTGTGGCTTTTAATCTCCATGAGGTAGGATAGTTCCTTGCCTTCTTTTTATGATTTATTTCTAGTTTGATGCCTTCGTGGTCAGAAAAGATGGTTGGTATGATTTCAATCTTGGTGTATCTGTTGATGTTTGTCTTGTGCCCCAGTATGTGATCGATCCTGGAGAATGATCCGTGTGCGCTTGAGAAAAATGTGTACTCCGTTTTTTTTGGGTTTAGTGTTCTATAGATGTCTGTTAAGCCCAAATGCTCTAGGTCCTTATTTAGAGCTTTAGTTTCTTTACTTATTTTTTGTCTTGTTGATCTATCCATTGTTGATAGTGGTGTGTTGAAGTCTCCCACTACGTATGTGTTTTCTCTGATGTCTGTTTTCAGAGAGGACAACAGTTGTCTGATATATTTTGGTGCTCTTTCGTTTGGTGAGTATATGTTAATGAGTGTTATTTCTTCTTGAAGTATTGTCCCCTTAATCATAATGTAGTGACCATTGGGGTCTCTTTTTATTTTTTTGAGTTTGAAGTCTGTTTTATCTGATATAAGTATAGCTGTTCCTGCTTTCTTTTTTGGCCCATTTGCTTGTAGGATTGTTTTCCATCCTTTGACTTTGAGCCTATTTTTATCTTTTGTAGCTAAATGTGTTTCCTGGAGACAGCAAAAGGTTGGGTTTTGTTTCTTAATCCAGGCTGCAACTCTGTGTCTTTTTATTGAAGAGTTTAGTCCATTTACATTTAGAGTTAATATTGATATGTTAGCATCTGTATTTGCCATTATGTTTGTCTTTCCTTTGATTTTATTTATTCTTTTAATAACTTTTTTTTTTTTTTTTTGGTCTTCTTTCGTTGTTATTCGTCCCTCTGAGGTTCTGGCTTTAGGATTCCTTGTAGTATTTTTTGGAGTGGGGGTTTATTCGTAATGAAATTCCGGAGTTTCTCTTTGTCTGGGAAGGTCCATATTCTTTCTTCATGGAGGAAAGAGAGCTTTGCGGGATAGAGTATTCTTGGTTGGCATCTGTTTTCTTGGAGTCTGTTGACTATGTCCCTCCACTCTCTCCTTGCCCGTAGTGTTTCTTCAGAGAAGTCTGATGTCAGCCTGATTGGTTTTCCTTTGAATGTTATCTGTTTCTTCCCTCTTGTCAGCTTCATTATTTTTTCCTTGTCCTGGATTCTTGGGAGCTTTACTATTATGTGTCTTGCTGTGTTTTTCCTTTCGTCGTGGAAGTTTGGTGTTCTTCTTGCTTCTTGTATATCAATTTTCAGCTCCTTCTTCGCATTTGGGAAGTTCTCTTCAATTATCTCCTGGAATATTTTCTCTGTTCCTACATCTCTCTCCTCTCCTTCTGGAATTCCTATAACTCTTATATTTCTTTTCCTCATGGAGTCAGTTCTCAAAGTCTTTCTTCATTCTTTTTCCTTCGTACTTCTCTTTCCTTTTCTGTTTTGGTTCTTTTTATTTCTGTGTCTTCAAGAGAACTTATTCGTTCTTCCATTTCATCTATCCTGCTTTCCTTGCTTTTCCCGGAGTTCTTTATTTCCTCCATTAATTCTTTGATCTCCTGCATTTCTTTTACTTCCCTCTTTAGGGACTCAATTTCATTCTTCTGACCATTGTTTTCCCTCTTTAGGGACTCAATTTCCTTCTTCTGATCTATCACTTTTTTAATCATGGCAATTTTAAATTCTCTTTCTGGAAGGCTCAGAAGTTCTTCCAAGTTGCTGTCGTTGCAATCTGGGGAGTGGTTTTCTTTTTGTGGTGTGCTTCTTTCCTGAGGAGTTGTTAGGTTGCGTGTGGTTCTTCTACTCCCTACTGTCTGTTTTCTAATTTGTCGTATGCGTTGGGACACTGTGATGCTCGGACTGACTGGCATCTTGGGTGAACTTCTCCGCTCCCCTCTGGCTCTTCCAGGAGCCATCTCTGCCTTCTGGGGGAGCTTTCTGCTGGTTTTAGGCAGTTTTTACTGAAGAAATGTCCCTGTTCTCAAATGGCGAAGCGGGATGCAGTCCCTGCGCCTCCGGTTTCAGGCACACTCTTCTGCGCCCCCGGTCTGCCCCGGACGTGGGTGCCTGCTACCTCTGTGGGCTCAGACTGCTGGTCGGAAGGGGCCTGGCGTGGAATAACTTCCCGGCTGGCCACTGCAGAAGCCTTCTGCCCTTTTCAAGCAGTCTTAAGAAGTTTCCTGTTCTATGGGGTGTTAGTGACTTTTTTTTTCCTGGTCACTAGGTGGCGCCAGAGATCTCTCCTATTGTCCTTGGGGGGCTGTTTTACGTCCCCCCACCCCGTGGGACAGGGAACAGAGCGGGAATGGTAGGGTACACCTCAACAGCTTTGGGGTGCTGTGTCTGCCTTGTGCCCCACCGTCGTGGAGAACCTACGCCCCGAATTTTCGTGCCCCGGGTCTCAGTTCAAAGCCCTCAGTTCCAGGACGCGGGCTGTAGCCCAGTTCAGTGGCGCAGGAATGGTGCCTTTTGCACCGCTCCCGAGCCTGGGTGCCTGGTTCCTGCTCACTCAGGGAGGGACCTTCACCTCAGTGAGGACCTCCGCGCGTCTCCCCGCAAGCCTAGGTCGTCTCCCAGCAAGCCTAGGTCGCAGGCGCGGGTACCTGGGCAGCCGCGATTCCAGTCTGCACTTGCTTTTCAAGCTCCCCGAGCGCGCCGTGTTTTGCGCGCCAGCTTACCGGCAGCCTGGGCTGTGTGCACGTCTCCCGGGGTCTTTGTTCTTCTCTAATGGCGCCCGGAGCCGTTCGCTCGCCGCGGCGAATCCTGCAGGGTTCGCCTCAGCTCCCGTTCACGGGGTGTGGTGGCTGCAATAGTTCCTTTCCACTCACGGTCCCGCTTGCTGCGTAGTTTGTTCTTGTTGGTTGTTTTGGTTTGTTGTTTCCCTCCTCTCTGCCGGTCGGAGAGTGCCGCCTCTGTGGGCGGGGGAGGGGAGCAGGGTTCTGCGCTTCCCTCCCTTCTAGTCCTCTTTTATGGCCACTTTCTTCTTCGGGTAGTTTGCTGGAGTCACCCGTTTATCTTCCGTGTCCCAGTTCTCACTGGGACCTGCCGCTTTTCCTCCCTATTAACTTTTTTTAATGGGAGATCTTACTTGCAGCGTCTCCTCGCCGCCATGTTGCTCCGCCCCCTCCTCTATTATTATCTTTAAATTCTATTAGGCTCTTTTATATACTACTCGTACCCTGAACTCTGCCAAGGACTAGCAGTTGGATGCATTTTGTTGAACTGCATGAAGAAGAGATCATGCACTTGAGTAGGGAAACTCCTTCAAATGGGCTGATGAATTAGGTCAAAAAATTTGATATTATTTTCATATCCCACATACTCTTCACATCTTCTGAATACATAGCAACATTTGGAGCATAGGTTTTGCCATCGGATTTGCTTGAGAACCCTGAATCTGATTGACATTTTCTGGTTGTATGACTTTGAGCATGTTGTTTAATTCTTCAAGCTCCAGTTTCCTCATTTGTAAAATGGGTATAAATTGCTGGGAAGATTAAATGAGAAAATGCATCTAAAGTGCTTGATAAGAGCCTCCCTGGTGGCACAAGGGGTTAAGCACAGCACTGTGAAGCTATCTGCTGCCTCTGCAGCATGAGTTCCATCCCTGGCCAGCCAGGGAGTAACCCACGTGGTGCAGCAGACCTCTCCTGACTCGCCTGCTGCTCCCCTGTTCTGCCTGTTCTGCCTGTTCTGCTCCCCACTCTGTCTCTGGTTAATCCTCTCACCCCCACACCTCTGGTCTATTCCCCAGTTCTTGTATGCACAGATAAATAAATCTTTAAAAAAAATAAAGTGCTTGATAAAATGCTAGACACAGTAAGTACTCAGTAGAGGGTAATATTTAAGGTGCTGATGATAGATTAAAGAAAACTCTGGAAAAATTGCTGCTTTCAGAAGCTGTATGATTGAAAATGTTTCCCAAATTAAAACTGAAATAAGGAACCTCAGATACCTAAGCTGATAGTGTTGAATAATCCTTTTGCTAGATATTCTTCAATCGTGTTTCTCTCATATGTTAATTCTCCTTGACCTAATGTCTTCAAAGTAGAACTTTATAATCATCAAAATGAATTATCAGTGAATTAATCTATAGTCTATTTTTGTTATCCTCCTTTTTTAGCAACTATAAAATTGGATAAGTTTCACACATATTTACATCATTGAATCTTTACTATAATCAAAACAGCAAACAGATCCATCATTCCCAAAAATTTGTTGTGCCCTTTTGTAATCTCTTTATCCACCTCTGCTCTACTCCTACCAAATCCTTTCCCTATCCCCAACAGCCGCTGATACGATATACTATGTTAGTTTTCATTTTCTAGGTTTCTATGTAAATAAATCATAAAATATGTACTTTCTCTATCCAATTGTTTTGATCTGGCTTCTTTCACTCAACATAATTATTTTGAGTTTTACTTTTAAGGCAAACATTTTGACCTCCATGAAGGTAACTTTCTATACAAACAGTATCTGCGTCATGGCATGTGGTAGTAATTTATTCCTTTTTCTTGCTGAGTAGTGTGTGACCTCATAGACCTCATAGATATACCCTTATTTATTATCCATTCTCTTGTTGATGGACAGTTGGATTGTTTCCAGGTTTTGGCTTTTACAAATAAATGTGCTATGAGCCTTTAAATACTAATCTTTGTATTCTACTTTCATTTCCCTTGGGGAAATATCTAGGTGTGGAATGACTAGATAATATAGTAGGTGTATGTGTAGGCTTTTAAGTGATTGGCCAAATAGTTTTCCAAAGTGGTTGTGCCATTTTACATTCTATCAGTGTAACAGAGCCCTAAGTTGCTCCATATCTTCAGCAACAATACATATGCTTGATCTTTTTGATTTCAGTCATTTAGAGAGTAATAAAGCAATTTCTCCAATGACTATCATGTGCTTCTTTGATGTCCTTGTATCCTCTTTGGTGAAGTAGCTATTCAAGTATTTTGCTCCCCTTATTATATTGGATTGCTTGATCGCTCTATTATTGAATTGTGAAAGTTATTTGTACATTTTGGAAGCAAATTATATATAAGAAATATGATTGTAAATATTTACTCCATGTCTGTGACTGGTGACTTTGAAGAGAAGTTCTTAATTTGATGGAGTCCAGTCAGTCAATTTCACCTTTTATGCATCTGAGCCTAACTTAAGCTCACAAGATTTTTCCAAAGATTCCTTCTAAAAGTTTTATAGGTTTAGGTTTAGCATTTAGGTCTATAATCCATTTGGGTAAATTTTTTTGTATGGGGAAAGGTTGGGATCAATGTTCATCTTTTTGGATGTGAATATTTAATTGCCCCATGACTTCTTTGTTGAAAACACTGGTCTTTCTGTATTGAGTTGTCTTTGTGCCTTTGTCGAAAATTGATTTTATGTATGTAGATCCACTTTTGGACTCACCACTGTGCTCCATTAACCCATTTATTTATTTTTAAGACTGTGTTATATTTTGTAGGCTTTTAATTCTCAAGGCAGTTTGCAGTGTGCCATTTTATCAGTTTCTACTTCCTTCCATGGAGCTCAGTTAGACAACTTAGTTTAATTTTCTTTTTAAGTTAAATTTAGTGGAAGTGAATTTAGTCAATGATTTAAAATGAGTTCAAAACCTCCCTCTCCTCTTTGTTAATTTTGTTTCCCAATTTTCATTTTTAATTGATTTGTTCTTTTGGGAGTAAGGGGGGAAGGGTGGAGATGTGATGAAAATACTTCGATAAACTGTTTGCTATTACATAGAAACCTATAGAAATTGTTATCAATTGTCAAATTGTTTATGGTGGGGTGGGGCATATCAATGGAAAAATCAAAGAACCTAAAATAAACACTAAAACCTCCCTAAAGGATTCCTGCTAATGAATGTGTCCATTTCCAAATTATATCCTTTTTGTTTTTCCTCTGGCCAATACTATATACACAGAGTAAAAATGTTCACTTTTGCTTTAGACATGACTTTAGGGGTTCTTGAAAACAGTCAGGCCAGAAATCCTAAGGCTAGATCCAGTTGAGCCTGCTTGAGAACAGGGCTTTCTCAGGTAGGATTCCACTTGTAAATCCCAGCTGTCAAACTGTGATGGACAGAGCCTCAGAAGAGGAAAGAGCCAGCCTAAGGGAGGAGTCGGGAGAGGGCTTGTGTTGCCAACTGTAAGGCAGGGAAGGTGGTTATCAGCCCTTTAATAGGTCCACATTGATTGGTGAGATCCTCATTGATGCTAATGAGCCTATTTTTATACTGATAGCTATATTATTTCCAGCAATTGTCATGGTTACACGGACAAAAGGAGAAGGTGAGTGGTAAACTTTCTGAATAAAGGAAATGGCATGCAATTGGAATCATTTAATCATTTATTCTAACAACAAAAACAGGTCCTTTCTAAGATGAGTTAATGAACTCTGTTTTACCCCTGAGGTTGTAATCCACCATTGACATCAGTCTCCTCATCTGTTAAAATGAGGGGGTTGGGCAAGATGATCTCTAAGGTCCCTACAAGCACTGAAAATTCTATGATTCTATGATTACTTAATCTATTTTTTAGTGATTGGCAGTTTTACATTTGCTATCTGTAGAAACAAAGGGGACTTTTAACTTGGAGAATCTGAAATTTTATTTGTATCACATGGTGGATTTCAAAAGAGACAGAATGAAGATGTTTGCATTAAAGAAACTGGTCTCTAATACATTTTGGACCTTATATAATAACCTGTCCATTTAGTGCCACATTGTGGGGAGAAGCTGTGCAGGCATTAAAACATCCTGCTGGCCCTGGTTAGAGATGCAATTTCAAATTCATGATAGGTTAGTTCTTCTCTCAAGGACAATAACCTGATATCTGTCCTAGCTCCAATGCTCTTTCAAAGTGGTTCTCAAACACAATTTGGCAGAACACATCAAGCTAATATGGTAGATGTGTTCTCACCTGCCATTGTCAGATCTGTGCCTGATAAAGTCAGGATGCTCATGTCCCAACTTGAGTAGGCCCTACGGAGACATTAAGAAAATGGATCGGAATTCTCTCAGACAAGAATCTACAAGCAGTTTATTAAAGTTGTTACATATCTGGGTCAAAAATCAGCAGGGCTCTATTTTATTCTGTAATTTTATCATATCACAGATCTATAGAGAATAATCATCATGCTGGAATCAACTACTTAAAAGCATCGACTCATTAATCCCCTACTTCTATACAGAAAATCATCTGAAATTTTTCTGATCTATACCTATTGTTTTTTGGGGAAAAAGTGAAAGACTTTATAGTCTGTCTGTATAGTTTTAACCTTCTTTTCTCAGTGAAAACCTTCTGTAGCCCTTAAAGTTGACTTGGAGAGAGACGACCTGATTAGCAGTGAAGAACAATGAGTATCATTGGTGGAGGCATAAGGATAGATAATATGTTTAGGTGCTTACTGTGTACTAGGTATTGGACATAACTCACACTGTGAGAAAGATCCTATCATTTCTGTTCTCTGAATTAAAACATGAAATCTCAAGGGATTAAAAAAAGAAACATAAAAACCATGGTTATACATTTAGTAAATATTTGATCTGGTGTTTGAATCCTGGTTTGTCTGACACCAAAGCCTGTCCTATTTCCTCTGCACCAGAGATAACAAACAGGTTTCATTTTACCTGCATCCCATGATAAGTAATTGATGGAGCTAATTGGAGAGTTAAATGACAATGTTTCTGAAATATATATGGAATCAGCAGGAAGAAGCATGTTGGTATATTTGTGATGTAGCATAGATTCTCAAATTTCCCCATATTTATCCTAGCACCTGCTGGCCAAATGAATGACACACAACTAAATTATTGGAGGAATGAAAAGAAAGGAAAGTTCAGTAGATTGTGCAGTGTTTGGGGAAGATTTCTGGTTTTTAAGCCAGCCTTGATAAATGGGACAAGGGGACAAAGAGAAAAACAGCATCCTGAAAAGAGTTTGAGATGTGGAGGCAACAAGAGAGCAGACCTTTAAGGCAAAGATTGTGTAATTTTTATGAGGCTGAGATGCTTGCCTTCATGTCTGTGTTAACATCGGGGTGATGGGACTCAAGTAGATCATTTAAACTGGTTCAAAGCTTTTTCACATTAACACCTCTTGAACACTCTGTGTTTCATTAGTTGCCAATAAGTTATCCCTTTGTTTCTGTGTTTGGTTTTATGGGTTCTATTGTTGTAATGATGAGAGCACAGGGAAACCATGTAATGACAGGGAGAGCACTGGCTGGGGAAAGAAAGAAAAAACACTTTGAAGCAGTGGGGCTCCAGGGCTGCATCTGGGCACCATGCCAGCTTTTCTGTAGCTGAAGAACTTGCCACAGGAACAGCTGGCAATCGCTACAATTCACCTGTAATAAAGACAACCCATATAGACGGCTCAGCACACTAGTCAATGATTTAATAATTCTATCAATAAAATAGATTCTTTGGTTGTTTTCGGGGTACTCAAGCCCACCTCTGCAAACACAGGCTGCCTTTAGGGATGGCCTAGCTTTCCTCAATAGACTCATACGTTTTCCTCCAGCACTTTTATTTTAAGATGTTCCAGGTTACAACTTTTATACCAAAATATACTGGAACATCGTATTACCCCTTAGACTAGTGTTCACTGACAATTTTGGAAGTGTCAGGAGATTCCATTGAGTGAGTAGAGTCTTTCCCTACTCTGTCTATCTAGGTTGGTACAATCTGTCCCTGGGGGCACTATTGTCCCTCGGGGGGTCAAGAACATCTTTGTACGAGCTGCTGCTTCCCAGGATATGTCACAGTTCAGTTCTCCGGAGAGGGTTTTCGTTAGAAAGAATATAAATTAGGTTTATTTGTATTTTATAGTTTTTCCAACCTCTGCCTCTTACTTAAATCTATGAGGAGGATATTGTGAGGTGTTCTCAAACCCAGCCAATGTTTTATCTAATCATAAGAAGGGTTTCTTAGGAGTATCTGAGTGACTTTTTCCTCCCCACTTACCCTTGGTTGTGGGCAAAGAGCAAATGTATTAAAATGTAGAGACTCGTGTTGTTGGCTAGTTCCTGGTGGGGATGTGGGTAAGTGGGCTGAGTTCTCATGATCATGTTGCTGCCAGTGCCTACTAAGAGTTTCACAGTAGTTACTCCCTCCCCACCAGATCTTCTGAATCTGTCAAACTATTTAATTAGGTCAGTTAGAATTAGATCTTCCCTGGTGGTAAGCCTACCATGATATTTGACTTTTATGAGGGAAAAAATAATGTTAATGTGTAGCTGTTTCTTAAAACTTGTTGGGAGGTAGCGATCACAGGTAGGAGACAGGGATACAGGTTAAAAAAAAAATCAAGTTAAATAGGCTTAACATATAAAAGATCTTTCCAGCTCCTCCTCCAAAAACCAGTTTCCAGGTTTTAAGGAGTCCAAACTTCCGTTATCCTGGGATCAGACTCCCTGACCCCATAATGCTGGTGATTTCCTTTACCATTCGAGGATTTTTAGTTTGTATTTTCATATTGTTGCCCCTAGTGCCTATTGGGACACAATCAGAAATTTTCTACTCAATATTCTGATATATAAAATGGCTCCAGGTAAATTTTCCATACCTGGAAGTGTATTTGTGCTGTATTATTTTTAAAACATGCCTCTACTATCACTCACTTCATCCCTGGTTTATCCTGGGTCACATTAATTAAGGGCCTAATCTGTGAGAAAATTAAGTGGCCCTTTAAGAATATATGCATTTTAATGGGTTTGCTTAAGATCTGAGAAAGATTCAATACGTGAAGGACTGAGTCCCTAACAGTGGGATTGCAGGCAGTATGACAGGTTTTGAGGGTTATACCATTGTCAATAGGCCCTGCCAAATTTCACAAAATAGACAGTCCATTTATGAGCAAATGGACAATATCTTCTTCTTCTTTTTTTCCCCCTTCATAATTTTGACATCAGCTATGCAGTGGAAAGCAGGTACTGGCTGGTGGTATCCATTATGTATGGGGGCCAATTTTATTAAGAATCTAGGAAATTCCTCCGTTGGTGGCATATTTAGAAAGTACTATTGGCATCCCGTCCCTCTGTGTTACGAGTGAATGACATGTCAATGTCTTGATGCCTGATCTTAATTATTCTCTCTCTGCCATTTCTAGAGACCTGAGATGACTTTCTTCTGTGCTGACACATGGAATATAGCAGTGTTAGTGGAATCCAAATATGACTATGAGAACACAGAAAGAAAATAATCATCTATATAAGTACACATGCATATACATATAAATACATATATATGCTCACATATGTACATATATATATACTCACACACATATACATATATATGTTGATCCATAAAAACAGTTTAGTGACAGACAATATATTTGGTAAGAACAACATTTTGTTTATACATGTAAGAAAACACAGACTTCCCTTTCCTGATCACCACCAGAGAGCACACAGGAGTATTTAAATGTTATATTTTAGTAATTATGCAATGCTTCCTATTACATAAAATTTGCAAAGCATTCTCTTAGAGATGAAGTGAGGTGATGGATATGAAAACATTTTGAAGATTTTAAATGCAAACTGGAAAATCTATTTCATCCTAATTACAACTGTTTTATCTATTTGGTTTCAAGTCTTAGATTACCACTTCCTAGGCGATAGGGCTGACATTATTTGGATTTCCACTATGTGTGCCAGATTGGCACAATCATCAAAAAGACACAAATGCAGTGAAGCAGAAGGAGCAAGGAATGCCAAGGAGTTTGAGTTTTAGTCCCAGCTTTGCTGGTAACAAATCTCCTGCTTGGGGCAAACCATTTAATCTCACCAAGTCTTTGCATACTGATCTTCAAAATGAGGTAGTAAAGCAACCAATATTCCATTCAGATCCAATTTTCAGGGATTTGGGGAAGGTTTTTTTTTTTTTTTTTTTTTTTTTTTTTTTAATAGCTGGAATTTTTCCTCAGGGAAAGTGGCTACTACAGTCTTTTCTCCAGCCACAAAAATTATCTTTGATTTCAGGCCTCATAACATATTAAGATGTGAGAATTTGGCAAAATTGAAATATTTTCCAAAAATTGTTTTAATGCCATCATGCTGTTATCAGATGCATTTCTGGCAGGACATTATATTGTGTGTGGAAAAAACAGTGGAAAAAAAGACCACAAACAAAACAACAACTTGGGTGGAGGGGACTCTTTTACTGCTCCATGAATTTTTGTTGTCAGTCTGACTTCTCTAACTATAAAGGGATAGTCAATGAAAGTTTTTTTACCTTATTTTAATTTTTTCTTTCCCTTTTTTCCTTCAAGAATCCCTCTTTCTATAGAAAAACAGTGTTGATGGAATCAATGTTCAAAGCGAAACTGGAATGGTGGAAACCATTTCAATTGGTTGTCTAACCTCCGGAGAATGCTTCGTAGGCATTTTTACTACTTGTGGAAGATGAAAGGAATGTGATAGAATGAAAGTACAGTGGGAAATGCATTTGAAACAACCTCCTCCTAGGAAACCACAGCAATTCTATATTATGTGCCTTTGTTATGCACCCAAACTTAGACAATGTTTGATTTTTCCCTGATATAGTGACATCTGTAGTTTATGGTTTTGTAATTTAGTTATAACTATTTGTACAATAGTTTATAACTTTTGTAATTTCTCCTGGGCAAATTAACTTGATTAAACTACTAGTGATAAAGATACCATCTCTAACTGTACATCTGAAGGTACAGAAAGGTCTTAGTAGTAAGGTCTTAATAGTGAGGTGATATTAAATTAGTAATTTGAAGAAAGTGAAGAAACAAGTCTCTTTTCCCATGTATGCTGACAAAAATCAATCCAGGTGGAGGGAAGAGCAAGTGCAATGGCCTCTGGCATTTATTGGGGCAGGAGAACACTTGGTTGGAGAAAGAACAAGGGGGTCAAAATACCTGCAGATAGGAAGGAGGAGAGTGGGTCACTGTGGATTATGTGAAAGATGAGGTGATGCAGGCAGTTTTTGTCAGACTTTGTAGGCCATTGAAATGAGATTGGGGATCATTGGTGGATTTGGGCAGAAGGATGATTTGAACCAAATGTTGTTTCAACAGACTATTTTTAGAATAAACAGTGTCATTAGGAAGCAATTGGGATAATCTAGGGAGGGATAAGGTGGTAGTGTTAGAGGTGGTGAGAGATGATCTAGATATATTTTGATAGAAGAGTTGATATAATCTGTTGATGATTTAGATAAGCCTTATGAGAGAAAGAGAAGTGTCCATGATGACTCAGAGGTTAAATCCTGAGAAACTGAAACTGTGGAATTGCCATCAGCTGAAATGAAATGATCAGGAATTTGTTTTCAGATAGATGTTTTTGATACCTATATCAAAGAAAAATAGGTTATAAAAAAACAATTAGGTGGCTATTTTAATTCATATTGAAATTTAAGAAAAGAAATTGAGAAACAAAAAAATAATCCCATTCTCCTGATTTCATCTATTTAATCATGTTTTTTTTCAGTTACCATGTACTATATATCCTACACATTAAAAATTATATGCCAGGTGCCAAGAAAAATAAAAAAAAATGTCAGATGTAAATTATGCTATCTACATGCATATATGTTTTAGTGGTACTTGGTAGAGGATAGAAAAGTGTGTCATTAGTATAGGTTAGGTATCATGGTGTTTGGATAGATGAAAGTCAGTAAAGAGGTAGATATGTAAGATGGTATTAAAATCCCAGAATATTTGATGATGGCTGTTTCATTCACATTAGAAACCACAGTGACATTATTTTGGTACTTTATATTCCAGGAAAAAAGTTGTCACATCATAAAACCAGAAAGACTATTGAAAAGGAGGGTTTTTTAAAATTTGTTAATGGCTTTTCTAGATTGTTGAAGATAATCTGAAAGAATGGTCAAGATCAGCCTTTCTATAGCTTAGAGAATTCATCATTTAATGCTCATTTTGTGTAATGAATTTACTTACCTTCATATGCATCAAGAATGCAACTAAGTATGTAGCAGCCTTGGGAGAAATGATAAAATTGCTCCATGCTTGAAAAGGGTGATATAGTGTATGTGGGTCCTAAATTCAAGGTTATATTTAATTAGAATAGCATATCTCGGTTTCTTGTCAAACTTCTGTATCTAACTCAGTAGGCAAATAAGATGGGTGGTAGACCTGATGTCTACTGAGCTTGACATCAGGTAAAAGGTTACAGAGATAAGTGAAAATAGCAAAATACATTGTTTTACTTTTGAGGATCATGTAATCTAACTGGGTAGACAAATATAAGAAGAGGTACTTCAGAACAGCTTTATAACGTAATCTGAATATCACCCTTTGAGCGTAGACAATGGATAGGGTAACGATTTGCATTAAAAAATACCAAGATTGACTGGATTGAAACAGAGGCTTTGCTTTTTGAGGGTTTGGATGTTAAGTACATATTGGCAAATCATTGATAAGTCAATTATTAAAAATTTGACATTTGAGCAGGGATTTTATGACCTCAGTGACTGAGACTTTATAAGGATGCTGATAATCAGATGGCTTCCCTTGATTTTCAGAATAAACCTTCATTTACACAAATCTTTGTTTCACTCCTATTTCTGCCTCTCAAGTCTACTGGATTTTCCTCTCCAGAAGGCTGACATCTGTCCAATAACTGAGGTGTGAAAATGTCCCCTTTGATAGACTCTTTTCATTGACAGTTTTAAAATTTTCCTTGGGAAATCACTGAATGTTTGCCTCTACAAAATGAACACTCTAATATGAAAATTTTGAAGGAAGTGCAAGATCCCATAAAGGTGTATTCCCCACACCCTGTGGATAACTAACAGAGTGATGGAGATTTCTTGTCTTGGAATGTGAGAATTAAGAATTTTGAGGTACCACTATTTTGACTCAGCAGGATACATAAGCCTTGGAGCTCTCTGTGCCAATCTGAAACACATTTGAGAGAGCAGGAAATCACACTGTATTTTGCTAGTACCGCTTTGTGTAGTGTGTCGCCAAACCCCACAATTTGTAAAGGTAACATCTTGAGGTGGAACGTGAAAGGGCAAGCTCTGTTGCAGGTGTGTTGCAGGTAGAAGAGGAAAGGTTATGATGCTTTATGAAGGCACATTGAAGGAGGCTAGAATAATGTGACAGCGACCATGTTACCTGAACACAGCACACTAAAATATCACATAAGTGATGAGGAGCATTTAATGAGTCGGGACTGAAAACTTCAATTAGCTTGTAGGGCTTTTTATTATTTTATTTTTTGTTCATTATATTTTCTGCTCAGTCTCTGTGGATGTTCTGCATTTTCATCATCAAATGACTGGTTGGCTATTTTTGTCAAACAAGAAGCCTGAAACCATCAAGTCTGAGCGCAGAGACAGTCTGCCCGCTCTGTCAACAGGATGAAAGTGAGTCTCAGGCTTTTTTAATTACAAGGATAACATGTTCGCTCATCTAATAATGAAGATGGTTAGCAATTTTAAATTTTAATAATCAATTACTGAAAGTAATTCTCCATTAAACCACAAGAGAGCCATTAAATCTCAAAAGATGGAACATGCTGTATGTAACAGTAGCAAATTTTCTATTTTTAAATATCATTAGGGAATATCTGATTGTTTCATTTCTCTGCATTTCTTTTACCTTTTTCCTCATGCAGACCATCTCATTTTCCTCAGGAAGACAGCACATGATCTTATAAATAATAAAAGAAAACCCGTGCAAGACTTGATCCAGGGGTGTGAAATATGTGCTAAGAATGTAATTTATTTCGGTCTGGCATATTTTGACTGAATAATAAGGAAGGTGACTAATTAATATTATACTATGCTGTGGGCAAGACAGCACAGTGGGCTAATCCATGCTCCTTTCACCTCTGGAGACCTGCATTCAAGCCTTGGAGGAGTCACAACCACTGAGCCGGGACTGGGGGAGGGAAAAGAGGCATCAGATGTCTCTTCCTGGCTGTGGAGATGCCTGTCCATATTCTAAAACCACCCTCAACATCAGCCTCTGCTCTGATGAGACAGAAAAGAAAAATGATTTCTACCTGGAGATGGCAATTTGGCCACTTACATGTCAGGAGGAGATCTTTCCACTACAGCTTTAGCTTTCCTAGCTCTAGCTCGGTTGAACCAGCTCACTTTCATCCTGTTTAAACATTTGGAAATACCGGAAATAAAAGAAATTGTGTGCATGTGTGTGTTGGATAGGTGTGGGGGTATTATAACAGGAAAAAATGGCCAGAAATGAATTATTTAGACTCAAATTAGCCTGTCTCCACTAGCAGCAGCTTATTCATTTTTCCTCTAGTACCTGAAACTTAGAGTACAAAGATACCCTGTGTTCTTTCTAAGGCATTTGATCAGCTCTCTGACTATGGGAATGCCACTGAATCCCATAGTCACCGGGGATAATATGCCTGGTGCTTTCCCTCCTCCCTTGTCTGTGGGATGCAGAGAACGTGACTACCCTCAGCCCCATAGAACATGACCAGACATGAGGTTCTTATCATCTTGATTGTTTTTTTGATGGGAACTCTACTTGCGCTCCTACATTACAGGTTGCATTATAGGGAAAATTCCTGTGCTTCTCTGTGAAGGATTAAAGCAGAAACTGCCAAGCCAGACAGTTGGGGCTGGGTGAGGAGATTTCTTGGCATGGAAAAATAAGATGCATTTCATTTACAATTGGTCACAGGAAATTCCAAGTTTCTGGATAGTGTTGGATTCCTGTTTCTTTCTCATTCTGCTACTTGTAACTTAATCATCATTAGAACAATTGCCAGAGATAACCTGTTGAAACTTTGCAAGTTCAACTCAGGAAATTCAAGAGAAGGAGGACAAGGACAAACTGAAAGAAGAGGCAACCCACTCCAGATAGGTAGGTGGCCCTAAGAGGTTTGTCTTGGGCAAGATTTTTGCCCTCCAGAAAATTTAGTGGGTTTCAGTCACGTGTATAATCCAGATGGTCTTAATAACAGTTTACTTTCTCAGGTTTGTGTCCTCGAAGTCACTCCTAGTGTGAGGATAGTGTATGGAATGCACAGTCCAAAGACTGGCAGGGAGGAAGAGCCTCTGCTCTGATGGTCTGGGTTCAGTTCTTGGGTCAGCCTGTGGTTACGTCCTCCTGGTGACCTCCTCCAACAGGGAGCTGCTAGCCACATTGGATAATTTTGGTCTTTTTAGCATATCTGAGAAGTGACTTACTGAGAAGGAGAAAAAACTGTTAAGGATTAGGTTCTGGCGTGAATTCTAATTACCCAGTTATAATGACTAATCCATATTTTACCTGTCTACTATTAGTAAGTATAAATTGGTGTGAGGGCAACATATTCTTTTAAATTTTGAGACATTTGTTTACTTTCCCAGATCACCTATCATGGATAATCATGAGTGAACTATCATGATTGTAAGAGTCCAGATCTTATATCTCCTCAGGAAAAATTTACACTATTGGGTGACTATGACATTTGGTGACAGCAGTGAGAAGTTATAGCTTCATAGCCCATGAACCCTCTTTGAAGTGACCTATATATGTTTTAACCATAGCAGAAGGATCCATCCCGTCTGGATAACATAGGAGGGCTTCAAGATCCAGAAATCTTGGCAATCACATCTACAAATGCTGTGGAATAAAATCTACACTAGTGGCTTTAGTTCTGTCTGAAATCTTAGTGCATGCTTGTGTGTTGTTCCATATCCCATTTCTATATAAAAAAAAAATCTGGTTTTTCAAAACAGCATATAACAGGAAGTATTGTTTCTTTTTATTTCAAATCTATGTTTAGACACAAATTATAGCTTCTGATGCTGTGGTTTCATGAAGCTACCATTTCAGGGGAATGTGTATTACTTTTATATTGGGTGTAAAAATAAGGTGACCCAGGGCATGAGAATCTAGCTTCATATTGCTTGCTAGCTTTGTTTGGTTTGTTGTAGGTTGGTCTCTGGCATGCAAGAAGGTAACTGAGTAACATACATTGGGTCCTCAGTTATTTGATTTGGAGGTCAGATTTCCTCCCCTAGGAATCTTTGTTACTTCAGAGTGGGAGAGCCAATTCTTAGTGGCTCCTTTAAGACTATCTGATACTCCATAGATAGTTGGAAGGAAAGGGTGGGGCCAAATCCCTTTATCTTTCCAGTGATGCTTGGATTGTTCTCTAGAGGTGGAAAAAGTTGTCACTGAGATCCCTGAAGGCAGAATCTTATTTCACAATGAAGATGGTCATGTCAGTAGGGAGTCACTTCAAGGAATCCTCTGATACTTACTGAGAACAGAATAAGGACAAAGCCTTAGGTAGGCCTAATCTAACACCCAGAGGACAGATGGAGAGGCAATCAGATAATCCTGCTAAAATGCTCATGGATAGTAAGTGGAAAGAAACATTTAGCAAAACTGTAGAGTTAGATTTGTTTCATTATGAGATTGTATATAGTAAGATAAATGATTTTTCAGTAAGGAACAATGTTGCTTGCATATGAGGTGGGGAGAGGGTAGGGACTTTGAAGTCCAATAATGCTGGATTTCATCTCAGTCCCTATTAGTTCTAGGAACTTTGTCAGTTATTTCACCTTTTTAAGGCTCAATTTTTTCATTTTTTTAAGTAAAGATAACACTAGGGCAGGCCTTCCCAGCCATGGCATTATTAACATGTTGAACTGGGTAATTCAAGGTCATATACTAAGGTGGGACTCAAATCCAACACTGTTAGACATCACAATATGTCCCCTTGGGTCAAAATGGTCTCAGCTGAGAACCACTGCAACAATGTAAAGATGAGAGTAATGAAATTCTAATGAAGGGCTATAGAAAACACTTGGCATAATGTCTGGCACGTAATAATTGGTCAATAGATATTAGATACTATTTTTATCCATTGATAAAAATGTGAGTAGTATTTTTGTTTGATATTAAATACTACCAGATATTAGAAGTTACCAATCGTTCTCTCAGGTCATGCATGAATATTCTCAGTCCAGAATTTCCTTTGTGTCTGTCTTTAGCTTTGAACAAGGAGAAGCAGGTTAAAAAGACATTTTTTTTTTCTTCCTGCATTCACATTCTTAGCTCATGTACACCGTAAGATACACTTGCAACTCACCTGATGGAGGATTTGCAGAACAGTAGCTATGTAATTAATTGGTTAAACACTGCAGTGTTCATACCATATTCTGGGAGAATGATTACCAGTTCCCCAATGTAACTCATGTATTGATGTTGAGTAACTTCCCACAATATTCTTATTTGGAAAGACATTCATGATAGTTATAGTCAGGTTTCCATTGAAAATGTGATTATATTGTTCCTAAACCACAGAATATTCCCCTGCTTTGTTGACATAAACTAAAGAGGAATGATGATATTCATTTCTGTTTATCATGCACATTAATGTCCTATCTTGTTTGGCTATTATTTGATAGCATGTGCATTAATACAATCATTCAAAATGCAATTCTAGCTTCTCCTTAAGTTTAGTGATTAAAAAACAAATTGCATATCATGATCCGCTGAGTCATGGCTTCACATCAAACTCCCACCACTTCTTCGGGAAAAGCAAACTTTAGGCTGCTAATAAGAATAGGCATGACTAACCAAGGTAATTTCTTCCTGCATTAATCTTAAACTCTTTAAGAGTCGTCAAGGTTTTATTTCTTTGGCTTTAAATTGAACTGTTGAATTTTGCAGAAAGCATTAAAAGTTACACAGGGAAGATTAAATTAGGACAAAAGATACAACTGCCATTAAAACAACATTAGAAGGAGGTAGAGGGAAAAAATGGCAAATATATACATATACGAATTTATTTCATTATTTTTAAAAAGAAACTTTGGGTTAAGAAGTGCTACCTTTCAACTTGCATTGGATTTTTTTATTTGATTCATTCAATTTTTTTAGAGTAAAATTCTTAGGATAACTTATGAAATGCTGATTTGACTGACTTATAGATGTTTTAGGCAAACACTTTGGACAAAGTATATATAAATTAAAATTTTTGTTTTCCAAATTCTAAGAGCAATTTTAAAGAACCAAATCAAAATATGATTTTTTTTCCCATTTATATTTGTATTGTGTAATCTTTGAGGTCATCTGTCAATTGCCTTCCATCAACTTCTGAGCTCTTGTTTCTTCTACTACTTTATTAGTAGAATTCCCACATTCTCCTGCCTCTTTCCTTTTTCTCTTTGAGGGTCTTTGTCTATTACTTCCTTCATATTCTGAGTCAAAACCCATTCTTTTAAAAGTCTTTTCTAGCTACATTTGCACAAAATGGTACCTTTATTTTATATCTCCTTAGTACTTAGGTAAATGTTTTTACTGTGTTGCCTTGCATTGGTTTGTATATTACTGAGCAATTTTGTGCTCGTTGCATGTGTTTTATATTTTTCCAAGTAGATTGTTGTACAATGGAAAGCATAGACTGTTCCTTAACTTTTTTTTTTTTTCTCGAAGTACTCACTGACATGTTTGGAATGTATAACAAGCATGTGTTGGATGAATTAATGACTATATTGAACTATTTTAAAGTGAGCTTCAATAGTTCAACCTCTAAGTGCCACCTCCCCAGTGAGTTAAATATTGCTCAATAAAAGACATACTCCTTTAAAATAACATAATGATAACAGGTCACCTTATACTTTGCTAGGTGGGAAGTATATAGCAAGATGGAATTAAGCTCATGCTTCTGAGGCAAACAGCTAGGAGATTAATGGCTGATTTTGTCATTCCTTAGCCCAGAGAACTCAGAGGAATAACTTTAACTCCACGCTTTGTTTATTTATCCATAAAATGGAGCTAATAGTTGCATTTACCTCAAAGTACATAACGCATGCGATAAATTCAGTATGGCATATGAAAAGCTATTAGTAAATGTTAACTAAATTACTAACACTTCAGGGTTTTACTGTTTAAGAATGTTTTTTATTATATAAACTGAATGGGCTTTATAGATATTACATGTGGATATCAATCCACGTATTTTATAATAGACTTTAAGAAATTTGTTTCTACTCTACCTCATCAGTGTCCTCAGGAAAATTTCTTTTAGTAATAGTTTTCTCTAAATTACATAGAGAAAAATATTCTGATTTTTCAGTTTTGATAATTTTGACATTTTATGTATTTCTTTCATTTTTCAGGAGAATGCTCATGACACTCATTTTAAAAATAGTTTGAACAGCTTTAAAAATTACTTTTAAGTTTTAGCATATATCTTCTTTAGAATTATCTTTATCTTTTAAAAAGTAAAATGAAATATAATACTGAGATAAATGGCTTATTTTATCTTAAGTAGCACAATATTTTATGGTTACTTTTTTTAAAGTTGTAGGCCAAATACAAAATTCACATGAAGACAATATTGTAGATTTCTTTTATTAATTTCATATCTTATCTATTTTAATTTCAACCCACACCTTTTTTCTCAGATGACTGAAAAAATAACTTTCTGGAAAATGAGTTATATAACATTAATTCTTTTAAACATTTTTCTATTATCTGAAATCAAGCTAGCACAAATGTCTTTTCTTGGTCACAAGCAGGTTTGAAGTATGGCTGTACCAGGGCAAACTCCAAGTACCTACTCTACATAAATTAATCTCCCAAAGGAAAATGCATTATGCTTATAATTGAAGTTATCATTTATAATACCACCATTAATGCTGATTGAATCTTAAATTTGTGTAGGGATCATTTCTTTGAAGACACTATATCTCTTAAAAATTCAAGTCAAGTATACCCTATAAAGGTTAATCTATAGTCTTGAAGCTATTTCTTAGGCTTTTGGAACATGGAGAAGGTCAGATTATGAATCTATGCAAAAATAAGAACATTTTATGGGTTAAGAGTGATAACTATTTTACAAAAAGATAGGGGATTAGTAATTTAGCTTAAGGGTTTTATTTTTTAAATACAAAGAGTTGATAGATCTGTTCATTGTATTATCCATTTTAAGCTCATTTTCATTTTGCTAAATTAGAATTTTCATTTTAAGCCATTTCCTCAATTCTTCATATGGTAAGTATTGGGAATAACCTCCTCCAACCGGTCCATTTTGGGGTCTCTCTCTGTCTCTTTCATCTATTTTCTTATGTAATAGGTGCCATCAGTAACCTCCTTGCTCTACTTAGAAACTTAAGGGAGGGTCACTCTTGATGCCTCTTTTTCTCTTTTGCCAATTTCAATTAATTTTCAAGTGCTGCCTCTGTCTCCTCAAAAATAGCTATAGAAGGTATAGAAAATATGTGTATCTTTCTATTCTCCTTCGCACTGCTTTAGTGCAGGCAACAGTTTCCTAATCATCAGGCTGAGTTATGTGAAATTGGTATTTTTGGCAGACAAAATACTCATATATTCATCATTCATGCATTTCAACCTAAATAACTTTCTTCTATGTTTTTTTCTGATTAACTTATTTTGCACTGCGGAAAATCTTCCAAAAATGCAAATATGAACATGTTTCACCCTGTTAATCCCTTGCAGTAGTAATGATAATGCCTGAATTCCTTGCCTTGACTTACAGGATGCTGCATGAACTGTTCTCCATTTATTCAGCATCAGGCTTTGTAGCTTTCCACCCTTACAATTTTGTTCATCTTATCTCTATTATATCTATACTTTGAAAGTTTTGTTTCTTCT
Organism: Talpa occidentalis; assembly: GCF_014898055.3. Lineage (NCBI taxonomy): Eukaryota > Metazoa > Chordata > Mammalia > Eulipotyphla > Talpidae > Talpa > Talpa occidentalis. Next base: position 96,473,757 of record NW_023603184.1, on the reverse strand, counting down.
ACAGGGTCTGTCTTTACTGCTGTTTTTGCTTGGCTAAACCCAATTCATCTTTTAGATTTCAGTGTAGCTAAAATATTTTCTGCTCTCTGGGGTCTGAGTTAGAAGCTTTCTTGGGTGCTTCTGTGGTGCTCTCCACATTGTACACAATTTCATATTTACTCTTGCATTTCCTTTACTCAGTATGCTTTTTTTTTTAAAAAGATTTATTTATTTATGCATACAAGAACTGGGGTACAGGCCAGAGCTGTGGGAGGTGAGAGGATCCACCAGAGACAGAACAGGGAACAGAACAGGCAGATAGCCTGAAGAATACTGCTGAGGGGAGCAGCGGGTGAGCCAGGAGAGGTCTGCTGTGTTGTATGTGTATCTCCCTGGCGGGGATTGAACTCACGCTTTCAGAGGCTGTGTACAGCTTCACAGCACTGTGCTCAGCTTCACAGCACTGCGCTCAACCCCTTGCGCCACCAGGTAGGCCCTCAGTATGCTTCTTGACAGCAAGGGTCATGTCTTCTAGTTGGACCTTGGACTTCTGGTCTCAGCGCATTGCAGGTACTCAATACATTCTTGGTCAAGTTACTTATTCCCTCAAGATGGCCAGAGTTTTTGCATATCAGAGATGAGGATAAGGAAGTAGTTGAGAATTGTATGGAATAACTGTGTAATAGAACGTTCTGGTCGACTACTCTTACTTTAGATCACCATTCTCCCTTCTCTCCCTGTACTTCCTTAATATTTGTTTACTTCCTGTCATTTGCTAGCTTTATTTTCTCAATGCTAGAGATTTGATGGATGATACAGGGAGGAGAGGGGAAGATAAGAAATGAAATGATGTCACTTTTCTAATATTCCTGCCAATTTGCTTCTCTGTGAGTGGGTTTAGCCAACTATTGAGAGAGATGTGGATGTGGTCGGACTCTCAGGGCTGAACTATACCCAGGTGATAAAGTGGGCACAGAATTTGGAAGGAGATCCTTTTGCCCTCTTGCATGGTATTCAGTATTTTGTTACTCTCAGAGGATGAGGAGCTTGAGTTTGCCAGGTTCAGGTTATAGGGATTTATGGTAAGACTATACCTGGCAGTAAGGAAGGCAGCATCTATCTCATGGGAATACAAGAACAGAAAACATAACATACTAACCTCTGCAGCCACTACAACTAGATTCAATGCTCTCTAAGGGACTTTTGTTTTATGGATCTTCATTTTTTATTTTCCTATTAATATCAAGCACTCTAAGACTGTCCCAGGGTTGTTTTGTTTTGTTTCCTCCCTCCTCTTCTTGTTGCCAGCTGTTTTATTCATCCTCTACTCTGTGTGTGTGTTTAATTTATGTCAAAGTTTTTATTTATTCAGAACATCTATTCATATGTTAAATTATTTTCATTATACCTTTCCAGATAAGACTAAAGATGAAGCTAGTTCAGCATCTGACTTTAAACTTAATTTCTATGTCTTTGGAAGCATTACTGCATTATTTACTTATTCATTCAATGAACTCATTCAGCAGATATTCTGTTGAATATTTGAGCAAATTCTACATTTCAGGTACTGTTCTTATTAGTAATAATCCCTAGGTATAATATACATAAAAATGCCTGCCTTCAAGACTCTTACATTTTAACAACATTCAACATTCCAATTTAATATTCGAAGTGGAGAAGAGACTTAGGCTGGAGTAGAATTCTAGTGGGTTAATATTCTAGTAGTCACAATGTTAGGGGGAAAGGATGTCCTGAGATAATCTCATACAGGCTTTGTGGACTCCACCCCCACTCCAGACTAAAGCCATCAGGACATTGGGAAAGACAAATCCCATCACCACCAAGGGGAGGGTGGCTGGGACCTGAGGGTGGAGTTGGGCAGCCAGGTTGGATATAAAAACCAAACACGTGGGCCTTGCTCGCTCTCTGGCTCGCGATCGCTCGCCATCGCTCGCCTCCTGGCTTCACCGCTCCTGGCTGGCGGCCAACTCTGAGAGCGCCATTTTGGGATTCCTGATCGGCGGATCGGGTAGGACGCATTTAAAACTTTGTCTCCCACTTTTCTCCCAGAGCTGTACATTTCCTCATTTCCCCTTCCCTTGTAAATAAACCTTTTATTAACCTTTCACGTGTGCCTGCAGTAGAGCATTGATAAGTCCTTTTAAGCGCGCGGGTGAGGACCCACAGTCAGGCACCCCGTTTTGTATCGGGGTTGCTCTACAACAACAAGTGTTATATTACTTCAAAAGTGACCGGCAAATTATTGGATGAGAATATTGAGATCTGTTTTCAGGGCTCTTTGAGACAGTTCAAAGGTATATATATACATTGAACATTTTCTCCCTCCTGTGTCCATTGTTATACAGAACCACTCAGTTCCCTAGGTCGTGGGGAGTTTATCTGGGAAGTTAATTATGGGTGGGGAGTGCTCATGAATTAATGCATGTTGTGTTCAGGTATTGTATTTGCATTTCACTAGGGAGTTTCTGTCATCCTAACCCCTCCTACAAAGCACCTCTGTGGATAATTTCAAACCTCTTTTACCAGGCTAGTGGGGAAGCAATTTGGTGGGCAAGTAAACTTATAATTGCTTCTTAAACCTCACCATCTATGTGACCAGTTGGCAAATATTGTCTTGATGGTGCACAGGTGAAATGGTGAAGGAAACTCTATGGGGATTACACCTGAGGTTGTGGGGGAAAGCAATATTGTTTAAAAATGAACAATGATGTAAAAAAAATTAAAAAAATTAGAAAAGATAAAGAGGTATCATTAGTTTATGAAAAAAAAGAAGTCCCAACTAAAAGGACTATCAGGCAGAATCATTAGTTTTTATGTAAACTGTTGCTTATGTCTTCCATTCATTAAAATTGTGAAACTAAACTATTATGAGATTGTTTCTACATTATGCTCATTGAAAATTTAAACTATAGATCTTTTTTGTTTGACATTATAAAGGAGGAATCTTGGGTATGATCTTAAAATGGGATGGGAGTCATCAACAGTGAATTGCTGCTTGAGTATCGAGATGCAACCCAATTACAGAATCTTATTATTTATCACCAGGCTATTACTGCCATTTCCTTTAGCATTATTTTACCTTGGATATCAGTTTATTTTTTTCCTTGGACCCCAAGATTCACCATATGGGGGGGTATTTTCTATTCTGAGGGCAGAGCAGGCTTTCAAAAGCAATAGATAGAAGCCTCAGATCTTAGTGTTTCCCAGCTGTCATTCTCCTGTCACAGCTCTTTTTAAAAGGGTTTGGGGTTCTCCTTTCATTACATATGCATAACTTCCATTAGTGTTAATCACATGCTCCATTTTAGAGCTGTTTTGGCCCCTCCGGTTAAATGGGCGTTTAAGCAGTTTTTAATGCATTATATGTACTTATTTTTTAAACGAGTATTATATGCCCAATTGACTGGAATGAATACAAAGTCCATCAGGTGAATACAGATTTATAATTGTTTTTAAAGCGTGTATTATTTACTTGACCAACCATGACAGCTCTTTTGGATTCATTCCAGCTGAGAGGGGAAATACACATAGATGTCAATACCAAATAAACCTTCATGAAATCTTTTAGTGTGCTTCTCTGAGTTAAGCTTACAGCTTGTTTGACTAATCATTTCCTCTCAGTTTCTTTCCATCTTTACATACAAGTTATCATAATACTGTTTAAGCTAATATTTTTAGCTTGCGTTGTCATTATCTGTGAACTAGATGCAAGCTGCTCAAAAGCCTCATTCAACACAAATAAATTCCACAATCTGTATAGTGTCTTCATGGCTTTAGGTCCTGACATTAAAAAAGAAAATATATACTGAGTTCTCAAATTACATATATTTGATCTAAATAAAAAGTAAAATTTAATAAATGATTTCATTTTACAAATTATCCAATCTATTTAAAAATTACTAGAAAGCCTGAAAAGAAATTAAATATATTTCTTGTTCTTTTCTGGGACTTACAGTAGACTAGACTTTTTCTTTCATAGCATAAAGCTTGTTATGTAGCTTTTCTTCCTTCCCTGGGTCAATGAGATTAATTCTAAATTTGTTTTGCTAACTGTTAATGTATTTTTTTTTGTATTTTCTTCACTTTTTATTATAATAACAGACTGCATAATGGAATATTGGCATTTATTAACTTTTAAACCTCAAATAAATTCATTGTGTGATTTCAGGTAATGTATTCATACCCTATGCCAAATGAAACATTGCTACTCTAGTTCACAATGTAAACTATGTCCTACAGTTGGTGGAATTGAGACCCACTCTCAGAACCCCCTCTCATATAAGAATGACAAATAGAACTTCAATTTCTGACAACTAAATTTAAGAGCTTCAACATTTCAAAAATATTTTAGGAAGACTGCCATTCTTCATAGTTAAAAAATGAATGTATGAGAAAGACTGTTCATTGAAGTGACTACAAGTTGTCCTTTCCATGCTGTACATCTGTGAAGACTAGTTTTAAAGTGTGTGCAGTAGTTTCTACACTCAGTAACTGGCAATATATTGCAACTCTCCATCTTAGACTTGAGACTCTTATTAGTAGGGTCTTTCAGGTAGCAAAACTCCATGCCAAGGTGTGTTGTTGGTTGCTGCTCTTGTCCAGTCATTTTCAAGGAGGCTATTTGTGGATGTGTCACCAGAATACACAAGGTCATCACAGAGGGAAGCTTAGTTATAAGAGTGTGATTCAGAAACTAGGCAGTGATGAGTAAAATATGGTCTCTTTTTGCAACAAAAACCTAAATTCACTTTCATAAAATATGTCCTTGCAGAATTAAAAGGAAATAAAGTGAATTTGTTATGTGGCAACCCCAATATAAAACGGGTTGCCTGGCTGTGGGTCCTCACTTGCGTGCTTAAAAGGGACTTATTAATACTCCACTACAGACACACACAAAAAAGGTTAATAAAAGGTTTATTTACAAGGGAAAGGGAATTAAGGAAATGTACAACTCAGGGAGAAAATAGGGAAATAAAGTCTTTAATGTGTCCTACCCGATCCGCCGACCTGGAAACCCAAAGGCACTCTCAGAGCTGGCCAAAGGCTGCGAGCTGGTGGGGAGACAAAATGGGGGATTCTCTCCAAAGCCCATGTGTCTGGCTTTATACCAAACCTGGCTGCTTAACCGCACTCTCAGGTCCCAGTCACCTTCCCTTTGGTGGTGATGGGATTTGGAGTTCCCAGTGACTTTTGGCTTTGGTCTGGAGTTGGGGGTGGAGTCCACAAAGCCTGTATGGAATTAGCTTTAGGACGTCCTTTCCCCCCTAACAAATTTACATAATAAAAAAATCCATGTTGAAATTTTTAATAATGAATAGTCAGCCCAACAATCATATTTATATCTGTATTACTTAATTATAAATAATACTATCCCTTGTAATAGCGTGAAGACTGTCCAGTTAATGTTGTTACACATTTTCTATCACTTCTTTTCTTTTGGGTTTTCCTGTTATTTTGTTTACTTATTCAAGTTTATCTTCCTTTTCTACCCCCTCCCTTCTTTCTTCCTTCTATCCCTCCATTCCTTCTTTTCTCATTTTCCTCTTCTACATTGTAGCTTTGCTATATGTTATTTTATGGATTAGGCTCTGAATGAAATATGGTTTTAATTTTCAAAATCTTCACAGCTAGAAAGAACTATATACATGAAAAAGGAAAATAATAATTCAATGTGATAAGAGTATATGTAGGTGTTAATTTAAAATGCCACTATGGGGTCTTCCCTGGTGGCACAAGGGGTTAAGACGTGACCTATGAAGCTATCCGTAGCCTCTGCAGCAGGAGGCCGATCCTTAATCCTTGACTGGTCAGGGAGCTACCCACATGGTGCAACAGACCTCTCCTGACTCGCCCGCTGCTCCACTCAGCAGTGTATTTCAGTCAGTCTGCCTGTTCTTCTCCCTGCTCTGTCTCTGGTGAATCCTCTCACCACCACCCCCCCCTCCACCTCGCATCTCTGGCCTGTACTCCAGCTCTTGTATGCATAAATAAATACATCTTTAAAAAAATAAATAAAATGCCAGTATGATGGGGTATATACTGTTGTGTGTTCTATACAATTATACAGTTGGTGGTTTGAATATTTCTAAAATTTGTTTGATATGGACATTTCTATAATGGTCAACCTTTAGAAGTTAGCAAGAATCCTTAAATTGAAAAAACAGTTCTTTGGAAGAATCAAATTATTCTGCTAAAAGTTTCCATTGTTCTCCTGAGTATCTTAGTTAAATATGTACATTTTCAATAATATAAAATATGTAGTTGATAAATTTCATGTAATAAAAGTATTATATATAAAAGTAATAGCTTGAATTCACACTGGGGACTATATCATTATCATTTCAAAATCTAACTAACTGACAGTATATTTTGCAAAAGGAATACAATAAAACTACACATGATATTACAAAAAGACAACAATATTGTAAATGGTATTTGCACAGCATTTCCTCTTCACTTTTTAAAGCCTTTTAACATTCATCATATTGATAGTTTAGAGGAAATACCTCCCACATCATCAGCATATTATCTTCACTGTTTTATAAACAACCAACTTCTATTTCTATGTCCTTGTTTCATAGTGTAAAGTCCTTCGTAAATGGGCCATATTTTTTTATACTCACAGGCCTTGAAGCATAATCACATACATTAAATGACCTGAGTTGCTAATTGTTACACTTGAAGAATTCCATAAACTTGAGCAGAGAAGTGAGTATAATGTAACATTGACCATAGAGATTAACGTTTTCTTTTTTGTTGTTCTTTGCTAATATTTTAAAATTGTTTTCTGTTCCCTGGTTATTTACCATTTGAAAGTAATATTACTGAAATGCTTTATTTAAATGTTTAGTAATCCATGTTTAGTAATCTCTCAATGTTTAGTAATCCATGTTTAGTAATCTCTCAAAAACACTCAAGCATTTAATTAGTTGGAATAAACTCTAGATTTTACTGCATTCTCATATTAGGCAACAAAGTGATAACTTCTTCCATATGCCTTCTATGTTGTTAAAGTGAAGATAAGTAAATAAAAACATCAACATTAAAACAATGCTGCTGTTGCATTTCAGAAAAAGAATTTGGACAAAATTATGTCATTAATATTAATATTTTGGGCTTCTTTTTCCTCATATAGATGGTAGCGTCAGTGAAAAATTTGGTGGTAACAGACTAGAACAAAATAAACAAAACCTAAAAAACCAAAAGCATATTTTACCACTTTTTTTTAATCATTATTAATGTATACTTAATTCTGTGGGTTTTTTTTTATGCATATACCTTTTAAATATCTTATTCCAGTCTTAAGCATTTCTAAATGTTTATTCATTTAGGCATACCAAGGCATATCAAGCTAATTCAAACACAAAGAAAGCAGATTGATATGGAAGGTATAGCCACAAGATGTAATTTCTGTGAGAAATGAAAAACACATTCAGGTTTTCAGAGAGGAAGAATAGCAAATGCATTTAAGGAGTTGAAGTATTCTCTTTCTCTGTCTCTCTCAAAACCCTCTGAAATTGACACTGCAGCTGAGCTGATTTTGTGTTAGAAAACTATCCTAAATACACACTGACAGAGGGACCATGTGAATGGATGCAGAGCTGTCTGCTCTTTCACACATGCCACCACACTCTCTCAGGCTCTGAATTGTTTAAGAAGACTATGCAAGGAGTCCTCCAGCTTATTCGTGAAATACAGCCTCGTTAAGATGAATGCAGACTCCTGCACTTACACACATGTGTATCTTTAGGCTGAAAACATTTTACCTGATGTTTAGTTGACAATGTATTAGAAAACTACAGAATCACTAGCATTTTTCTTGTTTAAATAAACATTCTGGCAAATACTGTGACTGATCCAGGTTTAATAAAATATTATATAAGGAGAGTAGATTTGCTTTAACTTGGAATGACTAGTTTAGAAGTTGCTTTCTTAATTTCCTTCCATGGTACAAGGAAGCACTGAGAAGAATCTACAGTGATAAAAAGAAATAAAATTCCTGTATATCTTTATTGAGTGTGACACAATATAATCAAAGAATGTACATAATTAAGTGTTCAAGCTGAGAACATCTTTGAAGCAGGAATTCTGCTGATTTTTTATTTTATGTGATTGCTTACAGATTAGTTCTCTATTTGCTCCTAAAGAATATACTTAAACACTCAATCAATGAATAACCTACAGCAGTTTGTTGTAGATTCAATAACGGGGAATGCTGCATTGTACCAGGATAGTCAGATATACCCATAGGGAGTGTCAGTGGTCAAAATGCTTCCATTGCCAGAAGGTAGTCTGAAAATGGTCTGGAAATTCAATACAGCATTGACCCTACATCATATACATGATCCACAGTCAGTTTCTCAAGCATACTTGAAGTTTTAAAAAGAACCATAAAAAAAGGGAATTAAAAAATAATTTATTTTAAATTAGGTTTTTTTGGTGTGTGTGAAATAGTTGGTTTTAAAATGTATTCATTCAAATGAATTAATTAGCCAAATCTAAGTATTTTCATTTTAGATTATTTTATTTTAAAAATAATAAAATATTTTAATATTTATAGAGTAAATCATTAAAATTTAAAGCTCTGTACTAATTTTCTATTTTGTGTAAATAAAGTGCTCATTTATTTCAGTCTCCTAAAATCTGCAGACTACTGAATTATAATCACATTCAAAAACACAGCTTATGATAGCTGCCTGATTTATTAAATCAGATTTTTCTTTATTTTACCAACAGATTAAGAAGATAAATGGCAAGATTTCTAAGTAAACAGACTAGAGACATTTGCCAAATATCATACTTGTTTGCTTTTTCCTACATTTTGAGAATTGCTAGTATATTTCATTAAGAAACATACTAGCTTTATTTTCTCTAATTATTAGATACTTTCATTTTTGAAGTTATTCCAAATTGCTTTAAGATGATAACTTTGTTATTCTGAAATCAGAATAAGACAAGAAATTAGAATTCCAAAAACCAAAACATTTTGGAGTAAACCTGGAATATAAAAATTTATTTCTCCTCAGACACCACTGAGTTCCTTTTAGAGTTTTAACAAATTAAGTAAATGTATAATAAATAATATCAGAACAATACTAGCAGCTCTTCATTTTCAAAATCATAAGGACAAATAGATTTACATTTTAAGAATTACACATTTTACATGTAGCATAATAAACTATATGTAAATATCTGTACACATATACATATGAATAAATGTATTTTCAGTATTTCACTTGGGGAATAATAAATGTATAAATGAGGGGAAAATTCTGTGTACTTCAAATGCTGGTACTAAGATCTTAGTTTGATATTTATGGTTATTCAAATTATTGTCACCATTATCAAGCACTGTCGAAATCTAACACCTAAAATCTGTAACACAAAAGCCAACGAGTTGTTACATAAAGTTTACCAAAGAATTTTACACTCAGCAACATCGGAGGATGATTCTGTGATTTGCCCATGCCATTTGACTAAATAATAATAATTTTTTCCACATTGATTGACAGGTTAAGCTTTTTTCAGCATATATTCTACTCCTTAGGAAGCTTTGTTATATCTGTCAGCTTATCAATTAATATTGAAGTTCATTAAAAGCACTTTATAAAGCCTGTGTAAGAAAAATGCTGTCTAGTTATAGGTGGGGAAATACAGATATAGATATGAATTTATTTTTTCTAACACTGATAGAAGCGTTCATTTTAATAATTGTTTTTTGACTGTTCATTAGTTTTTCTATTTGACTTCTACTTTCAGATAAACACTACACCATTCTATAAAACAATTTAGTTGCTCTTTTTCTGTTCATGTGAGATATGAATATTTGTGGTAAAAATATGCAAAGTGCCTGAAGTTGGGCTGGCACATTGGTAAATGTGTAACAAATGCTGAATCTTTCTCCTTGTTAGGCATTCCATTTTTATCATAGAATTCTAATGTTTTGCGCCACTTTAGGACAGAAAACTACATTTTTCTAATTTAGGCAAACCAGCTGGGAAATTACAGTGTACCTTGAAAACAGCACAGGTTATAGAAGAAAATCTGTGTAAGGGCTGAGCTCAAGAACGTTAAAGATTAAATGCACCAGAAAAAATTTATTTTATCCCAACTCATCATCATAACCTGATAGTCATGATCCTAACACCCCTTTCTAGCTTAAAATCAAATTAGAGACTCCTGAAGTCACGGCTCTGAATTTGCCTTGTTCAATGTTGCTTGTTCAGTTAGAATTCTGGGTGATTTTGCTACAACTTCTTATGCCATATTCATTTTCTCTACAAGCATTTTCTCCATATAACTAATTGGGTATAGGACAATTTCGCCATAAAAAGGTAAAAAAAATCGCTGAAATTTTCGCTAAAATTTCTTTCTTTATAAGAGAGATATCAGTTTCTAAATAGTACTACGCAGATTTGTAAGTGAGCATTATATTACACTGGGAATACCTTCCACTTTGCTTTCCGAGAATTGAGGGTTGCTATTTCTCATCACCTTGAGTGTATGTATGTAACTGGTATTACGTCTTGGCACCATATTTAAATGCTCCTTCATGTGCCCTGTTTCTATGTTTCACCAAATCAGGGGAACTCTATTCTCTGTCAAATATTAAAATACTATCTACATTTTTTCCACTATCAAATATCAAAATATTTTCAAAATCTGTATACTCATCAGGAATCATGTAACCATCTCTTTTTGGGGAAGCAGGAAGAGCATGATTCTTCATTTGCTTCCAGCTTCTAAAAAACGCCTGATAAATTTCGTTAAGGCGGCCTTAGAGAATAAGCTGTTGTATCTAAATTAGCCAAACAGTTCATAGTTATGCTCACAAAGACTGTTGCAAATTATTGGCCTCACTGTTATTTTTGCTATAGCTTGGTAAACCTTGCGGGGCGGAGGGGTCCTTAAGGAGAGAGTTACAAACTGAAATGTTACTGTTTTTCGAATATGATATAGGTCTGGCTTTAGGCGCTCTTTTTTTTTTTTATGTATGCATGCAAGAACTGGGGTGCAGCCAGAGATGCGGGGTAGGGGGGCAGTGAGAGGATTCACCAGAGACAGAATGGGGAGCAGAACAGGCAGATTGATTGAAATACACTGCTGAGGGGAGCAGCGGGCGAGTGAGGAGAGGTCGGCTTCGCCATGTGGATTTCTCCCTGGCTGGGGATCGAACTCGTGCCGCAGGGCTGGGGAAAACTTGATGGCTTTGAAACTTTAACTCCTGCACCACCAGGGCGGCCCTGAACTCTATTTTTTTAATATAAAAAATGGGAGTACTGTGTCAATTGGAACCAACTTCTCAGCCCAAACTGTCAACTAATTATTTTCTCTTTTACAGCAAAATTGCCTTACGGCTAATGAGTTTTGCGGCAAAATGGTTGACGGCAAAGAATTTACAGCCCAAGTCTTGGCACGGTCGGCTTGCACACAGCGAGTGCTCAGTAGATACAGGTTACGTAAATAAGCAAAAAGCTACCATTTTTCTTTATTTCCATCTTTAGAAGGGCGTGTAAATTAATTAAAATAAGGTAATTATCCAGTTATATTTTAAAAATAATCTCACCGTCCCATTTCAACACTGACTTACAGTCTCCAGTCCTTAAGACCGAAGCAACGTGGCTCAGCAACTTACTAGGCAGAACCTAATCTGCATTTCGTATTTTCTTTCTCCCTGCCGTAATAGTATATCTAGCAAAATATATCTACGTTGCCTGGGAAGTTGTAAGAACCTAATGATCTTCATTTGTGGATCGTCACTTTTTAAGTAGTTCTTTTTAAAAATAAGAACTTTACCATCGATGTTAGGGGGCGGGAGCTTCAAAAGGACTTTTTCACTTACCTAGAAATTACTGCATACTCTGCTTTCACTGATGCAAATATTCACTAAGAAGAGAGAGAAAGAAAATAACCTTTTGCCCTTTTTTTCTTTTCTGAAACCTAAAAGCATTTTGTTTTCTAGAGCTCTATAAAAGTTCAACGCATAAAAGGTTAGGAGCCTGACTTTTTTCTGTCTTATATATCTTTGAAAAATTGGTTTATGAAGAGTCATACATCATGTAGCCAGACATATGGGAATAGTTAAAGATTAAGGTAAATAGACAAATTGAACTGCTTTAAATCATTTTCCTGGTTTCAGTTTTATGAAAGAGCTTATGAACAAAAGCTGACGTTAAGCAATCACAATAGGCTCTTCTATATGTTTTAGACAGTGGTAAAGACTTTAGTGTCAGAGAGTGTTGCATCACCAATAGTTACATCAATTTGATTGGTGTCCAGATTTCAAAAATGTTACCTTGTCAAACCATAACCTTTTCCAAGTCTTTCATTTGTCATTGTTTTGTAGATTATATCATTTATTTTACATTACCTGTATCAGAAAGCATGGATCATGGATTATAAGATTTTTTTTATTATATATTGGTTGTTTTTTGTTTTTTTAAAATAAAATTAGTACCGTAGGCATTTGGGTACAACAGGGTCTAATCAAATATTTTGGAAGGAAGTTTGATTTTATGTAACAAACATTGTAACTTCGCCTGAAGAGACCTTTGGTTCCTTTTTGCTGAAACAAAAAGTAAAAAAGATATTTTCAGAACCATTAGGATAACATTTTTAATAAATTGAATAAATATACTGAACATTTCCAGGGTACTGAATTCGCTAATGTCCTGCAGAGAAAACTGGCTGTTGGACTTTAAGGTAAGTCCCAGGAATTTGCCCAGTGGCCTGGTGACAAGCCCCTACTCTTATGAAAAGTGTTATGAGATCTTTAATGTCCACACAGGAGAGTAAGGATTTAAGATTTTGTGGTCTCATTTGAAAGACCCCTACATAGTAAACTGCATGGAACTCAATTTATCTACCTTAGAAAGGAAAGAAGGCTTTGTAGCCCCTGTACCTATAAATCTAAGAAATGCTGTGAATATATGCCTTCATATTCATGCAGCATCAATCCTCTTCTTAAAAAAATAATAAAAATAACAAGGTCTGTGATCATCAGGTTGATATAGATAAAAATCTATTAACTTTTCATCATTATCACAGCTCTTGTATCAAAGTGCAGACATTCATGGGGCTAGCTCACCTCCCCTGGTAGCTGTGCAGAGACAGATGAAGATCTTTTACATACTTCTTTGTTGGTTTGCCTTTTATAGTGTATGTGCTGGATTTAGGAGCCGCTGATGGTAAAAATGTAATTTAAGAAGACTACAAATATTTGCACAGGTATGTGAACCCAGCTTATCAGACATCCAGCTAACAAGCCTTCTCACATTTTGTGTAAAATGAGTGATAGGAAAAAGAGTAACTTCTAGACAATGTTGACCAAGTGTATTACAGAGCTTGATGTGATTCTATGTGAGATGTTAGATTTTTTTCTTTTGAAATACTCTAATTGTCACTAGAAATATATATATTAGAAATAATCTTGTAAAGTGTGCTGAAACACGTCAGGATATATATGTATGAACCGATTCAATAAGAAATTTGGGTGTAAAGGAAGAAAACACCATCATGTATATTTTGAAAAATTCTAGCAGTTTTTGTGGTTGGAAATCTGTCTGGGATTGGGTGCCCCTAGCAATTTTGTCCTTAGTTTCTCCTTCTCATGTCCTCAAGCATACACATCCAAAATAGTTTTGATTCACATAAATGATGAGATTTTGTTTGTTTTTTAGGTCAGGTTAGCTAAATGACTTGCTTGTATGAATGCAGCTTATGTCTGCACAAAATATTACCACACATCTAACTCATCAACCTTGAAAGATATATCTATTGTTTAAAATTGACTGTACACATCTGCCTTGTATCTGTTCTTTCTGACCACAAAATTCTCTTTTAAAATAATTGAAAATGAGTTTTTTGTAGATATTTTTTCGTCTTCCCAGCAGGTCCATTTTAGGCCAATTTATTCACAACTATAATGGGATTTATTTGTGAAATGAAAGTTAAAACTAAAAGAAAACAGAAGCACTTATTTTTCATTTGATGGAATTATTGCCCATATTTAAAATTATTTATTTAATATAACAAGGCAGATTCATTAAAAATGCAATTCGCAGAGAGTTTTTTTCTTTCTACTCCTACTGGAAACAATGTAAGTTTGATATTTCATTGCACATCATGGCATTGAGCATAAGATAACTTCTCTCTATAAGGTGGTGTCAGTTTTTGCAGTTATCCCAGAAATTTAAACAATTAAAATGCATAAAATTTGAAAATGTATCACTGAAGTAATACTCTAATAAAGTTAATGTGCTATTATAACTTAAGAAAATCTGAGCTCATTTAAAACTTCCCTGTTATGCTTGATCACAGAATATTAAAACATTTTTTAAGTTTAAGAGCACATTTAGGTCACTTGTGATGATGGATGTACTTTTTAAGTTTCTTAATATTGGCTATAAAGCAAGTGTCAATGAGCTTGAACTGCATACCTATGGCTTTCCCACCATCCACAAGGTGCTTCAAGGCTGTGGCCACTAGAGGGTGCTGTTGGAACTGATACTAGCAATGAGACACCTGAACTTGTTCTTTTAAAATCAATACTATCAAGATTTAAACATATTTCTAATCAAACAGTATATTGTTATTAGTTTTTAACATTAGACATTGTGAAGGTCATCAACACAACTTACAAAACAGATTACAGAAGTAGTAATTAAAGCAAAACGCTCCATAACTTGACAATTTTTTGTTGTTGTTGAAAGGAAATCAAGATTCTCCCCTCCCACCTTTTTTAATACTCTCCTAGTCTTTCTTCAGGATGTACAGGTTGGTGATATATTTTTATAAATGGCAAGGAATATGAGCTTGTCAGGCAATTAACATTTTCTTTGGACTTTAAATGCACATAGCCACAAAAGGTTGTTTCTTAAAGGAAATGTGTCAAGAGGCTGTGGGTTCGACTTTTCTCCTGGTGTTTGTGAGGAATTGTGGGCTCGCACATGAAGATATACAATCCTTCCTGTTGAAAAATCTTGCTTTATATGAAAACTGAAGAATTATCTCCTTCCCACACCCCCACCTCCCAGTTGTTATTTATAAAGGCGTCATTGGTCGTTGCCTTTCCTAGACCTTCCCTGCAGGCATGATCAGACTCAAGCAGGCAGCTATTTCCCTTTAATTTTCCACAGCAAGCCAGTAATGCTTATGATTATTGTGAAGTCAGGAAAAGTTTAGTTTCATCAAGTGACATGTAGTGATACAATTAGTTACTTAAGCACTTCTCATAAAATGTTCCACTACGGAACCTAGTTTGTCAGATGCAGCTAAATATTAGCATCTCATATTAAACACAAGAGTAAAACTGCCTCGTGGAAAGCACAGCTGACAGCTCTCAACATGAGCTGAATGATCACTCTCAATTGTAATCGATTCTATAAGTACTGAACACAAACCCCCAGGCAATTGAAGAAAATAGGATGATGAAGGACTGCAAACTAATATGTTACACATCTTCATTGATTAGACATTGATTAACCATTATTTTTCTGAATGACAAACAGCTAGTGGTAAAGTAACTGAGGCTTGTGATTTATTTACATCTTCGACAGAGATGACTTCTTTATTCAGCTGATTGTGAGCTAATGCTAAACCAGGAGACAGTAATAGTGTGAGAATCCAGGCTGCTGTTTTCTTTCTTCTTTTTCCCCCCAATCCCTTCTGGCAGTCTTAGATTTCTGGCATGTTGCGATTGGAAACAAATTTAACTAGGTTTAAAATGATCAGCTGAATTCCAAAATACAGAACTTGTACATGTGGTATAACTACATTTAAAAGGAAGATCATTTTATAGACTTGGTATTTACAAGCATATTGATCAGTGTTTATTGAACTTTTAATTTAATTCTCTCTTTTCTTCAATGCCTTATTGGCAATTATACACAATTTAGAATGAGCAGAATAAGAGTTTGTGTGTATTGCTTATTTCTCTTCAGTGAATCATATTGCTTTAGAACTGTGAATCTATTGAGATATGATTCATGTAAGGAGGCAAGTATTTTGCAGTTCAAGTGATTTTTGGTTCACGTGAAACTGAGATATCACAGACAATCTTGGATTTATACAGCAAAATTTTAAATGTAGTATGTAGTAAAATTTCTTAAATCTGTTTCAATAGCTTTCAAAAGTATGCCCAATAGAAAGATTTGCTCTTGAATTTTCAACAATCTCTTCTCTATTACATTTACGGGAGCAAGATATTCATTGAAATGAACTGCATTGGCACTAAATCAAAACCAAATTATAATGAAACTAGTACATTTTGGCTTTCCGGAGCTTTTCTGTACATTTTGAAGATTTGTGGGTAATGTTATTTATAAGCAGAAATAATTAAGATGTTCTGGCATTCTTCATCATAATGCTCATGATAAAGACTTTTGATGTTCAAGAAAGCATAATTTGCTTCTCCATTGGAGTTTGATTGTAAATTACCACTAATTAATGTTCACTTAAGTGTTACAGATGTGTGATATATCTGGTTAGTTACCATACGGGTAGTAGTAGAATATTGTTCTGTGAAAGTATATGAATTTAGAGTAATGATTAGAAAGTCATTTTTAAAAATAAGAGAAATCCATTACCATTTCCAGTGTTACAAGTCAGTTTTAGCATTTGCATAACTTAGGAAAAAAGAAATTAGTAAACTGTATCACTTCAGTTAATGTAGAGATGCATTCAACACCACCCTTATTAGTTACTGTATTGTTAGACATGTAATTGTGAAATTTCATTGTCTTTTGCCCTTTAATGTAATTCTAACTCTAGGTTAATAAATCAAATCTGTTCTTTATGAACACTGCCATCTTTATCATAACAAATACATGAAAGTGCTTTTCCCAAGCAACTTCTGTAAGCTTCATCTAAGATCCTGGGTCTTTGCATGTGGGCATATTAACTCAAAACCTTCAGTTAAAGATTTATTGCACAGTTTCAGGATTTTAATCATGGGTAGAGAGAAAAATGTGTGAAGTTCATTTCTATATATTTTTTTCTGTTAACAATTGGAAAGCTAATCCATTTGCTAAAGAAATCCAGCTGTACTTTAAGAGAAAGACTTGTTAAGTTTTAAAACAGGAAGACTATCTAGTTGGGATAACATGTGGTGCTCAAACTTTTACAAAGGAAACGAAGGACCAGCTTGACTCACCAGTTGCCCTTAGTTTAAAGTATATCAGTGGACCCAACCTAATTATAAATCACCTCCTTAGCATTATTTTTGAGGGCTAAGTTTCCCCATAGCTTTATACAGTGCTCAGAACTTAAGGAAGGGAAAGTGTTGATTGGCTAGTGGAGCATGAAGAAAGAACAAATGAAAAACCATCCAGCAGTCATATCCCAGAGGGAGCTTGGAACCCCAGAAAGAAGTCTAATAGTGTGTTGTTTCTTTGTCCATCTGTGTGCAGGTGAGAGCACCACTGCGGGGGTCTGTGTGTAAATGTAAAAATCAGAAACCTGGAATTTCATAGAAGCAACGATGATGTGATATTTGCACAGTAACTCCCTTTTGGGGAAATAAAAGGCACCTCCTTTGGTGTTAGCTGTCTTTTCTTTCGAGTGTGTGTATGCGTGTGTGCCTGTGTGCACATACACACAGACTTAGACAGAGGCTTATGTGGAGCTGAGTATGCTTCAGTTTCTTCAAGCATATTTAATATCTTTAAAATTTTAAATGAAAATGTAGCTGTCAATTTTAAACTAATTTGGATGGACAGCAATAAAATGCAAACCTCACTTCAAATTAGAATTTTCAGTGAGGATTTCTAATGGAAAGTAATTGCTGACAATAGGAAATGACAAATTACTAATTACTTAGTTCAATTAGACTTTTGTGCCTTTGGTCCTAAGTGGCAAGCATACAGCAAATCTTGCACTTTTATAACAATTAATGACACTAAAACTATTTAAACTGCCAACAGATGTGAGTAAGAAGACATGAATTGAAACTTACTTAATTTACATACTATCCCTATTTTATATCAAGTAAATGGTGTTTAATTTTTACGCTACAATTAAATATTACTGATACAGTGCAATTTTCACAGAACTTCATAGGGCAAAATATCACTGCCAAAAGCTGCTCAGTGTTAATGTCTTCTTTTCTCTTATCACAGCAGTATTTCTTTTTAAAAGATTCTTAGAGTATGAATTTCTGTCTATCCTGTATTCATGGTTATACATCAGTGTTAATTAAATAGTAGCATCCCTGCTTTCGGTGTTTCTTCTCTTTATTATTTGTCTGTTCCGTTCATCTGTAATTTCTTAATGATCTATTTAGAATACACATATTTTTCACTTCCCATGTTTCCCCTAAGACTAATTCAGATATGATTTTGTAAAAGGATTTTGTTTAGAAGTTCAATTCATAACTTTCTCTATAGGGTTAACTTCTGGCTGTAATTTACCAGGAACTTAATTTAGTATTCCTGGTACTATCATTTTTGACAATTATGATTTTGTGAATGTAGGATTTTTTAATGTTTCCAGTTACAATCAGAAAAAATAATTTTCTTTATAGTTCAACATCACAGTAGAACAGCAGGTGCATGTGGAGGTAAAAAAGGGAAGGGAATCTAATTGTGTTTATAATGATTAATTTTCCTATTAAGACTTTGAATATATTTATTCTCTTTTTCAAAGCATGTGAAACTTGTGAAATGAAAATAAAAATTCTGATTATTACTTTGGCAATTTTATGGGCAAAGCGTACCTACACAGTAAGGGGAGTAATTTTAGTCAACTAAACTAGTCACGAAAATAAACATAAAAAGATGTCATAATCAAATATGTAACAATGCTGACAAAATTGAGAACTTTAAAATCATTGCATATCTGAGTAAAGGAGTAATTCATGTGTATAAAGCCAAATTGGCAATTAAATTCAACAATTCTCATCTGGGAATTTCTTTAGCCCATGAGATTCTCTGCATATCTCTAAGACCTCAGGCATCAGAACTTGAGTGTCTTCCCCCAGTGTTCTGGATAAAACTGCAAACAATCCCATTCAAATTAAATATATGTTCTACTTTTCACTTACAATTTAAGATGGCACATATTCCGTGTCAAATTGCTATTGAGAGTTCTGTGTATTTGGATTAGCCGAAGCTTTTGTGGTCTAATTCTGCTCCAAACAAGGTGGAAATGTAAATATAGCTTGTTTTATCATAGAGATGCAGGAGTGTGGTAAATTGGAGGACCCGAAGACTTGAGAGCAGATAAATGACAACAAGTGCTTTTTCCAAAGCTTTTGCTTGATTTTTGCAGGTTTTTTTTTCTTCCCTCCCTGAGATTCCTGCAATTAAGCTATTGTTTGGTGGCAACACTATACACTAGATCCAAATAACTAAGGGTAGTTTTTGGACAAACCTCTGTTGTTTCACCACAGCTGTAGTTTTCTTTTCTCACGAGCCCTGTGAACTTTAAGGGCTAGAAATATAACAGAGAGCATAGTAGATAATAGAGGAAAAAGGAAAAGCTTAGGCAGGGGGTAGGAGGCCTGGGCAGGGACAGAGGAAAGAAAGACTTTCACAAATCACAAGAAAAATGGCACTGGCATTGTGCCTAAAAAAAGATAACGTGGAAAAAGAAGCAATAGCAGCAATAGACTTAGCAAGTATATTTAGAGCCAGAATGATAGGAAGAAAGAAGTGGCCTAATTAGAAAAGAGGGGAAGGGAGAGAGTGAGAGGCAGAAGGGAGGGGTCAAGAACGCAAAGGAAGTATCATAAGAAATCACTGAAATTACTGAACCTCAGAAAATCAGCAAAACATGTGAGAATCTAAGGATATAGTCTCACTTATGCCACGATGCATCATGACAGCAAAATCTTTCCACCGATATAAACATCCAAGGAATGCATCATTTCTTCCTAGTTTCCATCATTATTCAGGCACAAACAACATATAAATGTCACTTTGGATATGTAGTTACCTTTTATGTAGTTACCTGAGCAATTGATCTACATACTATGTTTTATGAATTATAAAAAATTGTCAAATACCTCTCTGTATATTCTGTATAGTGTATACGATTTGTATGTATTCTGTACTCAGTGAAAAATTTTAGCAAGTATTTAAGCTCCAAGAATTGTGAACTCTTAAATTAGGTTTTAAATAGGGACACATTGAATTTTTCAGATGATTTTGGGAGAATTATATGTATATATATTTGAAACTATATCATACATAAATGTCATATATATATGTACATGTAAACTGACAGGAAGAAAAAGACTCGAGCTGTTTTACACATGAAGATCTTACTGAGATAATCATGCTTTCTATTTTATTGTTAATTATGCTTCAGTTTAGGAATATTAGAGCTGGATTCTGTTCGGGTATATATATTTTTTTTTTTATAGAGGCATGTTTATTTATTTATTTGTTTGTTTGTTTTTGTTTATACATGCACTGGGTACAGTCAGAAGCGCGGGAGGGTGAGAGAATTCACCAGAGCCAGAGCGGGGAGCAGAGCAGGCAGAAGGACCAAGGTACACTGCTGAGGGGAGCAGCGGGCGGCAGGAGAGGTCTGCGCGTCATGCGGGACCCTCTTCCCGTGGCCGGGGAGCAGCCGGGGATCGAACCGGCACTGCAGAGGCCGCGGGCAGCTTCGCAGCCCAGCGCTCAACCGCTGCGCCACCGGGGAGGCCCTCGGGTATATATTTTTTATAGACAGGCATGTTAGAAAATTATCAATGATTTCCTTCCTTCCTTCCCTCCCTGTCTTTCTCCCCATCCCTTCTTTTTCTCCTTTTGGATATACAGGGCCTATTTGGATGGGTTTCCCATTGCATTGATTGGATGTTATCCTGCATATAATTTTGCAGCTTCATAGGATGGATGAAAAAGGGCAAGATTTCCTTGGAATAATCCTAGGAGGTGGTCTAGAATATTTATGAATTACATCATTATAGCAGATCTAGCTATGGTCAGCAGTGGATATATTCCTGATTTGTCCCCTTTGGGTTCAGGATCAGAAATCTTTGTTTGCACAATTTGAATAATTTCCACAATTTCTATATTATGGTCCAACCTGACTTGTTCCATGGATGGTTGATTCCATTTAAGAAACTGGTTAAAAGTTACTGCATTTGAGGGACCTTCCTGGGGGCACAAGGGGTTAAGCATATAGCACAGTGAAGCAGTCCATAGCTACTACAACAGCTACTGCAGCACGAGTTCAATCCCTGGCAAGGGACGTGACTCACATGGCGAAGCAGACCTCTCCTGTCTCGCCTGCTACTCCCCTCAGCAGTGTATTTCTGTCAATCCGCCTGTTCTGCCTACAATGTCTCCGGTGAATCCTCTCGCTCCTCCCCACCACCGCTGGCCTATACCCTGGCTGTTGTATACATAAATAAATAAATCTTTAAAAAAATGAAAAAAAAATTACTCCATTTGAGCTCATTTTTTGAGGTACATCTATTTTTCTCTTCAATTATCTTTCAGAGTCTGAGGGTTACCATAGCAAACATTAAGATACCTATCAATTATTTAGCGCTTTTATTTTCTTGGAAACTGTTACCTGTCTTCTGGAGTGTTTAATCTTTTCTCAGATATTATGTGGACCTAAGGCAGAGAAGGAAAGGTTGAAAGGCGTTATACATGTTGTAGACAATGCACAACTTTTACTGCAATTTTTCTTACTTTGTTAAATAATTCTCTGTATACCCTGGGAAATTTTTATTTATTGAATTTTATATATATGTATATAAAACTTTTATTTACTGAATTTTATATGTGTGTATATATATATATATATATATAGTTCAGGTTAAAAATCCTCATTTCACTATTACCATCTTTATTTCTACTGTGAGAGTAACAAAATTTATCGTTGGTGTGATGCCAGTAACTTAGTGGAAAAATGTATGGATATATCACAACCATAGCAAAAGGAATTTGAAATCATAAGATGTACTTTTAGGGAACATTTTCTTAGTTTCTGAAGGTTTCTGGACTTCAAAGGGAACCCTCAGAGAAGACTTATTGTGTTAGCATCTTACATTTGTGGCATTTCTTTATGAATTATTTTGTACATGATGCATGGAGAGTAACGACTTACTTTAAAAGAAGCTAGACATCACACCTTTGCATAATAAAAAGAAAAAGCATTTTATCCAATATACCAAATGTGCTTTTTGGAGTTTGAATTAAATCAGATTATGTCATTTAAAATCAGGGGCAGGGCCTCCCTGGTGGCGCAGTGGGTTGAGCGCACCGCTGTGAAGCTGTCTGCGGCGTCTGTGGCGCGGATTCTATTCCCACCAGGCCCAGGGAGATTCCCACATAGCGTGGCAGACCTTTCCTGTCTTGCCCGCTGCTCCCCTCAGCAGTGTATTTTGGTCATTCTGCCTGTTCCATTCCCTGCTCTGCCTCTGGTGGATTCTCTCACCCTCCCGCGCTTCTGGCCTGTACCCCAGAGCTTGTATAAATAAATAAATCTTAAAAAATAAAATCAAGAGCAGAAAAGTTCTTCTGACAGATGGGAATTCATATGTGAAACAACATTCCGGGGTCCAGTGTAAGGGAAAAGTATTAGTGGGGTACTAAAATTCAAATAGTAAATACTATTTTATTCAAAGAATCAAATCTAGTTTTTTTTTTTTTGATAAATAACAAATATAAAAATTTCAGTTTCAAGAAATATGAAGTGTATTTTCTTTGTGTAATTTAGGAAAAATCAGCAAGCTGAGCATTTCTATCTTGAACAATGAAAGGAAATCCTCAAAAATTATCCATTGAGCAAGTAGGCTTTAGAAGTTAGACATGTAGGTTTGAAAAGCACTGAGCTTTAGGCTAAAATCTGGAGGATATTCTATTTTTAATTTGCCATGACTTGCTAAGTGATCTTGGACACATCATTTAAACCTTTTTGTGCATTTTACATTATAGGATGAAAATTACAATGTCTGTATTTTCTAGACATAGTATTGTTTTTAGGATAAAGAAAGAAAATATAATAAATACTTTGTGAAATATAATGTGCACTGAAGGGCAGTAATGCATGATTTTTATGTTTTTAGTGGGCACTGAGGCATTTTTAAATAAAATTATTACTCTCAAACCTTTAACATGATGGTGATTAAATATACCTTCCCTAAAAAAAAAAGTCAGTATTAAATATGGACGCTTCCGAATTCTAACCATCTTAAAAAGAAATTACTCAGAAATAGTTATTTAAATTTAACATTTGGAAAAAGAGAAGAGGATGAAAGGAGAAAAAGATTAAGAAGCAAAGGAAAAATATTACCAGTAATAACAATACTAATAATCACACTTCAGAATTGAAAAATATTTTTGTGTTATTTGAAAACCAAGCTTTAATTGTCAAAAGTATATGAAAGTAGATTGAAACTTTTAAATTAAAAAATATTTTTAATAGAAATTCATTTAGATTACTTGAACAATGTGTTTACTATAGATTTATATTTGACTTTACATTTAATTCTTAAATTATTTCCAAATTGTATTAAATTAGGACAATATTGGATGCTAAAATCTTTAAGACTGTCATAAATTGCAAAATAGCAACCAAAAAAAAAAAAAATCAGAGGATGAATAAACCAAGAAAACCAGAGTTCTGCAGGTCCTGAGGACTCTTCTAATTTGATTTCTACTGTGATTTAAGGTCTCGTTTCCAAGGTCCTTAAACATTGATTGTCAAGATTGCCTGAATATACCCAGTGATAGATGGTTTATACTCGCAAGGGACCATGGTTTTGGTCCGGTATTTGAAATTCACTTTTTGTAGTCTGGATAATGGATATTTACTAATGATAGTTTTGGCTCACACTAAATTTTTTTTTTTTTTGTTAAATTTAGATTTTAAAAAAATATATAAATTGAAATTACATTTGAGAAGCAATAGTATAACATGGACATGTCTAAACAAATCATGGGCATGGAGTTTAACCTGTAGAAACTCATAACTTGTATAGAAATACTCACAAGAACAATGATAACATGGTGCGGTAGGGGCAATGGTAGAAATATGAACATGCTAGAGCAGCGTCGCTGAAGAGGATTCCATAGATTTAAAAAGGTGTCATAGCAGAAAAGTCTTCATGAGCTCCTGATAGCTAAAATGAATGGTGAGAGGGAAAGAAACATAAACAAAAGGCACATGCAAAGGCATGAGGCCCAATTAATGTAACCCCATGTGTGAACACTGTAAGAGAGGGAACAAATTAGGAACAAATAATTAGGTGCCTTTCTCCTTTAATTTTATTTTTAAAATTTTTTTTTAGATTTATTTATTTATTTATACAAGCACTGAGTACAGTCAGAAGCACGGGAGGGTGAAAGAATTCACTGGAGCCAGAGTGGGGAACACAACAGGCAGAATAATGAAGTAAACTGCTGAGGGGAGCAGCTGGCGAGACAGGAGAGGTCTGCTGCACCATGTGAGTTGCTCCGCAGCCGGTGGGGATTGAACTGGCACTGCAGAGGCTGCAGACAGCTACACAGTGCTGCACTCAACTGCCTGCACCACCAGGGAGGCCCTCATTTTTATTTTTATGTAAGAACATTTAATATGAGATCTACCTTCTAAAATTTTGTAAGAGTGATACACAGTGTTGTTATATCTTATTAAACCATGCTTTAGCCCCCATAAAAACAATGACAAGGTGAAAATTCTGCCTAGCATTTTACAACTATTCTCTCGGCGAGCAGAAATAAAGTAATTCCTCCAGAAGAAGAGATAAAGTCCTTGAGAGATGTTTATCCTTCTCAATATCTGTAATTTAAATACTATAGTATAAAATTAGCAATGAGTAAATATTATGATATAAAGGCATTACTTTCTGTGCTACAAGATAAAGAAATAAGAATATGGAATTAGTGTCAGTTTAGAATCAGTGTCCAGTACTATCCAAAGGGTCTGATTATTGGGCCTCCCCAGTGGCGCAGCGGTTGAGCGCTGGGTTGCGAAGCTGCCCGCAGCCTCTGCGGCGCCAGTTCGATCCCCGGCTGCTCCCCGGCCACCGGAGGAGGGCCCCACATGGCACTCAGACCTCTCCTGCCGCCCGCTGCTCCCCTCAGCAGTGTACCTCGGTCCTTCTGCCTGCTCTGCTCCCCGTTCTGGCTCTGGTGAATTCTCTCACCCTCCCGCGCTTCTGATTGTACCCAGTGCATGTATAAACAAACAAACAAATAAATAAATAAATAAAAACATGCCTCTATTTTAAAAAAAAACAAAAAACAAAGGGTCTGATTATTTTGCCCATTGTACAGTTACCCTGGTAAAAGGCTCTAGGTCTCATTGGGGAAGGCTGAGAGAAAGAGTAGCTGTATAATTTTTGACAGTGTGCTGGGTTCCTTCCTCAAGAGAACCTGCTTTCCTTTTCATTCACCATTCATTTCATTGGTCTGTAAACTGACTCAAATCTTGGAATTGATTTGAGCTATGACTCTCTTTATGATTCAGATTAGACTTTTGTTTACCTGACTTAGAACTTTTCTGCTTATACAGATTAAGTAAGAATGTAGTAGGCTTCTTACCTAGTTCACTTGGCGAAACACTGATCAACACCATATATGTGCATGAATCAGATTTTTCTGAGTGCTGCTTTGACTCTGCTGTTCACTATGGTAATCATGCATATCATGTCTTTTGTGGTCGACTCCTGCCACTTGGCCTGTGACACCACAGGGACCTTTACACCTTTGCATTTAGGTTTCCCAATTCACTGACTATAGTTCCTGGAAGTTTTTATGGGTATAAGTCCACTGACATGGACTTATAGCTGTGAAATTTGATTTTCATATCATATTAATTTCAATTATTTCATAGATGCTGTATATACATTGCGTTAAAAACAGTAAAAGGAAAATTGTTAGAATGATATACTGAAAAGTAAGAAACAACAGGTTAGCCATCCATCACACACAGGATTGGATCATTTAAAAATGGGATTTGGCCATTAAGTGTTCAAGTCCTGTGTGGAGTGAGATTTAATCACATTCTATTTCAGGATAATAATAAGCAAAATGTGATTTTATACTATTGTGAGAGAGATAAAAATAAAATGCAAAGATGTATTAAAATACTAGAAACAGTACTTATTCATTCAATATATATTTATTGAGCACATATATACTAGTTCCTAAGATACATGTAGTAAATAGAACAGTGAGAGAAAAATAGATTTTTCTCTTATGAATTTGACAGACTGAAATAATGGTCTCTATGGCGTGGGGGTAAATCATTAAGGTTGGAAAAAATATTAGAATTTTTCTTTGTGTTTTTACCTAGAAATGAGAAAAATATAAATACATGCTAATGATTACTATGTAAATTGGCAAGAACATCCTCACTATGGTTTATTGAGATATCCTGATGGAACATTGGGAATTCAATAAGACCAGTGACTTTTGCTCATATTTAAACTGTGGCAACTTAAATGCACCAGTTAAGCAGATTTACGATTACATTGTCCAGTTTAAATTTGCCTTCAGAAAATGAACAAGAAATCCAAAAAGCCTCCTGCAATGGAGCGACAGAGCAAAAACAATTTTGTTAGTACATCTAAACCATCGGAAAGTGGCAATTCTAAGGTGTCTCCTACTCCTAAGGCAAATTTCTTACCAGTTATTTATGAGTTAAAAGTCAATGATAATCTCATCACATTTAATATAATCATTTTACTCTCACTAAAATAGTAAAAGTACTAATAGTATTAATATTGGTTATAATATAATTATTAAAATTTAATGAGCTACTTTTCACACTGACAAAAATGAAAATAATATTTCATTCAACTTTATTCTTTTTCAGTTCCTACAATTGGCCAAATTTTATAGCATATTTATCATATTTGTATTTGATTATGTTTTAATATAAGCATAATTTATTCATAATTAAGCATACATTGGGATGCAAATTCATAAAATATTTTACTGTAAAGGTACACTCTCAAAACATTTGGAAGCCATTGATCTAAAGTACACAAATTCTATAAATAATAGACAAGTAAGGTTAACATCAATAATCATGAACATTCTAAGAGAGATATTTTGTGAACATTTGAAAAGAAATGCAAATATAATGAAAAGCATGTAGTGATCATTAGAAATCAAGATGGTTTTTGTGAAATAATTCACATAACTGACTTTTTCTTTTTAATAATGTCACTCTGACATTAACAGAATAGAGTAAATACTACTATCTTGACTTGCTTGAGCAAAGCACTTAGAAAAAAATCAGGATGTGAATAAAATAATGAAATTTAGATGACAGGTGCAAGGAAGAAAAACTAGTATGATAATCGGGGTAATTTTTTGAGCTCTCTTTCTCTAATAACAATTCCTAAGTTCTTTGATGATTCTGAGAATGAGATCTTCCATTCATTGATTTTACCACCTTATTCTGACCCTATAACCCCTGATATCCTCACTGCTCTCTTTAGCTACTTTAAATCCCATGGTTAATCATTACATCATTATTTTGCATAGGGGCTCTTAGTTCTCTCATTTCTCCCCTGCTTTCTGAAAATTTCCTCTCTACATCTAAGAATGACTGCTGTTAAATTTGCCCAGCCATGCTACCTAGCCTCACATTAAATCTGTGAACAAGTAGCCCATAATACCACCTAGGACTGAATTATAATTTCCTAGTCCATTCATAGTCTCACTCTTAAATAATGATTTCACACCTTTTTTACTTTTCAAAGCATCAACACTGCCTCATCCATCCTATCTTTGTTCTAATGACTTTGTTTACAGTTTTTCTGAGAAAACTGAAGCCCACACAGCCATCGTCTCCATTCATTCTCTGAAATTCTCCCTTCCCTCTGTTAACTTGCAGAATGGCCTATATTCCTATCTATAGCCTGTCAAGAATATAAAGTATCTGAGATTTTATTCTACCTTCAAATAAAATTTAGCTCGTTATAGTTGCAGGGTGATACCAAAAGTTCCAAGAGTTTTTAGTTGACTACAAAGGATCATTTATTACTCATAGAAATCACAGTGGTGAAAGCATAGTCATTTTCTTGTGACAGTTTCTGTGGGCCATATAATACCAGATATGGTAGACAAAAAATTTACTTGTGTCCCTCTTCCCCCAGAATTCATATGTTGAAATCCAAATGGTGCATGCAGGTAGGGCCTTTGGGAGGTAATTGTGGTTAGATTAGCTTATGAGGATAGGACCCTCATGATGGAATCAATGGCCATATGAAAAGACAAGGAGTTATAGGGTCTCTCATTGTGTACTCACCAAAGAAGAACACACAAGGACAAAACCAAGAAAAGGGACCTCCAAGTATGTGTACAGGTGCCACATTGACAAGGGATGAATTTATGATAGTTGATTGTATGTGTCAACTTTACTGGGTAATGGGGTGCTCCGATATTTGGTTAAATATTATTTCTGGGTTTGTTTATAATATATTTCTGGAAGAGATTACCATATGAATCCATAGACTGAGTAAAGTAGGTTGCCCTTTCCAAAGTGAACGGGCCTCATCAATCACCCAACACCTGAATAGATGAAAAAGGCTGAGTAAGAAAGCACTCTCTCTTTTGCTACTGACTTGTCTTTAAGCTGAAACATTGGTCTCCCGCCTTTAGACTTGAACTCACCCAATTACTAGGCTGGAACTTACCCCATTGACTCCTGTGGTTATCAGGGCTTGAACTTGGACTGGAATTATCACATAGACTCTCTTGGATCTCCAGTTTGCTAACTGCAAATCTTGGATTTCTCAGCTGCCATAATCATATGATTCAGTTTCTTATAGTAAATCTATTTACATATATCCTGTTGAACCTATTTCTCTTAAGAATCTAGATAATACTGATGTTAGTATAGAGAGTAATTCTAGAGGCAGGCTGCTTCTAATATCCTGGATGAAGTGATGAAAGAAAAGGTTATATTCAGGGATTCAAGCACCATATAAATGATCTGAATCATATGAAAGCTTCCATGAATACTCTGAATGAACTCTTATCTCTTATATACTAGCAATAATTTCCTGAAATCAAAGGCAGAATCTCATGCTGCAACTGACTGAATTGCAAGATAATTTAAACTCCCATTCTTGAAAGGTGTCTACTATTAAACTGAGAATACTGTTTGGGAAAAGAATGGGATTCCACAAATTGAAATGGAGTGTGTGGCAAGATCATAAAATATCCTTCAAAATCCCAATGATATTTTTCAAGAAATAGACCAGGGCCTCCCTGGTGGCGCAGCGGTTGAGCGCTGGGCTGCGAAGCTGCCTGCAGCGCTGGTTCGATCCCCGGCCGCCGGGTGGGGGTCCCACATGGCGCGCGGGCCTTTCCTGCCGCCTGCTGCTCCCCTCAGCAGTGTACTTTGTCAGTCTGCCTGCTCTGCTCTCTGCTCTGACGCTGGTGAACTCTCTCACCCTCCTGTGCTTCTGACTGTACCCAGTGCTTGTATAAATAAATAAATAAATCTTAAAAAAAAAAAAGAAATAGACCAAACAATTATAAAATTTGTTTGGAACTATAAAAGGCCCCAAATTTCAAAAACAGTTCTGAAACAAAGAAGAAAGGTGGAGGTATCACACTCCCTGATTTCGAATGATACTACACAGCAGTAGTAATCAAAACAGTGTGGTATTAGATCATAAACAGAAACACAGACCAATGGAATAGAATAGAAAGTCCAGAAATAAACTTACATCAATTTGAACAGTTATTCTTTGAAAAAGAAGCTAAGACCATACAATGGGAAAAGGAAAACCCCTTTAACAAATGGTGCTGGGAAACATGAATCACCACATATGAGAAAAAAAGGACACTAGATCCATATTAATTTATACACAAAAAAAAAATCCAAAATGAAGTAAAGACTTAGATAAAATCCTGAAGTCATAACATACTTGAAGAAAAACATAAGGAATATACTACTGGATATCAGCTGCAGAGGTATAATTGGGAATACAACCCTAACAGCAAGGGAAACATAAGCGAAAATAAGTGTTACTACATCCAACTAAAAAGCATTTGCACCTCAAAAGAAAACATCAAAAGATGGTTTCTTTATAGACTGGGAGAAAATATTTGCATACCACAAATCTGACAAGAGCTTAATTTCCAAAATATATAAAGTACTGATACAATTCAACAACAACAACAAAAATAAACCATCCAATAACAGTGAGCTAAAGACCTAAAATTTAAACACTTTTCCAAGTAATACATTCGGTTAGCCTAAAGGCAAATGAAAAAGTGTTCAATATCACTTATTACAAGAGAAATGCATCAAAACCACAATTAGATATCCCTGTGAGAATAGCCTATGTCAAAGTGAATGGAAACAACTAATGATGACAAGAATGTTGAGAAAAAGTAACACTCATCCATTGTTAATTGGAATTCACTTTGATGCAACCTGTATAGAAAACAGTATAGAGATACCTTAAATAAAAATGGAAAATCTATATGATCCAGTAATACCACTGCTAGGTATTTATCCAAAGAGTATAGAAACATGAATACAAACGGATTTATGTTCTCTTGTGTTTATAGTGGTATTTTTCACAACTGCCAAGTCATGGAACAACATCATTGCCTAATGACAGATGACTGGATGAAGAAATTGTGGCATATTGACCTAGTGGAACATTACTCAGTTAGTAAGGAAGTTGAAATAGCGTCTTTTGGGATGAAAGGAATGGACTTTGAGTTAATTACACTAAATGAAATTATAAAGTGAAAGACACATACTGGATGGTCTCACTTATCTGTGGAATATAAATAATCAAAAACTATATAGTAGCACACAGGAAATACAGTTATTAGACTGGGAAAAACATACTAGTACCAGAGGGAACATGGGGGAGAAAGGAGAAGATAGGGCATTGGTATAGGAGATGTGGAGGATAAGAAAAGCATGTACACACATGGGGGTGTAAAACTAAAGTTAATACAGTTATGTAAATGACTGAAAAATTCAGAAAAGAAGAGTGTAAGTGGACAGAAATTCCAAGAGAAAAAAAAAAAGATCTTGATGGAGTTGGGGATCTTAAGCCCCTAAATTGTGATGAGTCTTCTTTGCGGTGGAGGTAGCCTCCCTACTCTCACTAGTAGCAGTTTTCCCATCCCCAGTGGTATTGGTCTCTCTGGCTCTTTATAAGGTATTAATCCTCAATTATCTGAGAAAATTTTAATGGTTATGCCTGAGACAACTGCCATGTTCTTAAATAGTGGTGATTTTCCTCAGGACCAATCTCCAAAATTCTTTTTTGCTTGTAGACCTATTACGAGACTCAAATCCAGACATGCCCTAAGGTACACTGTACTAGGTACACTGTACTAGGGGAAAAAATGAAGTTAAGGTGCACTGTGCTAGGGGAAAAAATTTACTTGAGTTTTCTAGTTACACGGATAAAAATGTCTGTATAAATTACTAATTCCACCAATCCCAACCCCAACTCTCAGAAACTCTGTAGAGTTATCTGCTAAATGGGCAAACATGAGCTAATATCCTTCTCCTTGACACTACTTTTCCATCATAGGAATTTAATTAACATAAAGAATGCATAGTGTTATTCAGTGAGTGATATATAGTGATGAAATTCCTCATGCCCTTGAAGCTTCATTCCTTACTCGGTGTTGCTCATTTTGTTCGTATTTTCTAGTGGTAACAATTCTGTTGACACTGTATTCGACTTGCTTCATTGAGGTAAAGTGACTGCTCCTTCTATACCTCAGAAGCCTTTGTTGTCTTAGATAATTTTGAATTCTATCCCTCAATTATTAAAAGTTTTAATAAAGAATAAAGGTAATAAAAACTAAGGATGCTTTTAGATGATACCAGTTTTTTTTTTCTTGCTGTTGTGTTTTCCCTTGACTTTTTCATTTAAGAAAACGACTTCTTACCTCCCTCATTCTTCCTTCACTATCACTATAAAGACACTTGAAAAGTATTTTCTCTGTCATGTAATGTCCCGAGTTCCCTACTGATGAAAACTGGAGACTTGTCTGTCAGCACAGATAGAACAAATATAGCTGAATCTTTCCTTTATACTTTCATTATGTTTAGAGAAAAAATAAATTTCCTTTAACTTTGTCAGTAACTTGGGAACTATTTTAATCTGACAAAAATACAACTTAGATTTCAGAGGGAGTTTATATTTCAACACTTCAAGTCATCTGACATTCTCCTTTTCATGCAACAGTCAAGTGATGAAGGAGAACTGGGAGGCAAGTTTTTGAACAGATTCATTTAAGAATTCCTGTGGTTCTTGTTCTCATATGGTCATTCAAGCCTCTGGAAGTTTGGTTTGTTTAAAATATACTTAAGCTAGTCTACTTCCAAATAAATTAACAAGACTTGTTAAACAGATTGTGATAGATATGTACAGGGAAGATGCAAAAAATTTTTGTTGATGAGGATGATTTTAAAGAGTATTTTCATTTTAATTTATTGAGGTATTCGAACTGCAAATGCAAAATGTGAAAGGAATTAGTAATAGTAACAGAAGCTTGGTCTGGACTATTTCTTTTAAAAATAAAATCCAAAGTTTGGTTTCTGATTACAAAAGTAACATGTTAACAGTATTTTGGGATAGAAGAGGAAAAGCACCACTTATTGTAGATAACCTGATAGAATTTTTCTGGTTTTTTGAAAAGCTTATGTAGTATGGGAAAGTTGAGTTTAGTTTTTGACAACTTTTGCCATATTTCCCTTATTTTAATAATTTAATTTTTTAAAAGATTAGTTTTATAAGCCCTGGGGTACAAGCCAGAGGCGGGGGAGGGTGAGAGGATTCACCAGAGACAGAACAGGGAGCAGAACAGGCAGAAGGACCAAAATACACTGCTGAGGGGAGCAGCGGGCGAGACGGAGAGGTCTGCTGTGCCATGTGGGTAGCTCCCTGGCCGACCGGGAATTGAACTGGCACTGAAGAGGCTGCGGACAGCTTCACAGCTCTGTGCTCAACCTGCTGCACCAACGGGGAGGCCCTTAATAATTTAATTTTTAGTGTTTTTTTTTTAGTTTTTATCTATATTGTACTATATTTTATAATTCTTTCCTCTGGCTTTATGAGTTTTAATTGACATGTAATTAACATACCCTTAACATTGTGTTAGTTTAAGATGTATGATACGATTTGTTATATGTATAGATGTTTATACATGAATGTATTGCAAAGGATTGCCACAGTAAGTTTAGTTAACACCAATCATAATTAATTTTTTATTATAACTTTTAATTTTCCAAGTACTCTGTTAGCAATTCAAATATATAGTACAGTATTGTTAGTTATGGTCATGCTGTACATTATACCCACAGGACAAATTCATCTTGTAATTGAAAGTTTGCACCCTTCAACTACTTTCACCCATTTTCTCTACCCCCATTTTTGGTAGCCATCAATTTTCTAAGATTTCAGTTTTTATAGATATCACATATACATGAAATCATATGGTACTTATCTTTATCTGCTTATTTATTTAGAACATACTGTGTGTATAGTGTTCTGTTTTGGGTAGATAAGTCCTTAACTTTGAGCACATTGCAGAACTTAACATATCCTCCACATTTTATATTTTTGATGTCTCATTTTATGTATCTCTCTCTCTCTCTCTCTCTCTCTCTCTCTCTCTCTCTATATATATATATATATATATATATGCCTTGACTAATTACTGTACCTTCAGTTAATTTTGCTAATTTTATATTTTAATCTTGCTTACTTTATATGTGATTGATTCACCACTTTTACTGTATAATTACATTTTTCAGGTAGAACTTTTCTTTATGTGATTTCTTATTAGTGCAATTTATTTTCAGCTTAGTGAAGTCCCTTTAACATTCCTTGCAAGGCCTTTTGTTGGTGACAAACTTCTTTAACTTTTGCTTACCTGAGAAACAGTTAATCTTTCTTCAATTCTGAATGTTGAGTATAGAATTCTTGGTTAAGAACTTCTTCCTTTTAGTAATTTGAGTATATTTTGATATTCTTCTCTGGCTTAAAGTTTCTGTTGAAAAATCTGCTTACAGTTTTATGGATTTTCCTTTGTATCTGGCAAGCTGTTTCTTCCTGCTTTTCAGATCCTTTTTTCAATCATTTACTTTTCCTATCTATACTATAATGTGTCATATTGTGAACATCTTTGAGTTCCTCTTCTTTGAAACTCTCTGAGCTTCCTGTACCCGGATATGTGTTTTCTTTTCAGGATTAGGAATACTTGTCGCTATCATTTCCTAAAATAATTTTTCTCATCCTTTCTCTTTTTCTTCTCCTTCTATGCTCCCTATAATATGAATATTATTCCTCTTGATATGTCCCAAAGACCCTTAAAGTGGCCTTGCTTTTTAAAATTTTTTTTTTTTCATTTTGCTGTTCTGTCTGGGTGAGTTCTATTGCTTTGTCTTCCAGCTCACTAATCTACAACTCTGCTTCACTCAAGTCTGTGGTTGGGTCCTCTATTGTATTTTTCAGTTTTATCATTTTATTTTTCAGCTATGTTACCTGCTTTGGTCTTTATTAAATTTTCTTAGCTCACCTATTTTACTCCTGAGTTGGATGAGCATCTTTATAACCATTACTTTAAACTCTTCTTCAGGTAGTTTGCTTATGTCCTTTTCTTTATAGTTTTTTTCAGGGATTTTTGTCTCTCTATTTTCTTTGGGATGTTTTCCTCTGTCTCTGCAATTTGCCAGGTTCTCTTTCTTGCTTCTGTGTATTAGTCAATTCTATTGCCTCTCCTGATCTTCTGGAATGGCCTTATGGAGTCCAGTAGCACAGTCTCCTGGTGCTCCAGCAGCTAGGTGCTCCAGGTGTATCGCCTGTGTGGGCTGCACTCACTGGCCTTCCATGTAAGGGTAACATGCTATGTGGGATTGTTGGCCTGGCCTGGTTATGATCAACGGGGAAAAAGTCAAGGTATGCAATTGTTGTGTACAGGGTAGGTGGTACAATGGTCCTGTGTCAGCTACCCTGTATGGTGGATGGGTAGAGTTGTTGGTCATTCTGCCTGAATTTGGATGCTTTCTAAGATGTTGTGGTGAGATTAGACATTCTGGACACCAGGTAATGCATAGAGGTTCAGGGTACCTAGTAGTGGTGCTGACAGATTTGGGAGCTCTGCTCCCCAGCAGTCCTTGAAGCTAAAATAGACCAGCAGGCAGTATACCTGTAACCTATTGTTGTCACACCAGTTGGGGATTTCTCCATGGAGAGATTTTCAAGACTGTTTATATCATGTTTTATGTAGTTGTTTACCTCAACTCAACACCAGAAGTCCAAACCTCCACACTTAACTATTATCAACTAATTTAAAAAAAATTGAGGTTTAACTTATATTTAATTTACACACATTTAGTAAAATTCTTCATTTTTAGTGTACAGTTTTATGATATTTGACAAACACTTGGAGTTATGTGGCTATCATTATTGTTAAGACATCGAATAATTCAATTACTTGTAACAGAAATTTCATTGTATACTTTGTAGTCTGATCCTCTCTCACCCCCAGACCTGAAGCAACTACTGGTCTGTATTCTGTCCTTATAGTTTTGTCTTTTCCAGAATATAATATAAATAGAATCAGGTAATATGCATTATTTTCAATATGGCTTTTCCACTTCACATAATGCACTTGAGATTCATTTATGATGATGGATTTATTAATATTTTGCTTCTTTCTTTTTGTGATTAGTAGTATTCCATTGTATGGATATGTTTCATCTAGTGAGCAGCTGAGGACATTTAAAATTTCCACATTTAGGCAGAAGAGCTAAAAAGACACTTCTCCAAAGAGGAAATGCAAATGGCCAACAGGAATATGAAAAAATGCTCAACATCACAGGAAAAGAAAATCAAAGCCATAGTGAGATACCACCTCACACCAGTGAGAATGGCTCATATTAAAAAAACTGGCAACAACTAATTCTGGTAAGGATGTAGAGAAAAAGGAACCCTCTTAAACTGTTGGGTGGGGATGCAAACTGGTCCAACCACTATAGAAAGTTGTGTGGAGGACCCTGAAACTACTAGAAATGGAGCTATAGTATGACCCAGCAATTCCACTCCTAGGTATCTACCCAAAGGACACAAAAACATTAATCTGAAAGGAAACCTGCACTCCTATGTTTATTGCAGCACTATTTACAATAGCTCAGGTAGGGAAACAACCTAAATGGCCCAAAACATGACTGGATCAAGAAGATATGATATATATACACAATGGAATACCATTCAGCAATGAAAAAAGGTAAACTCATGCCATTTGCAGCAACATGGATGGAGCTGGAAGGGATTATGCTCCGTGAAATAAATCAGAAGGAAAGAGGATTGGATGGTTTCACTTTTGGGAGGAATAAAAAGACAAAACTAGCAGGTAAAAAAAATAAATTAGAGACATTCAGCAGGGGAAGGGAGGGGAGAAGGATCAAAATAGGGGTGGGACAAGCACAAGAGACTGTGGTGGTGGTTCATAGGTGACTTGGTGGTGGGAACTTTAGGGGGACTACAACAGTGAGGAGGAATAAATCATTGTACAAATATGAGCAATGATGTAAATATATATGTGTACATATATGAATATTTTAAAATAAAAAAATCATATTTAAATAATTGGGTGTAAAATCAGTATTTTGGGGGATTTCATAAAGCTAATACCTTAACATTATTAAATTTTCATATCCATGAACATGAAGTATCATTCCACTTTTTAAATTTCTGGTTTCGTGTTTTGTAGTTTTCCACATACAAACCCTGTATGTATTTTTTTTTTCTACTTAAGTATAGTATTTTTATACTAGAGTTTTGTTTTAAAAGTTCTAATTTTTGTTGTTTGTTTCAGTGTAAAATAAAGTACTCTAAGTAGTAATGTCATATCCTATGAATGTGCTATACATGCTTATTAGTTCCAAGAATTTTTTGCAGGTTTTTTTTTTCTCCTGAGTAGAAATAATATTTTATTTCTCAATTTCAAGCTTATATACCTACATACCCTCCCTTATTTCACTAGAATTATTGGCACAATGTTGAATAGGCATAGTAAAATAGTACATTGTTACTTTGTTCCCAATATTAGGGGGAAATGTATAGTTTTCCCCTATTAATTATGATGTTAGTTTTATTAAGTTAATATTCTTTATTGAGTTGAAGGAATATAATGATCTGAAATTGGCACAGTATCACTTCTGCTCTGTTAGTCAAAGCAATAATACTCATTTAATTCAAGGAGAAGAATGATATGTCAACTCTCAATGAGAACTTTTAACGAATGTAGTTATCATAGTCCACCATAAAGTTTTCAGAATCACTATTTTTTAGATTATTTCTTACATGATAAATTCACTTCTTCCAACTCACAACCATAATTCTACTTCAGTCTAATCTCATAATCCAAGATCTTGTTTCTCAGTTATGGATTTTCTTGATCTTAATCTGTGGAAAAGATATGAGTTATACATACCCAACATAAAGCAGTAATATAGAAGTAGAATAAAAGCAATAGACAGTCCTGTTCAGAGAGGGAAAAAATAGGAAGCAAATGACCATCTCTGATCCATAGCAGTTCTGAAATATAGTTAATTACATGTTGCCTTAAAAAAATTAAATTAAAACCAAGCGCTCCTTCATGAAAGTGATTTTCTGTTGGCTTTTTCCTCAGAGTCCTTGACCTGATATTGGATTTGTCCTTCCTTTTTGTATGAAATAGTGCATGTTTATAACTGAGTAGTTTTCTCAACCTTCTTTTTGCCTGCAGGAAACTTGAGGGTCCTCATAGCTTTTACATTCTCTTATGTCATTATTTTTTTTTCAGTTAAAGTGGCAAAATTATTTTAAAAGTTTTGTAAACTTCCTATGCATCAAGTTACAGTCCATTTCAGAAGATAATATCACATCCATAAATAATTTCAAAATAGGCTCTTCTATATTTTGGACACTGTGAGGCTGAAACAATGCCCATAATATTCCAGAAGCCCAATATTTAAAATGAAAGATTTGCTAAATGTTCTGTCTGTGTTTAACTCAGCTGCCCTTTTCACTGGCCTCCAATAACATTTTCCTCATTGTCTTTGAAGTTCTAATAGTCCTTCTAAGACCATTCAAGTTTCACCAACAGTTTCTTCCAGCTCTTGTGTATCATCCTGTTCCAACCAACGTGGCATATTTTATTTATTTATTTTTGAGTGCTGTCATAACTTCTTACGTCCAGGTACCAGATCTATCTCAGTTACCTATTGCTACATAACAAATTACCCCCAAACTTAGAAGGTTAAAGCAAGAAATGATATATCCCATGTTTTTATGGATCAGTAATTTGGCTAGGACAGCTCACTTTCCCTTCTGCTTTCTGTAGTCTTCAGTGATGCCACTGGTAGTATTTAGCTGGTGAATGAGATAGTCTGGCGAGTCAAGATGTCTTCATACACATTTCTGTTACCTAACAGGAGTGGCTAGATTATTCAACTCCTCAAGGATTTTTTAACATAGCAGTATCCTCTGACCTCCTTAGCACAGGGGTCTCAGGATAGATGGAATGCTAAGATAACACAGCTTCAGGTACACACAGAGGTTGTATTCCAAGAAGAGTTAAATTAAAAATGGAATCTAAGGCCCTAGACTGGAAGGGAACTTGGGTGTATTTCCATCATATCTTGCAGGTTAAGGCCATCACAGTGCTCATTCACAGTCTGGGTATGAGTGATCATTGGTCATTTCTTGTGGGAATAGTTTCAATTTTTTCATCTCTTATCTGCCACACCTTCTATTTATATTTCCACTGTAATATAACAAACTAAGACTGTTGAGGTATGAAGATATTTTTCATATAGCAAATATTGGAAAAACTGAAAATTCTTGAAATTTGTGTCATTGAACAGTCGAATGACTATTAAAATATTCTTTTTAATAATTACAATACACTGTGAAATGATCTAGTTCTGTCCCTTGAAATAACATATCTTTAACAGTGAAGAATCAGAGGTTTCCTATTAAACATCAATTCAATTATTCATTAGTTTTATAATTCAGGTGAGCATTTTGATTTCCTCAATTATAAAAGATGATACCAGGGTGGGGGAAGTTATAGTTACAGTATCCATGTAATTTAGTCTAAACTGGAATGCTTTGGGAAGTGTTAAAAATCAAGTGGCCACGTCTTCTTGGTACAAAGGTAAAACTGGTTTATCTTGAGTTCTCATTTGCCTTTCTATTTCTCAAGGGTTTTGTGATAATCAGATAAAACTATATAAATGAGCATTCAAAATTCAAAATGTGAAATAGAGGCAAGATTCCCTCAAATACTTTTGGAGATATTATTTAAATTCTCTATTTAGGCATTTCAAAAACTGTTTCTAAATATGTTTAGATTACCTTAACTATTTAACAGTGCTAAATGTATGTTGCTTCTTCTGGCTTGTAGAGTGGGCATGGGGTATTTTAAGATAATTTATTTTTATTCTAATCCCAGGGAATTCTGAAGAGAGCTCATTACTACCCATGTTTGCACAGTAACTTTCCCCACTTATTATAGCTACTCTTATGTCTTTTTATTTGTGCTTTTTTTCAGACTAAGTAACATCAGGTCCTTTATGTCCTGTGCTTTATCTACTAATACAGTTTGATATTCATTATAATAGCTCCTCAATGATTTTAATTTATAAATCTTAGGATAGTTTTCAAACTGTCCATTCAATAATTTTTTTTTATTTTAACTTTTTTTAAAAACAAGATTAATTTATTTATGCATACAAGTGCTGGGGTACAGGCCAGAGGTGTGGGAGGTGAGAGGATTCACCAGAGATAGAGTGGGGAACAGAACAGGCAGATTGACCAAAGTACACTGCTGGGGGGAGCAGTGGATGAGTTAGGAGAGATCTGCTGTGCCATGTGGGTTCCTCCCTGGCTGGCCGGGGATCAAACTCGTGCTGCAGAGGCTGCGGACAGCTTCATTGGTTGTGTCTTAACCCCTTGCGCTACCACCAAGGCCCCAATGACATTTTTATTTGAATACAACAAGAAGCTTTAGCTTAGCCCATGTAAATTGAAGCCATTCTAAAATACACTAAATCAGAATGATTTGTCTTAGACTATTTCAATATTCACCTTGATTTTTCAGACCAGAATATGATGTCCAACTCTCTGACTTTATGTCTCATGAATTCTTACCTAACTCTAGAGCTAGTTACAGATTGCTAGTCTTGCTATTTGATTCTGCTACAAAAGAAATAGTATTTGTGCAGCAATATCCTTGGTAATCCTGGTGTAATTGAAATCTGGAAGAACAACTCTGAACAAAGTCAGAAATCAAATTTTCTCCAAAATAAAGCTGGTCTTCTAATATAGGCCAGTTCTTCCTTGTGGGAAATGAAAGTACCAGATAGGAACTCAATCACTGACTACCACTCAGTTATGGGAGAAGTAAAAGATAAGGTCAGATCATTTCAAGCAATACTTTTGATGCAATCATTCATTGAAAGAGTAATGATTAATCCATGACTCTATTTTCATACCACATGTCCAAAATCAAACCTATTTGGATATGTAGAGAGGTTTATCATATGAAAAAATAAGCAGCATCTCTGTGTTCAAAAACTGTGCAATATAATAGGAAATGTGACCAACCTATGATCCAATTTGCCAAATGTATGATAAAGAGAATGGGTACTTACAGCGTTAAATAAGAACAGTGAAAAGAAAGGATGAGTTAGCAGGTTAGAAGAAAGTTTAAATTTAGAGTTGGAGATATGTCTACTGCAGTGCTTAGTTAATATTTGTACGTGGATGGAAGAGTCTCATTGAATTGGTATTAGCAGAAGATTAAGAAACTTTATTATTTCAAGTACAAAATATTTTAAGATAAACCCTTATCCTTTTTGTGTTTGATGGACCTATGCCATTTAAAATTTAGTGTTACATTAGTTTAACACCCTTTGAATTTGGGTGAGAATTGTTAATTTCTTA
This sequence comes from Talpa occidentalis, assembly GCF_014898055.3. Classification (NCBI taxonomy): domain Eukaryota; kingdom Metazoa; phylum Chordata; class Mammalia; order Eulipotyphla; family Talpidae; genus Talpa; species Talpa occidentalis. Next base: position 96,432,851 of record NW_023603184.1, on the reverse strand, counting down.
ATTTAGTGCATATTTATATTATTTATATAGCAGGCTTTCATCTTGTAGATCTCAAATATTTTCTTACAGGTTACTACAAGCTATCAGTCATGCTTGATTAAATGATTGATAACAATCTGAATGAAAGAAGTGCCAGCCTTACACATAATATCAAAAGTAGACTTAATTATACTGTGAGCTGTCAATTTCCACTATTATATTAAGAATGAGAATTACAAGCACCATGATGTTTACAAACACCAGAATTATGATGTTGAATTAAAATGAAAAAATACTTAAGTACTCCATAGTGCATATTTTCATGTCTACATTTAGTAAAAAGTTGTTTGTTTTGATAATTTCTTTACCAGTAATGCTGAATATAGAAACACTAATTTAAAAGTGATTCTAATAGTTCACAAGACAGTTCACTGTTTTTGTTTTGTAAAGGTTGCATTATAGGAAGTGAAATAGATTTTTCTCCTTCCATATTTCCTTGCCTTTAGATTATTTTATGCTTGCAATATAGTTGTATGTAACTACATTTTAAAGTTTATAAGCCATTCAAAGATAATATAAAAATTCAAAATCTTGAAAAGTTTTTTAAAGTAATACTTCAAAAATTCTGGCTTATAATCTTTGATGTTAAGAACATAATCCAGGACAAAGCATTTTACTGAGCTGATATACTTTAATTGTGAATTAAGTATTATGTTATTCAAATATAATGCCATTTAACATTTAGTTCTAAGACAATAAAGTAAGTGTTAAGTGTTGTTGCAATAATAATTCTCTCATTGAAATTACACATAGTTGTTGAATCATTTGGAATTATAGAAGATTATATTATTGCAAATCTTAAATTGTTATGAGTAAAAAATAGTATTTTATATCTACATTTGGGGTCACTATTCCATAATTGACCAACTTATCTTCCAACCATCTTTTATCCCTGTTATTTGTCTTTGGAGACTTTCTTAGAATGAACGAAGAAAATCCTAACTTTTTAATTTTTTATGTAATTCTATCATGCATTTAAATGTTCTACATTTCAAATACTGAGCTAATAATTGCATTCATTTAATTAATTATCATATCTCAATGATATTTTATATAAACTGTTTACTTTTTGTGCATAGTATTGAATTTAATTTGCTCTTTGCTTTTCCTTTAATGAACTTTATATTCTTACATAATAGTTGCACTTTTTTAATGTTTTTACTTAGTTTTCTCTGTGAATTATATATCTTTAGTATATTTAAAAAAAATGGCTTTATCTGCTCAATTTTAATTTCTTCCCATTTGTTACATTGCAGTTAATACTGCTATTTTATAATTTATTAAAAGTTTATTTGTTCGAAACAAATTCTTAAACTAAGATGGCAATTGGTATAGAGTAGTCAAAATGTTGTGAAAAGACACAGGAGACAGGGACTGTTTTCCCTCTTCACTGCTCAAATCACCTGTGTGACTTTGGGCATTTTACTTACTACGTCTGATGTTCAGCCAACATATCAGTAAAATGGGGAAACCAATACTTACCTATTTGAAAGCAGGAAATTCTCCTGAGCTCCGTTCTTGTTCTAACAACTTAGATTCTCTGATCATTGATTTCCTTCTTGATTTGGAGCATTTGGATTTTAATTTGTTGATAGACTCAAATCATTGGCCTCTATTGATTCCTACTCAAGTTTTTTTTTTTTTTAATTGCATGTTTATGTAATACTGGACATAAAATTGTTGGAATGTGGTGAGGAACCATTTTTTTTTTAAATCAAATCAAGTTTAATTTGTTGTTTTACAAATGATTGGATACTGAAGGAAGATAAGTTTTCTTTTTTATATAAGATGGTGTACTACTAACCTACTATCAGTTTGCAATGTGGTTTCAATTTTTTTTTAATTTTATTTTATATAATTCTTGCATCATTTATCATTTTTGCACAATGTGTGCATTTTCATTTTGGTTATATTCCCTGTATAATACCCACCCCATTTTAATGAATAAATGAAGTATAGCAAATATGAACAGATCTACTGAAATACACTGCTGAGGGGAGCAGCAGGCAAGACAGGAGAGGTCTGCTGACCCATATGGGTTGCTCCCTGGCCAGCTGGGATCGCCTCGTGCTTGATAGCACTGTCTTTAACTCCTGTGCCACCAGGGAGGCCCCCAAATGAAGAAACTTAAGTCAGGAAAAGAAAGACTTAGGAAAACTTGCCAAAGTATTAGTATAAAAGTGATCACTTTATCTAGTGATGAAAGTAATCACCAGAAAGTCATTAGAAATCACTAGAAAAAAAGTCTATTAAGAGAGTACAAAAAAAGCAAGGAAAACATAAAACATAAAGTGTAATATATAGATTTATAGTTAATAACATATAAATATGTTAATTGCACACATATAAATATATACATATGTCTATGTATCTGTTTTCTTCATCATCATCATCATCGTCATCTCAAAGAGCTGAGACCAAATATACCAGTCATTTTAATGTACCTAAATGAAAGTAAGAACTTATTGAAAAAGTAGATTTTCAACATTAGTTTGCAAGGCAAAACCTAACTCTCTTTAGATTATATATATCTGACACAGAGAGACTCAGAAAGAATAAAGATAAAAAATATTGGCAAAACTATGCATACCATGTGTATTGAACCCTTTTGTACACTATTCATAACTCTTCTAGGTCCTTTAATAATTCCAGACACTGCTATGTCTCTTGGTTTTGCACCATATAAACTCAACAGTACCTCATTTTTTTTTTGTTTTTTTTTTTAATAGAGGCATGATTTATTTATTTATTAATTTATTTGTTTGTTTGTACAAGCACTGGGTACAGTCAGAAGCAGGAGGGTGAGAGAATTCACCAGAGCCAGAGCAGGGAGCAGAGCAGGCAGAAGGACAGAAGTACACTGCTGAGGGGAGCAGCGGGCGGCAGGGGAGGTCTGCGCGCCATGTGGGACCCTCCTCTGGTGGCCGGGGAGCAGCCGGGTATCGAACCGGTGCCGCAGAGGCCGCAGGCAGCTTCGCAACCCAGCGCTCAACCACTGCGCCACCGGGGAGGCCCAACAGTACCTCATTTTGAACCTGTGTGATTTACCTCACTTCTACCACAAAAAATTCTGTGACACCATGGCAAGGACTACATAAGACAACCTACTTAGCAATCACGCACAACCCAGAATGTCAATTCATTTGTAGAACTGACATCTGTGGAGCCACCCTTGAACAAGAGTCAGCCCCTATGGATAAATGATCCTCTCTTTTATCCACTGGTGAATGATTGAGGTTCCATTTCAAAAGACTCCTCAGATATTCTTTCAGGTTTGGGACTCAGATATCTATAATTTTTTTTAAAGATTTATTTATTTTTGTACAAGAGCTGGGGTACAGGCCAGAGGCGCAGGAGGGTGAGAGGATCTACCAGAGGCAGAGCAGAACAGGCAGACAACAGAAATATACTGCTGAGGGGAGCAGTGGGTGCAACAGGAGAGGTATACCACGACATGAGGGATTCTTGCTGGCCAGCCGGGATCAAACCCACACTGCAGAGGCTGAGGACAGCTTCACAGTGTGGCGCTCAACCCACTGTGCCACCGGGGAGGCCCTGTTATCTATAATTGTGGCCAGTTTGATAAGATTATTTGCTTATATAGGTTTTATCCCACCTTCCTTATTTAGTCTTCTCCATTCCTTGTTTCAGTTCTTTTGGAGTATTTACTTCCTGTTATGGTTTTGGTCTGAGCCACCAACCAAATTCAAAAGAAACCAAAACAAAGCAGGATTACATTCTGGAAATAAATGAAATATACAGCAAAAAGACCAAATAAAAAGATCAATGACTCAAATATGTGTTTATTTGAGAAGATAAAATTGTAAGCCTTTATTTAGTTCGGCCAACAAATAAGAGAAAACAAACAGAATTAGAAATGAAAGAAGATGAATTGCCACAGATATGTAGATATGCAAGGGATAAGAGATTACTATCAATAACTATATGCCAATAAATTTGATAACCTTGAAGGATGCAAACATTTCTTTAACAATATATTTTACCAAGATAAAACTAAAAAGAAAAAGAATTTAATAAACATCACAAATCATGGAAATTGAAATTATAATCAAGTCTTCCTCAAAACATAATTCCAGGGCCAGACAGTTTTAGTAGTGATTTTATTAAATCTTTAAAGAAGTACTTATACCCATCTGTTCAAATTATTCCTAAAAATCCCAAAAGAGGGAATGTTTCCTAATACATTTTATGATACTAACATTAGCCTAACACCAAAACCAAACAGAGATAGCATTAAAAAAATCCCTGATGAGGGCCTCCCCGGTGGCGCAGCAGTTGAGCACTGGGTTGTGAAGCTGCCTGCAGCCCCTGCAGCACTGGTTCTATCCCTGGCTGCTCCCCAGCCACTGGAGGAGGGTCCCACATGGCGCGCAGACCTCTCCTGCCATGCCCGCTGCTCCCCTCAGCAGTGTACTTCGGTCCTTCTGCCTGCTCTGCTCCCTGCTCTGGCTCTGGTGAATTCTCTCACCCTCCCACGCTTCTGACTGTACCCAGTGCTTGTATAAATAAATTAATTAATTAAAAAAAAAGAAAGAAACTTGATTTAAAACAAAAAAAAAGTAAAAAAAAAAATCCCTGATGAATATTGATGTTAAAATCTTCATCAAAATATAAGCAAATTGAATTCAAGAATATATTACAAAGATCACATATCATGATCAACTGGGATTTATCTCTGTGATGTAAACTTATACATTAATCAGTCAATGTCATATGTTACATCTACAAAAGAAAAGAGAAAAATCATGATAATATCAATAGATACAGAAGGAACATTTGACAAGGTTTAGCACCCATAAAAACTCTTAACAGGATGGGAACTAAAGGAGCTTACTTCAAGATAATAATGGCTATATGTCATAAATCAATAGCTAATGTAATATTTAATGATGAATAACTGCAATATTTTCCTTTGAGGCCAGGAATAAGACAAGGATGTCCACTGTCACCTCATGTGTTTAATATAGTATTAGAGATTTTGGCTAGAACAATCATATAGCAAAAAGAAATAAAAGGAATCCAGATTAGATAAGAAGTGAAACAATAATTATTTGCAGACAATATGATACTGTATATAGAAAACCCTGAAGACCTCACCAGAAAGCTATTGGAAACAAATAAACACAGCAAAGTGGCAGTTTACAGAGCCAACCTACAAGAGTGGTTGTATTTTTATGTACAAATAATAAACAAGATAAAAAATAAATTAATAACTTCATTAATGATCTTATCAAAAAGAATCAAATGCCTAGGAAGTAACCTAACGAAATAGGTGAAGGGCTTATATATTGAAAACTACATGATTCTACTACAGGATATAGACCAAGACTTGAAGACATGATAAGACATTTCATACTAATAATGGGGAAAGTCAATATAGTCAAAATGACTATCCCAACAAAGGTGATGTATGGATTTAATGCAGTTCCCAATAAAATACAAACAGAATTTTTCAAGGAAATTCAACTGAACATATAACAATTTATATGCAACCATGAAAGGATTAGAATAGTTTAAGCAATATTGAGATGAAAGGAAAGAAATGGAACATCTCATGTTACCTGACCTTATATTATAAAGCAATAGTAATTAAAACAACATGACATTACAATAAAAGTAGACACTTGAATCAATGAAACAATTGAAAACCCAGAAATAAATATATACATATATAAATAATTTATAATTAAGTAAATGGAAAAAAGAGAGTAACAAATAGTGCTAGGAAAAACTGGGTGGCCACATGTAGGAGAATGAAGTTGGATCACTCTCTCACTCTATGCATAAAAATAAATTCAAAATTCATTAAAGAGTTAGATATCTAAGACCTGCAACAATAAAACATGAGACTTGATCTCTATAGCAAGGGAAATAAAAACTGATTATAATAAGTATTTATCCAAAAAGGATGCTCAAGCTCACTAATCCTTAGGAAAATGCAAATCAAAACCACAATGAGATAGCACCTCACCCATATTAAATGGGCATTATCCAAAAAAAAAAGACAACTCCTGTGAGGATGTGGAGCAATTGAAACTTTTTTACAGTTTTGCTGGGAATATAAAACCATATAGCCACTATGAAAAATGCTAGAGAGATTTTTGTAAATAATTGAAACTGAAACAACTGTATGACATAGCAGTCCAACTTTTTAAAATATATGTATATAGTTAATAAACAGGTAGGTTTATTATTAAAAAGGGAAAGAAGAATAAAGGACACTTGCTCTGACACAAGTGGGCAAAAAGAGCTCCTCCTTGAAAGAGACATGTTTGCTAAAAAAAAAAAAAAAGAGGCCTGCATGGTCACATAGTCTCTTCTTATGAGGAGAGCAGCCTCTGCTGCCTTGCAAAGGGAGAAGGCTGGTGAAGAAAAACACCTTAGTGTAGCATAGTCACAGGTGGCCACAAGAGCTACTGTAGCAGGCCAACTTTTAAATATTTATCCAAAATAATTGTAACCAGGATCTCAAAGATATATTTATATTTCCTTGTTCATAACAGCAGTAGTCACAATAACTAGAATGGACAAACAACTTAACTGTCCATTGGCGAATAAATGTATAAAGAAAATGTGATAAATACAGACAGTGAAATATTATTCAGCCTTTAAAAGGAGGGAAATCCTGCCATATGTGACAATTTCAGTGAACCTTAAGCAAATTATGCTAAATGAAATAAGCCAGTCACAGTTGGACAAATACTCTATGATATAAATTTGTCTGAAGTATATCAAATAGTCAAACACACAGAAGCAGAGAGTTGAATTATGGTTGCTAGGGGCTATGGTGAAAGGGAGAGGGAATTTACTATTCACTAGGCATAAAGCTTCAGTATGAAAGATGGTTAATTTCTAGAGGTCTGCTATACAACATTATACCTATAGTTACATTTCTGTATTCCACACTTGAAAATTAATGGAATATTACTCAGCAGTCAAAAAAGATAAACACATGCAGTTTGCAGCAAACATGGATAGAGCTGGAAGGGATCATGCTCAGTGAAATAAGTCAGAAAGAAAAAGAAAAACACCAGATGGTCTCACTCATAGCAGGAATTTAGAAAACCTAAATAAGGGACCAGGAAAAAGACTAATTAATACCAAGAAAAAATCAAAATCAGCAAGAACTATAAACAAGAGACACACTATGGGGGGTGGGGGAGGGGCGGGGAGAGGAAGGACTAGGGTCAAAATAAGGGGCGGGGAGTGCAATTGTATGGTAAATAGAACCAAAATGAAAATGCATACATTGTGCAAAAATGAAAAATGATGTAAGAATTATATAAAATAAAATATTTTTTTAAAAAAGATGATAGATCTCCTAATAAGTATTCTTACCCCAAAAAAGGGGAGAAAAAACCTCAAATCATCCAAAGAGCTATTGGAAAGTATGATAATTTGCCCTATACTAGACTTATAAATTTAACAACTATAGTAAAATGGCTATTTCCTAAGAAAATATCATTTACCAAGATTGACTCTACTTGAGGTAGTTTGAAATGAACGATTGTTCATAGAAGAAATAGATATTTCATCAATGAACCCTTTAGAAAAATGCATCAGGCTTATATATTGTATAAACCTCCACAGAAAACATAATTCCAGTACTGCTTAGACTGTTCTATATCATAGAAAAGGAGAAAAAGTTCTGAATTCTTTATGTGAAGCAAGTAAACATTGATATTTATACCTGATAAAACACTGCAGAAAAGGTAACCAGATACCAGTATTACCATGAATATTGGTGTAAGCATCACAAATTAAATAATAGTAAATAATATCCAATAGTACCTTTAAAACTCATACATAACTAATGATTTATTTCACAAATGAATGTAAAACGTATTTGACATTTAGACTCTATCAATGTAGTTGAACATAATAGATCCAAAGAGGTAAAAGCATGATACTCTCCATAGATACTTAAACATCTTCTGACAAAATTTAATGATTCCTAATAGAAACATTTAATAAAATAGGCATAACTATTCATTGCATGAAGTAATCATTTTATTCTGCTCACTTTTCTGTGGAACAAGATTCTGACTAGGTACATCAGGAATGTGTTTTCTTAGCTACTTGATGTCTGAGCTTCAGCTGGGAAATTAAATCCTGTGTGCTGGATTCATCTTGGGGCTTTTTCACTCGCATGCTTGGCATTTAGACTGGAATTTGGCAACTGGACTCACTTGGGACTCTTGATCAGATCACTAAGGCTCATTCCCTTCATTTGGTTAGGATTTCGCAGAACTTGGGGGCTGGGTGATGAGCAACTGTGCCCTTAGAGAAAGCTTTTGGGTAGCTAGCTTTCCAAGAAACAGAGGGCTTCTAGTCACCTACCCTCAAAATCATACAACTTGACTTTTGCCACAGCCTATTGGTTGAGTCATTAAGCCTGATCCAGACTCAAGGAGAAGGGCATTTAATTCCATATTTTAATGGGGCAGTGAAAGTTCATATTTCATAAGGACATTTGGATGAGATACAGTGTTTTGGTGATTTCTGGAAAATACCATCAATAGCATTCAACATCTTATTTAATGGAAGGATCATAAAAGCAGAACTGCTAAAGTTAAGGCAGGATGCTCACCACCTTCACTGCTGTTTAACAGTGTATTGAGCCTTTTTACTAATGTAATTAGAACAGAGCAAGCAATTAAAGGCAGCAAAGAATTGGACAGGGTGTGTGTGTGTGTGTGTGTGTGTGTGTAAGGGTGGGGAAAGAAGATAGAAAAACAGAGGGAGGAAATGAGGAAGGGAGAAAATTAAAACAAATATGGCACAAATATGGCAGGTATTCACTGCCTTATTCTTATTTATTTGGGGCTTAAGAGAGGTACAACATTGTGCCAGCCTACAGATTAAGTTTCAAAAACAGGCAGATTTAGTCTGTGCTCCGTAAATCCTTCTGACCCAATAATATATATAAATAGACCAAATACACAAGGCCATTATAAATTCTAAAACTCTCTCTTACAAGAAGCTGAAGCATGACTATGTTGGCAAATTAAGAACCCAAGTCCTTTATACAATAGGTTTCTGAGAAGAGATGAAACTTGAAGGAATTTGTAAGAACATACAGAGTTGGTAAAAAAAGGAGGAAATTGAGACATGAGGACCAGCTTGGGTAAAGGCGACTCTTTGTGTTGAGGTCTGGATGCAGGGGTTCAAGCACAAGTGAAAAGAACATCTTTAAACAAGTCCATATACTTCACCTTGAGGTAAGAGATTGAGGAAGGGCAAGCAGTGCTTGTGGAATATCAGTTCCCTCCATCTCGGTTATTACACTGTTCAAAAATCTGCAGAGGTTTGTAATTGAAACTGTACAATAAAAGTAATAATAACAATGAGAGTTAACCTTTATTAAGCCCTACTGTATACTAAATACTGCGCTAAGAAATGCTAGGTTCAGCACCTCCAGTGTTCTTTTCTGCTGCACAGTTCCTTCTCGCAAAATTCAAATGGGCTCTCTGCTGTCACAGAAGCTGAGTAGAGAGCACTCAGGGGGCTGTGATCTCCCTCCCAGGCAGTGATAAGTGGGGGGCACACTGCGGCCCACCTCCCATCTGTGTCCAAAATCCAAAGAGAAGCAGGGAGCTCAGGAGGTATTATTGTACATGCCCTTTTCATTAGCATTCAGTTTTGGTCTGTTGCTTATGATGAGATAGGACAAGCATTTTCAGGGTGCTCCATTAAATTTCTTCCTAACGCCTGAATCTCTTTATGATAGTGGGAAGATAAGATGCCCTTGTCCTCCATGTCCTTTTATTATTCACTCTAACCTGGTTCTCGAGTGTCTCCATTCACCCATTCTGAAGCCTTCTTTTCCTAATCTTTGTAGATTATTTCTCCATTTTTTGAAGACCGGGCAGTTGGCTCTTAAATGTTTCCTGCAGTCCTTTCATTTCACTGAATTTTAAATATTTCAGCCAATTTGAAGAGTTCATAATGATGAATAAGATTAAGCTTGGAGCTTAACCTTTTGAAACTGGGTGACGCGTTAACTCGGCTGGAACGCTGGTTAATTTAACAGCAGGAGTTGAATTAACTTGTCACAGCTCTGCCATTGTTAAATTTCCTGCTCCTGATCCTTGTCCCTGTCTCACAGAACTGGTTGTCCTGGGACCAGGGGATGTGCCGGGGTGAAGAACAGAATAGAAATGGGAAAGGAATGATGGCATAACTTGTTACGGTAGTAGCTGGATGACCAGAAATTTGGCAGATGAGGAATTCCATTTAGATGGGAGGACAAGAAAAGAAAAAGAGAGAGGGGAGCTTGCAAACTGACTCAGTGTAATGGGATCATGGGAGAGTGTGACGTGAGAACAGAGAGGAGGAGATATGAGAGAAAGAAGTACATTAAGAGGAGGCAATGGATAATGTTACCTGAGTTTCTTGGAAATGCATTTATCTTCAGCTGATTAGGGGCTATTCATATTGGCAGTCTGACACACACAAATGAAATTACCTGCTGAAAAACACCCTTTGCATTAGGTAGAAAGAAAATGTTGAACCATGGAAATAAGTTGAGAGGTGATCTTAACACAGAGAAGTTCTGAACTGGGTTCCACAGAAATACTTATTTGGTTTCTTTATATATCTTTATCAAATATTTTGAATTTGTGCAATTAGGAAGAGAGGTGATAGAGTGGAGGTGAAAAATAATTTAGGAGATAGTCAAAGGGGAGATAGAAGGAGAGCATGGTAGTGCTTACTGAGGGAAGAGAGGGGAGGAGATTGATTAGTTTGGAGACAGAAAGTTTGGAAGAAGTAGCAATAGTTATATTTGCACAGCTTCTTTTCCCTTAAACAATGTAGCAGGCATTGATGGACTGCAATGTTCTGTGCATGTACAGCTTGCACACTGCTTGAATAACTCTCAAATATGCATTATCTCAGGTTTGCTATTCCCTCTCAGACAGGAAGGTTTGTGCAGTAGAGTAAGTTGCTTGGCCTGGGGGCCAAGGCCTAATGACACCTGAAATGCAGGCAAAATAACCAGTCTGCTTCTAAGCACCAGCCACTTTGAGGCCCATCAATAGAGATCACCTAGAGTCTGTCTTGCTTTCAATTGTTTCAGCAGTGCCTTAACTTAACACTGAAAGGACATTTTCTTTTCTATTTGTATGATTTTCTTTCGGGGCTCATGTTATTCCACAGATGCTCTAACAGGTTTTCAATTTCTAAGGTAGTTGCCTGCAAAGACTGTTGGCTGTTCAGGAGCCTAACCAGCGCTCAGTAGCTGGATCTGAAGCGGATTACTAAGGATTCCAGGGCCTTTTGCTTCTGTCCAAAATTATTTTAAGGTATAGCTATCAGATGACTGGGCTGTGTCTGATGGATCAAGGGAGTGAGGCAAGTGGAGAGAAGGTGAAAGGGATAAGTAGGAGATAGAGGACAAAATGAAGGTAAAAAAAAAAGTGCAACAAGAGAGGAAAAGAAATAATTTTTTTGTTTAGTTTCAGGATAGAAATTAAACTCTCAACAACTTTTTAAAATAAACAATCACATTAAAAGTCACTAAGATAGTTTTAGATCTTAGTAGCTGAGGTTTAAATGAATGCATTCAAAAGTAATCATAATGAAAGAGATTTGATGAATTAGTAGGATTATACCATTCTCTTATAACAAAAGAGTTGGCTGAATGCATGTTTGTTTTGTGCAGTAAATCCAAGCTGAGGTACCAGTGTGGCAAAGGTTGGGTAGAATTGGGGGGCATAAATTTGCATAGTGGCTTTCACTGTAGTAATGTTAACTGTTCCCCTTCCTTATGAGGGCAAAATAAAATTTCAGATCCAAAAGATACATAAATCTTACAATAATAAATAACATCTAGTGTGAGGTGGATTTGTCTTGTTCTTCAGTGTAAGATTTAGTTTTTCAGGTTCTAATGGATCTTTATTTTGTCTCTAATTCATGGACTTCAGGGCAGCACTATATAAAACTCTAACACCACCTCTGACCATAATGCTTCTCAATATTATTTGCATAACCTGAATTTGTGTGGGTTTAGCATTTCTGTTAAATAATGAATATGAAATTAAGAGAATTCAAACAAAAATGGAAAAAGAGGGGCACAAGAATTTCTGCTATCTCAGAGGAATCAAATCAAACCAAACTGTGTTTCATGGACTGTTAAATGGACTGGCACTTCATGAAAAAGGTATTCCTACTGTTTCCAAAATAGGGCAAAAAATTTCCCAAATGTATTGACCAGGGAATAATTTTTCTTCACTAAATATCAATCCTTACATTGTAGAACAGTACTGTTGTTCTTAAGAATGTTACCATCACTCTCTCACCCAGTTTTCATGAACGTGCTGAGAACTAAGTAACCTACACTCTTCTCAAAGACGGGATGGGACAAAACATTCTTAATGCCACCTGTGTGATGTGGTGCTCTAAATTTGACACAAGAAATGTTAGGTATTTTCGCACAATAGTTCAGGCAGGGTCCTCAGCTGGTACTGACTTGTGTTTGCAGAGGACAGTTTCTCATTAACTATGTGGGTACCAATTAAAGACATGCTAAAGTTGCTACCAGAAAAACCCGGTCTCAAAGGTTCAAGGTTCCAATGTGGTGCGCGTAAGTTTTATAGCTACAGGGAGGGCTGCTCTGCAGAGTGCAGACAGGACATCTGTACTGCTAGTCAAATGGCCATTGAGGCACCTCAGTGCTACTTTATGTGCCTGTAATTTCCATTAGGGCTTTAGACTGTCATCTTTCAGCATATTTTCATTTATTGTTTTTAGCTACAGTAAAGGCAGTAATAGGAGAACAATTCTAGGGAGTGAGTGTGCAGATAAAATATGTAGACCCTGGCAATAGGGAGGTCTACTTAGCCACACCTCATATTTCAGTTCACAGAAATGTGTGTGGGGGCTGACATAAGTACTCCCTGTTGTGTTATTGCTTATGGCTCAGTAGCCCTTTGAGCAGACCAGAGAATAAAGGACTGCAGGGAGCGGGTGTTGTCAAACTGGCAGTGCTAGAGAGGGTGCCTACAAGCCCCCGAGAGAGTTTTATGCTTTTTAACAAATGTTTTTCTTGATGTTACTCTTAAATCCCACCTGTGTTTCCTTCTCTCGCCATCCACATCAGTCGCCTCTCTGCTTTTCAGGCTTCCTTTTGAGGCATCAATGAACCTAAAGGAAACCAGCATGGTGGGAATTTCACGACAACTTACAGCATATTGCTTTCTTGGCCAGCAATGTTATTGAATGGCATTCAGACTCTCACTGCAGGGCCACAACTGATCAATAATTTCCAGGAGCCCCTTCTGACTGTGTCAGAAGCAAAAACCAAGGAATGTGACTAGAGCAGTTAGAAATATCACCTTGACAAGAAAATTCTAGGGCAGTCAAAAGATAAATTGAACATTTGGTTATATTACTATGTGCTAAGGCTCTTTCTTGACAGGAGACATTTGGTTCTCATTTTAAGGCTGCAGAGGGCTTTAACTAAGCATAGAGATACGTGTGTCACAAAAGAGGGTTTCAAGCAGCTACATTAAGAAATTGAGGTTGTCAAATCTCCCCTTGTGATTTAAGGAGGAGAAATGATCATCCAGGTATATACTAAAAGGCTCCATTAGGAAACTATTTTAAATGTGTTATCCTGGTAAGCCCTTCCCTAATGAAATGGAAATAGTGTTATGATTTCTAAACTATTTTTTCTCACTTTTCTCTCAGCTAAGTCTCTCATCTTGCAGTATAGCACACTGTTATTTTTCTTAGTTTATTATTTTTCTTTTAGTAGTAGGTCTAATTATATCCATAGTTGCTAAATCATTGGGAATTCCAACAGTTTATTAATGTTTAAAAATAGTAAATAATACAATGCCTTTACAGAACAATGGTAAATATAAAAGAACTTGGTAGCGCAGGAAGTTTTAATTGCTGAAGAACACAAAATCCATTCTCTTCCTGTTTTTTTTTTTTTATATGTAGAGAAGACTTCAATTATTATAAACATCACTATCATCAAAGCCATGACTGCAAATGAAATACAGCATAACTGGGGTTAAAGAAACTCAATTCTTGGACTTCTTTTTGTAAACCAGCAAACTGAAGGTCAGAGTCTAGTACTAACCATTAAATCATGGACTCTTCTTACCAGGAAGAATTTGGAAGGAGGTCACCCAGATTCTATAGCTCTTGCTTATTTTTTAGTACACAACTGTATCCTAGCCAAGGACAAAAGAAGTTGGTTGCCAACAGGTTACTTATTCTACTTTCATCTGTAAAATGAGAATAATGTTACATTCACTTCATCTATTTAAAACGATTGTAAAGATGGACCTCCCCTGTGGCGCAGCGGTTGAGCGCTGGGTTGCGAAGCTGCCCGCAGCCTCTGCAGCACCGGTTCGATCCCCGGCTGCTCCCCGGCCACCGGAGGAGGGTCCCACATGGCGCGCAGACCTCTCCTGCCGCCCGCTGCTCCCCTCAGCAGTGTACTTCGGTCCTTCTGCCTGCTCTGCTCCCCGCTCTGGCTCTGGTGAATTCTCTCACCCTCCCGCGCTTCTGACTGTACCCAGTGCATGTATAAACAAAACAAACAAACAAATAAATAAAAAACATGCCTCTATTAAAAAAAAAAAGATTGTAAAGAAAAGAGATAATTGATATACAGGAATTACTATAGTAGACTCTTAGTTAATGGTATTCTTCATCTTCATCATCATCATCATCATCATCATCATCATCATCATCATAATCCAAATTGGAAACTAAGCTTGTAGAGTTAATTGGGATAAAAAAACTCCTCTTAAAGGGATAAGGTTAATATTGATCAGCAATTTGAAAGGGCCAGACTTGACAGAGGTAGAGAAAGTTTCTTAAGTTAGGAGAGACAGTCTGCACCATTACTTTGAGGCACAAATTTTCTTTATATATATATATATATATATATATATATTATTTTTCTGACTAAATCCCTGTATCTAAAAGGAAATATCCAAACATATTTATTTCAGAGTCCAAAATGGGGTTATTCCCTGTTCTACTCTCCTTGATTAGTATTAATAAGTACATTGACCCTATATGTGGAGGAGACATTCAAAGAGTATATTTTGTTGTTTCTTGAAGTACAAATATGAGAAATAGTTGTTTTAATTGTGTGCAAAATGTCTTCAACCTATCACCACAGTCTGGGTTATCTCTCTAGCCTCAACAGTTTAGATTTCATAATTGTAGGTTGATATGTGTTTCTCACTTAGTCTGACTTTTGAATAAAGGAAAACATGGCACATTTGCTCTCCTGTGTTATGCAAATTTTTTGTTTTTCCTAGATTCAGCATACAATTTCACTTGGAAGGGAAAACCTTCCTGAAATAACATGCAGTAAAAACCTAGGCAAGTTAAAAAAATCTGAAAATTTGCATTTATTTTTTCAGTAAAGGAATATGGCATAATCAGAAGATTTTTAACTTTCATTTAATGGGAGTATTAGTCTTGTCAGCTTTACCATCATGAAAAATGTCAAAATTTAAAGTTGCCAAGACCATGAGTATAGTTCGAGGAATGTATATGAAATTTGGGAGAGAGAGACCAAATAGATATTATTTAATGGGCATAACTGAGTCACAAAAATTGAAGAGGTGAGTGAATTCTTGAAATTTATTAATGTTACTCGTACATTGATTCCAAATTTCATGAAGATATTTACTGATTAAGAGAATGGGTTTATCATCAAACAGACCTTCAGACCCTTGTTTCCCAACTCATTTTGGAATTCTGGTGCAATGTTATTTATGTTTTTTGAATCTTAGTTTCCTCATCTAGGATGGTAATGGGATGAAAGGATGTTTTTAATATGTTCAGCATAGTGCCTGACTCAGTGAATGGTCAATGAATGCTACTAACATTAAAAGTTTATATATCTTTCACTAGCACCAACTTTGAAAATTCAAAGCAAATGAAACATTTCAGGTATCCATGGATAGGGGATTTAGTTGCTTCTCAACCCACCTCTTTTGGTACACCACTAGAGAAGTACAACAGCCTATTTCCTTGGCAGTTTCCTCCCAGACTCCATATGATTATCTCTTTATAAGCAGGCCCTGTCTTCTCTGATGCACAGCACTCTTATTGAAGGTAAAAATGCTTAAATTAACAAGCTTCCTGTTGCCACAGTTTCTTTTCTTTTAAGATTTATTTATTTATGCATACAAGAGCTGGGGTACAGGCCAGAGATGCAGGGGGTGAGAGGATTGACCAGAGACAGAGCGTAGAACAGAACAGGCAGACTGACTGAAATACATTGCTGAGGGGAGCAGCAGGTGAGACAGGAGAGGTCTGCTTCACCATGTGGGTTGCCCTCTGGCCCGCCAGGGATCGAACTGGTGCTGCGGAGGCTGCGAATTGCTTCACAGTGTGGTGCCCAACTCCTTGCACCACCAGGGAGGCCCGCCACAGTTTCTTGTAGTTTCTGGGTACTCTAGCTTGAGGCTCTGTCTTCTTGCTTAATTTGAAAGGCTTTGTCTGCCCTTTTAGACTTTAGTTTTTTTTAAATTTCTCTTGTCTTAGTTCTTTAGGAATTAAATAGCAGTTCTAATCCCTGATATGGAGATTGTGACTTTGGATGAGTTAAGAATTTACTCATTGAATCACCCATTTCAAATGCTGCCTAACAATTTCTTAACTCCAATATGATTATTTGGGGTAGGGCACAGTAGATTCTTCTTATACCTAGGGCAATTGTTAGGCAAACATATTTCTTCTCCCACCTTAGAATTTCAGCCATGTGGAAAGGAGAGAATTTCTTTTTCTCAATAAAAACCTTTGAGGTCAATATTACCTAAAGTTGCTTGTTTATGGTCAAATACCAGCTAATAACTTGTGATGGAGCAATAGACATTAGTGGCTGCTCCTCCTAGTGCTGTTGAGATCTAGTCTGTGTAGAACTACCAAGTCCAATAACTTGGGCTCTATACATTGTATTATAGGAAAGTCATATGTGCTAATGTAGTGCATGCAGGGTTAGCATAAAAGTCTCTCTATGTTGGTTTCCATGGACCCGAAACAAGGAACAGAAACTCCAAAAAGTAGCAGATCAACAAGAGGTGATCTGAAAGCAACCACAAATTCAGAAGGTTGGAACCAGCTGCTAGCCTGTTCACCTTGCCCCCACCCCTGCCAGGGATATTCAGGGTCAATTCAGAGTCTCTAAGTGATTTACACCAGAAAAGTGGAAGACAGCAGCCTTTTCCACTTAGAATTTGTCATTTTGTCACGCATATTAAAGTTCTAAAGAGGACCAAACTAAAAAATGTTACCATAATGACAAAATGAATTAATGTTAGTTTTAGAACTAGTGAGCTATATATAGACTCTCTAAGAATTGACTCATTAAGAAAAACCACTTCTTGTTTTGTAATAATTTTCTAGATTGTGTATTTTCTTGTGTGAGGAATGGAAAATATTTGAAATTAATTTCAAAAGCGTACCCAGTTTACCACTTAAGATCAAAGTCTACGTTTTTCTGACATTATTTTTATACTAATTACTGTTATTGTTTAATTGACTTCCATATGGGGAAGAAAATTAATATATCTGTATATCCCATGTACTACTGTTTTTATACGTGTATATATGTATACACATCCATGTACATATCCATAAAAATGGAAATAATTGGGTTTTAAAAACTCAGAAGTGACTTATTAGGTGAGATTAAAGGTATTTTACAAAATAAAATACAATAGAAACCAGACAGGAAGTTGAGTTAAAGATTCTGTGTAAGAAGAGATTCCATTCTAGCCATTTTAAAACTCTGAGTAAAATCTTTTTGAATGTAAAAGCAGAAGCACAAGCCATTCTCCCAGCTTTCTCTTTCTTTTTTCTTCACATTTTATAAAACTGCAGTTTTATTGCTAGATAATATGGTAAAAAAGATTCATTGTAAGGGTTACCTAACAACGTTGGTGGTGTTGATGAATAGTTGCAATTAATACATTCCCTTAATTAGTCTGATACCCAGAAGATGCACCTGGCAGGTCATTTTAATACTACAATTGATTTATAGCTGCTAGAAATGATTTTACCAGCTATCTTCAGAGAGTACAATTAGAGTAGATTTCATTTTTTTTATGCATTTTCACTGAGGAATAAACATAAAAGGTCTATGTAATTCAGAACAAAGCAGCTATAATGTACTAATGGTTTATGGATTTTATTAATATTCAGCTAACATTAGAGGCAATTTTAGGAGAGAGCAACCTATTTTCTTTATGAAGTATTCAGTTTTTTAGTATCTGAGTGCTTTGTTTAAAAAATAAACCTTGATATTTTCTGATGAGTTGTTCCTATTTCTTATAGAAAAAATGCTCTATGTGTCCACATATACAAAAGAAAATAAAAATTTAGTGCTATTTATTTGTTTGCAGATGCATTTGTATACTGTGTATTTTTTTCTAAATACATGTAAATTTAAAAATAAGTCATTAGACATTCACGTGATTTAAATAGTGCTTCCATTAATATAATTGTTGAACTAATGGATGAACTCTATTAGTAATGGAGGGAGTTGAACTTCGTGGTTGAACAGGTAACAGAATATTTTAAGAATCTGATTACATATCTGGCTTTTAATTCCCTGTTTATCTGGGATATTAATTTTGCTAATCGAGAATCTTTGTCCTTCTCTCTCATCATCCATAACATGGGACCAATTTACTTGTTTAGTTTAAAATAGTAGGACAATGAGAAATCAGCTCCACAGATAAAGCCAATAGTCCTATGAAAAGTATTAGTATTAATATTTAAATTCACCACTCCTATGTCTAAAATGAACCCTACCTAAAAAATGTTTTTATTAAAGGATCAGTGAATCTCTGTTAGTTCAAGGAAAATTTACATATAAAATCCAAAATTTGTTTAAAATTTTATTCAAAGACTATTAGCAAGGGCCAGTTAAGTGCAAGGTACTAGGCTTAGAAGTACTCTGGATTCAAGAGGAAAAAAATTCAAAGATCTCTGTTAGGGTGAAATTTCAACTTAATGCTGAAGGGCAGAAAGATTCATCAACTGGTACAAAAATATAAAATTATAAGCTGATGAATTCCTGAAGGAAATACGAAGTAGCCTGTGAAAGGATATAACAGGAAGTTCAGTTACTGTTGCATTCTGTGTTACAGATTCAAAGCTGGAGATCAACAGTCTGGTGCAAACCACACAGAAATGCATCACAGCATTTAGATGTCCCATAGTAATATCTTTTCTCCATTAACAATGAAGATTTTCTAACCCCCACCAACAGATGACCTTGACTTTTTTGTTTGATCTTGTTTTTAGTAGTTGGTAATAGGTTTTAAGGTCATTCAAATTTCCTTCTTACTAATGCTACACATGACAAAGACAGCCAGCAAGGCTTAGCAGTGGAGAACAGGATCAAGTACTTTAATTGTTTGGAAGTTGATCACCAACACAGGGTATTATTTATCACATCCTGCAACTTAAATTTTTAAAATAAAAAATTCTCAGTCAACACCATTGTAGATAATTAGGATTACTTAAAATTTGTCATAATTATTTTCTTTGGAGCCACTAAGGCATGATACCTCCCAAGATACCTTAGGACCTTTGAGTATATACCTTCCTTGTAAAAAGCACAATTAAAAAAAAAAAAAAAAAAAAAAACTGTACTTGTTTACCAAATAGCTAACCATAAAGCTTCTAAGATTCCCTGGAAAATGTCTTAATCCTAATCGGAAAATACATGATGACTTCCATTGGGACTAGAGGGCCACAGGAATTTGGAAGTTTCCAGGTACAGGAAGCAAAAAACTTTTTCTCTGCTAATATTCTGGTATGACTGGTAGATGGAGGGTTAAACTATGATGCCTTTTGGCTACCAATGTCTGCTAACCCCTTTACCACCACTTCTGTGGTTATATTGGAGGAGTCAGTAACCATTTTCTAAATGACAGGATTGGGACTTCAAGAGGTCACTTTACCCAACCCCCCTGCTTCTGGTCAGGACAGTACTTCATTATTTTGGCTCACAGAACTCTCTCTGAAACCAATTGATGCATAGATGCAATCATTTGCCTCCCGGGAACTTGGTGCTATGTAGATAGATTGTTTTTGTTTATTTCTGGTTTTGGCAAATGAACATTTAAAAGTGAAATTCTCTCCCACCTGATTTTGTTAGCAATGTGTTCTAAATTATATTCTGCTCTGGTTCTCATGCTGCAGGAGGTTTTTAAAGCTGAACAGGATCACTGACAGCCATCTGTGCCTGGCCCCAGGCATGGTCTCTCCCAGGACATGTCTACACTCACCTGTCGGCTCCACAGGTTTAGGCTGCTAATATCATTTGAACACTTTGCATTGAAAGAAATAGAAATAAAAAGGCAGTTTTTTGTCTTGTGGGAGAGTCATTATTCTTACAACTTGCTAGGTAGAGCCTCCTTCCAACTTCTTCACTGCTGGCTGTTGAAACAACACATGTAATATTACAATTTTTTTTCTAACTTTTTAAGATGATCTGAAACTAACTTCTGATTTAAATGCTGCAGAGTTTCTTGTTTCAACTTATTTTCTCCTAAATCCCCATTAACATGCTTATGAAGACACAGGAAATAATGAAAATCAAAACACAAAATCTGTGACTTGTGAATAGTTTTCGAAGAAGAAACAGACCCTTCTCAGTCACATGACAAGAGGTAGGGAGATTCTTTTTTCAAAATGTGCTCTCTGACTCAGTGTAGGGGCCATCTCACCACGGTGCCTGTGGGTTGTGGTGCAGAGGCCATTGACTGTGGATGAGTAGCAATGTGTATCCCCTGAGTTTGTGGGAAATGAAGGAATCTCAGGTTCTGTCCAGACCTGCTCAGTCAGAATCTACATTTGAACAAGACTTGCTCAGAAACTAATCAAAATTTGGAAATCACTGCTTGAAAGTTTGAGACTACCTCTTAGTATACAACTTTATAAATAAACATGTTGAGAGAGAAGATTATAGAAGTTGAGGATAAGAATTTTAACCAAATTTATGGCGTTCTGTTTCAGTTCATGCTAAGAGTGTTTAATAAATTAGGAGACATAATAAAAAAAATCTCCTATTTTTCAATCTTTACCCCATGGCAGAGTTGCATAGAATGAAAAAATGACTTTTTTTTTCATTTTCTAGAACTTCCAGAGCATTTGAGAAATTAATTTGTGCATATTGAAACTGATATTAAATGACCTGATATTTCATTTTGACAGCTTCTTTAGTGACAGATATCAGTCACTGATTCCATCTTAACAACTTTCCATCTAACGTCTCTGAAGGACTCTGTGTAAGTATACTTGAAAGTCAGGACATTGAAAATAATCTCAACTATTTATTTATTTAAGATTTATTTTTTTATTTATGCATACGAGAGCTGGGGTACAAGTCAGAGGTGGAGGGGGTGGGTGAGAGGAGTCACCAGAGACGAGTAGGGAAGATAACAGGCAGATCTACTGAAATGAACTACTGAGGGGAGCAGTGGGTGAGACAGGAGAGGTCTGCCTTGCCATGTGGGTCACCTCCCTGGCCAGCAGGGGATCGAACTTGTGCTGCAGTGGCTGCTGATAGCTTTATAATGCTGAGACTTAACCCCTTGTGCTACTAGGGAGGACCTAATATCAACTATTTAAAAAAGAAAATGTTTAGGAGATCTTCTTGGTAGCAGGAAGAATTAGTTCCTCATATGATTAATGAGAAAGAAGCAGGTTTCCCATGTTATCATCGACTTTGAGGGATAAAACCAGACTAAACCTAGTAAAAAGAATACAAACCTCAAGTACTTTCAATTCATGACAGTGCTGTCTGTGCACATTGACATAAGTACCTGACAAGTGAGTTAGTAGTTATTGTTAACTATTGAGGCAGTGTAGTCTGCCATCCTAGAATCACACTACCACAGACAAACTGTGTCACTTACTAGTCTATGACCTCAGCATTCTACCAAATTTCTCTGTGCCCTTATTTCCTCATTTGTAAAATGTGTTGTCGTAATGTCTACCTCCTAGATTAATTTGGACTTTAAATGAATTGATGTAGGAGAAGACTTAGAACAAGGTCTACTCAATAAACATTAGCTATTTATGGTACTTAAAGTACCTAAAAGCAGGAATGGCCCTAGGTATTTTAGAGGTACTATTTAGTCCTTACTACAAGCAATGATGTATTTTTTTAATTCCAATTTTATAGAAGAAACCAAAGCCTAGTAAGTATAAGAACTAAGTAAGGATAAGCCACAGATCTGGATTTTTAGCCCATGTTTCTCGAGCTTCAGGTCAATGCTCATGATTATTTTTTAAACCACCAAAATTGTATTTAAAAACAACAAAGTTGCACTGGATTATTATCTCAAATTATCAGTGAGCAATAATAATTCTTAAATTTATTTAATTTTGTTCTTCTGATAACTTTAAGGTATATGCTTTCATTTTTTACAAATGGCCCCACAAATATTATGAATCCTCATCACACCAAAATGTTATGAAAAACATGTTTATACAGAAAAGACTAGCAGTAATAGCCTTATTAATACAGTGCAAAATATGTGATAATATAAACCATAATCTGTGTTCTGTCTTCCTGGCAATCAGTTTCCCTATTTTGTACTTGATAGTCCTTACAGACTTTCAATTTTCAATTACTTCTTTCCTCCTGGTGCATTATATAAAATACCTGGTAATATTTAGAACAAACCTCTCTCATAGTTGGTATTTTCCATCATGTCATTGAAATTGATCATTATTTCCTTTTGATAGCAAAGGTATCCAAATACCCCCCCCCACAGTGTGTAAATTTCCCATTGCTTTTTTATTTAAATAACATTGGAAAAGAGCTGAGATAGTAGCATGTATTCTTTTGAGCAGCAATTATGAAATTAAAATAAAATTTTCAATGTTTAATGGGGTTGGAAATGGCAAACTGCCCTACTAAATTAGCAATTTGTCAGCTTCGAAATAATTCAGTAGAACTATGAATCTCCCATGAGTGACTGTTAGATGATCTATTATGAAATAAGTCAATGAACTGAGTCTCGTTCCAATTGACTAAGCACAGACCCAACAAAAACTAGATATCATTCCTGTCTTCTTTTGAAACTTGCTTCTATTTAGCAAAGTGGACCAAACTTTAATGGAGAAAAAAACTGGTCTACTCTTTTACCAAAGAAGTTGTCCTTTTTATTTGGGATTGAGGCATGTTTCCTTTATTGCAAAGGGCAGTTCATATTGAGGCTGTCATTTATATTGATGTTCTTTTTTCAAAATGACACCTCCATGTAATTTTTTTTCTGCAGAAAAATTGGACTTCAATGTTCAGGGTCATTGGTAAGAGATCTTTCACTGATTCAAAATTCATTTAAAATTTTTAGGAAGAAGAAAAAAAAAAACAGAACAAAACTCCCCAAGAGATGTAATATGTACCTTACTTGGAAAACCTAGTGCATTTTAAATGGATTCACCAAATAGAAGATAAGATTTCTCCTTTGCCAATTTAATAACAACACCTGGGAATTTCTCTAGAATTTTGTGAAAACTTACAATTATCATAGGATTGAGTGCAGTTTGTTTGCTCCCCACAAAAGCAGAAATGATTTTTATTGACCAATCTTTGATCTGAGAGATTAAAGAAAGTACTGCAAGAGCAGCAAGAAGGATAACACAAGGGGGTCAATAGGCTTTACTGCTATTGGAAATGAAAGTGAATCATTCCATTGGGAAATGGTGTAATTTAGCATTCTTTCTGGGAACTCAAGATTCTTTTTTTCTCCCTTTTTTTTTTGGGAAAAAATATTCAACTTATGAATAGGTTTCTCCCTGACTTAATACCATGGCCACACATGAGGTCATTTGGAGGGCACTAGATTCACCAATATAATTCTGTACAATGCTTTTTAGCCCAAATGGCCTGGCTGTCACATTTTCACACTGTTGATTGAAATGTCCCTAGTAGACTTTTGGAATGCAGTCTGAAGGCTTAGTGACTCAATATTTTTGCAGTGAATACATTTCCAATCTCATAGAAAGTTGCCACTAACTATTGCAGAGGTTATGTCTCTTTTAGTTTTCTTCTGAAAGAATGTAAAGGGAGCAAAATTCAGGTTTTGCTGAGTTTTGAGAAAACAGGATCTCAAAAATCCACCTTGCCATTATTTGCTATTATTTATGGTTCTCTTCAAGATAAAACTCTCTGGCCTACTGTCTTTGAACTGATAATCTATAAAATATCTTTTTTTCTTATTATTGTAAATAGAAGTATAAATTTTACCCGTTCTTTTTACTATGAGCCAGGGAATAAGGACTGGAAGTATAACGTCTGGTATGATTGTGATTGGGGAAAATACTGAAATACCATTGTTGTAGACTATTCACCAAGACTTAAGGCCTAACAGTATGTTCATGTTTTGCTTCTTCATTTCTTTGAAAGATTGCTGAAGAAATTTCATTGGATTATCTAGTTGTACATTTCTTCCAACTTGCTAACGGCATATTTAAGGCTTGGAAAATTTATTTTAAACCTTTGATTATTTTTAACAGTTCTTATTTAAAAATTTAAATTGTCCCTGTTCTTTCTGTAATAGACTTTGGATATCTCTTAGTGATATCAGTAACTTACCATCTACAGCTATCAAGTTTTGGTCTCATTGGTTTCTATTTTTTTTTTTTTATTTTTTTTTTATTTTTTTTTATAGAGGCATGCTTTATTTATTTGTTTGCTGGTTTGTTTGTTTGTTTTGTTTATACATGCACTGGGTACAGTCAGAAGCGCGGGAGGGTGAGAGAATTCACCAGAGCCAGAGCGGGAAGCAGAGCAGGCAGAAGGACCGAAGCACACTGCTGAGGGGAGCAGCGGGCGGCAGGAGATGTCTGCGCGCCATGTGGGACCCTCCTCTGGTGGCCGGGGAGCAGCCGGGGATCGTACCGGCGCCGCAGAGGCCGCGCGCAGCTTCGCAACCCAGCGCTCAACCGCTGCGCCACCGGGGAGGCCCTCATTGGTTTCTAAAGCTGATTTAGCACTGGAATTATACTGACAGACTTTAAAGTTTTGATTAAAACTGTTTCCTTCCTTCGCAAGGCATCTTACTTAGCAAGTATATGCATCTATATTCTACATATCATACCTACCACTTACCAGATCATTACAATTTTAAGTCCTGATTAATAATGTTCATAATTGTCTTCTCCTTTGAGGGGGAACATCATGTGCATTAATCTTTACAGGGACATGCTCTACATGTTTACATTGAGGGGAAATAGTGGCTGGAAATAGTGCACACTTCTCAGAGTGTTCACTTTGGCTATTAGTAAGAATCTGTACAGGAGGGACAAC
This sequence comes from Talpa occidentalis, assembly GCF_014898055.3. Lineage (NCBI taxonomy): Eukaryota > Metazoa > Chordata > Mammalia > Eulipotyphla > Talpidae > Talpa > Talpa occidentalis. The sequence goes on along the minus strand of NW_023603184.1, from coordinate 96,407,473 downwards.
GTTGCTTTATTAAGTGTTATTAATGTATTAAATTTTCTAATGTGTCATAATTAAAATTAATAGAAACAATATGTTGTTCAGGAGACTGAAGCTCTTTTCTCAACTAAGCATTAATTTTGACTTTGCCTTGAGGCAAATCAATCAATTTGTAACAAGCCTATGTAACTTTGGATGAATCTTATGTTTTGAAGAGAGACCTGAGTGATATTTTCCTGAAAGTCACATAAGAGCTCTCATTCTTAAACTGGACAGTTTCTGATTACTCTCCACCATTACCATGAGCATAGAAGTTAAAATGGTTAGAATGGTGTTAAAATATCCAGTACCTCTATTCTTAATTATGTGATCTTGGTTCAAATCGATTATTGGTGCAGGTTTGATCTGAATTCCAAGGGGCAGTTGGACTTAATTTTAGTGCTGTAGATCCTGTATGTTAGAGAACAGTATTTATAATAATTTAAATTATAATAATAATAACTAATATTTGTTGAGTTCTTGCTGTATATCAGAAAGTATACCTTATGTGTAGCATGTTATTTGACCCTTAAACTAAATAGATGAAGTAGGCAATATTATGGACTGAATGTTTGCGTCTCCCCACTTCCCCAAATCATATGTTGATATCTAATCCCCATGGTGGTGGTATTCGATATGGGGCTAAGGGTGGAGACTTTATGGATGGCATTAGTCCTTTTATCTGAAAGGCCAAAATAATAGTTTGTCCTCTTACTAGGATGTAAGTATAAAAGAAAAAATTGGCAGTCTGAAAACTCAGAAGAAGTTTCTTCTGAGTGTGTATTTATAACTTCTACATATTTTTTAATATTGCATAAGTATTCTGTTGTTCATACACTGTATATTTCACATTTTTTTCAGGTAGTCATTAAGTATAAAGTATAAATATGAGGAACTAGGTATAATTTAAATTAACTTTACCTAAGAGTAACTTATATTCACCCCAAATAAATGGACTGATATTATAGACTCCAGAAGCAATGCCTGATTGTTTAATCAGACTAGGATTTAAATGTTTGATAGAATACTTTCTGGATACTGACTGTTAAACATTTTCCACTCATAGGGTCATTATTTTCAGTTCTGTAGTGTGTAAGATTTTTGGTGTTAGGTTGCATATACAGACTTGGATTCAAATCATTGCTCTAAAGTCATCAATACTAAGCAATCTTAAATAAGTAATCTTTGCTAAATTACTGTGGTTTTGAATAAGATTAATTCCATGTGCCTTATAGAGTGGTTATTAATATTATATGAAATAAGGTATAAAATATGCTTATAATACAGTTTTTGACATTTAATAAATATCAATTGTTTTAATTATTGTTATGAAATATGAAAAAAGGTCTATCATAATAACTAAGATGGTGGGGTCAGTGGGCACGTTTTTTACTTCTAAAGTCACAGAAGTCTTTTAGTGAATGAAACAATAATGCTTCTCTAACCATGACCAGTGAAAATGCTAGGGAAAAAATTACTGGTTCTGTTCACTTTTTATAATACATGTCTTGCATGTTGGCAGTTAATGAAAATGGTTTTATCTATTTCAGGGGACCCCAGTTCAATTCTAATTGTTAGCTTTCTTTTGCATCCACAGTTAGTGTAAGGACAATTTAGGAAATTTTGAAGAAGTGTTCATTTGCTACCTATTTTTACTCTATTAAATAAACACTCCACATCATTAAATGGAAAATGGCAATTATATTATTTTGCCCATTTCCCTTAGGGATTCTTCTCAGGATCAAAAACTTCAGCTTTGATCTTAGTATGCATAGCTTCTATCTCTGCCATGTTTTAGTTAACTCCATAATTGTGTTTTGAGCTAGATATTTCTCAATTTTGATATTTTACAAAGCAAAAGTAAAAATAGTTTTTCGAAGGTGCAATTGCCATTTTCAGAAAAAGCAGGGACTTTTTTTTAATAGGAACATGAAAACTTTCTGTCTTCAAAAGGTTCAAGTCAGTACCTGAATTTTATTATATCTAGAAAATATTTGTGATTATTTTTCTGAAGTAAGCAAAATGAAGAATAAAAAGGTTTCATAATCAATTGATGTATTCTTAAATCTTCTTGTCTCTACTCCAAACTATATTATCTTACAATCATTGTTTGAATACAGGTAGTATACAAATAAATCTTAAATTTTTGCTTTAAAAATAAAAAAGCAACAATAGTATACTACATTTAGTTTCACTTTTCCTCTAATCTTGTCTTTGGTTCAAAATAAATAGAAATAACCTAACTGATACTATTCCTCAACTTCTACAACTATTGAGAAGAAATTATTTTTCAGGGAGAATTTCTGCTTTTAGAAAATAAGACCTCAGGATATGTAGTGCCTCTGTAGAGTTAGAACTTCTATTGTTGGATTTCATTTGGAAGATCACAAGAGTTATGTTATCGGCTTCTGAATGATGACAAAGTTAAATCTGCTAGTGTTTAAAACCCAGTGTATTAATATAATATTATCCTGTTAGCATGGAACTGTATATGGTATAAATTTTGACTATTTAACATATGGAAATGGGAATATTAAATAAAATTCTTATAGACATGTGTGTTAAAAAAACACTTCAGGCTCTTGGCAAATCAAGTTTTTCTATATTGGATGCAAAGCAACTCTCATACTAACCACCTGGCCTTAACATAGGCTTCCCAAATTGAGGATATCATGCTCCACAAGCCCCTTCTCACTTTGAACACAGACCGCTGACTCTGGGGTGCCTACATTTTCTGTGCTCCACTATGTGGCTACAAATTCAGGAATTCCCACTATTCCTCGGGTTCAATAATTCACTAGAATGACTCTGAGGAGTCAGGGATGTACATTCTGTGATTATATATTTATCATAAAGGATGCAGATCAGGAGCAGTCAGATGAAGAGGCATACAGGGTGATGTCTGGTAGGGTCCCAAATGTGAAGATTCTGTAATTGCTGGAACCCTTATCCTTTTAGTAAATCTCTGTGGTACTAACTAGGAAGCTCATCTGAACTTCAGTGTCTAGAATTTTTATTGGAATTTCACTAAATAGGCATGATTGATTGAATCATTGGTCACTCTGTTGAACTCAGTCCCCAGACCCTCTCCCCTCCCTGAGGCTGGGCAGATAGCATGTGATTGCAAATAGCAACCCTCTAATAACATGACTGGTCTTTCTGGTACTGGCAGCCTCCATCCTGAAACTAGCTAGGGGCCCACCACCAGTTGTCATTTCATGGGTATAAATCTGAAAGCATAAATCTTGGAGGCTCACCATGAATAACAGACATTCCAATCACTTGGGAAATTCTAGAGATTTAGAGACTCTTAAGTACAAGGAGGCAAAGAGCAGAGAAATTCATTATATACAGTGTTAAGTATCATATACATATACAATATTAAATTAAGAACAATGCACAACATCTTGTTCATGGTAACAGGATGGATAATCCTGTTGGAATGAATCAAATGTGGCTTGCTTAATTCTTAACCCTGCTGGCCCTACCTGTGACTATACTTCTGCCAAACTGCTGTGAAGCTGTTTCCCATCACTTCCTTAACAACCTCAAAGTACAACTCTTCCATTATGCCTTTCTTGTTTAGTGCAGTTCAGTGTATGTATATGATATCATTTAGCAGCTTAACTTTCTCTATGGACATTTAGGTTTCTGACAACTCAGAAATATTGGGCAATTAATTGGGATGCAGAGAATTATAGCAGGTTGGGGATGAAGGAAAATTCTAGTTATAGGAGGATTTTGATCCATAGGGAGCACCAAATAACCCATGTTTTTTGTTTTTATTCAAATTCTAGTAGAATGAGGTTCTGCTCTTTGTCTGGCACTTTGGTACAGTGTTATTCAAAATAAGTAAAATAGGTCATCTCCCAGGGACATGGTATTTTAGTAAGAAGAGAGAGATAACATGTAAACAAACACATGGCCAACAAAGTTTCGAATTGCAGTGGGTGATGTAGAAGGAGAGAAAGAGTGTGTGGGCAAGGAGGTGGCTTCAATTTGGGTGGCCAGGAAGGCTTCCGTGATGATGTGTTATATTGAGCAGATTGATATGGTGCCAGACAAACAGTGACCTGGAGGGCAGAGACTCCAGGTACAGGAAACAGTAGATACTGGGACTCCAAGACCAAATTGTACTCAATATGTTTGAGGAATAAAAAAAGTCTACACAAAAGGGTGGTTTGTGATCAGAATGTGTTGCGGAGAGAAATATGAAATGAGGTCGGTCACAGAAGAAGGTAAAAATCAGGGCTGTGGCAAGAGATCGATTTTATTCTGAATTTATTATAAAGACTATAGAAATATAAGAAAATATAAACACTAAATACTTATAGCAAGCATTAACAATAGACACCATATCAGCCTATTTCTTTTCAGTGTTTACTACATAATAGAAACACATATAAAAGTAAGATCAAGAGTGAAGATATAGATACAGTTTTGTACTTGCTATTTTTTTCACCTAACAACATATCATTTCTTCCTATCAACACATATGCTGTAATGCGATGTTAATGGCTGCAAGATATTTCTTTGTATGCATGATCTGTTATTATTTATTGAATCTACTATTTTGAACATTCATGTTTTGTTTTTTTTTTTGCTTCAGTGATTATTCTTCTATTTAAAACATTGAACACATTTCTGATGATTCCTTTTGGTTAAATTCTTCAAATGAAATTACAAGATCAGTAACATAAACATGTTTAGGAATTTTAATGCATTTATTTCCTTCCAGAAATATACCAATTCACCCTACCAGTCAGTGGTTGAAGTTTCTTTTCACTGTACTCTTTTATTTTAAAAAGTACTGCCACTTTAATGAGCAAAAACTGTATCTTGTAGTTTTTCACTTACCATGCTTAATGAGATCACTATATTTTTCTTATTATTGGCCATTATATCTTTAGTGTGTAAATTGAATTGGTACATTTTTCATAAAGCTTTACTTGATTCACTAAGTGACATTTTTCATCCTCTTCTGAACCTCCAGAGCATTTTATCTTTGCTTTATAAAGTTATTTTTCCTCCTGAAAGTGCATAGTCCCGTTACAGAGTGAAACTGGGATCTTTGTTTCTTTTCCTGGATCCTAGCACAATGAAACACAAACTGAGAGCTTAACATATATCTATTATGTCAATAATTGATCCTCACATTTGTTTTAGCAGATACTAGTCTAGTGCAATTGATCTTATTTGTATATATTATTTCCACTTCATGTTCTTAAGGATAGTTTTAAAAATAAAGTGTCAATTTTGAGGCAGTTCTATTTTGATTAGTTTAACTTACTAAAATTCAGTTTACTGCATCATGAATTATTACTCTTATCATTTTTTCTTTCTTATTTTCTATTATTATGCATTTAATCGATTCTATTCCAATTACAGATTTTCATCAAAGGCAATAGGACTTGAGCTGTTACTTTAGTTAGACAGTTCAAACTTTACTATGTATCAGAATTACCAGGGGGGCTTGTTAAAATAGATTAATGTTCTCTGTCCTCAGAGTTTTTGATTCCAGAGGCCTAAGGTGGGGTCCAAGAATTTGCATTTCTAACACGTTCCCAGGTGATGCTGATGCTGCTGGTCTTTAGACCACATTTTGAGAAGCACTTGTCTAAATGATATTCTGCACACTTAGTATCCCCTTGGAAAGAAGCAGCAGCTGCTTCTTTGCATAATTTTCCTTATGAAGTATGTCCTAGCAAAGGATGTAGAAATGGACTTTGAGAAGAAGAGAATTTTGCCTATAGCTTTGGTAAGTGGACTGCCTTAATGTCTTGCATTTCTCTCTTGCTGGGAAATCCTCCTGTTGAGAGGGCCACCACAGTTAGCATTTTAGAACTTGTTCTACTTTAAAGAACCAAGTGAGTTCAGAAGCGAGAAGAGAGAACAATGAGAAAGGACACCTGTGATGGACGTGGGAAGGGGGTGCAGGTGTGATCAAACGAGTTCCATCAAATCACCAACTCTCCAATCCCCCTCGCCCCTCAGCCCCCCCAAACGTAGATGTTGGCATGTTGGCTTCACCTAATGCTGTCTCAGAAGGGAAATGTCATGAAAGTACAAACTGCTACTTAGTGCAGCACAAGTCCCGTGGGGGCGTCAACTTCAACACAATTTTTTAAAAATGTGTGCCAGCTTCAAGTTGGCAATTTCGAGTTCACTTCACTATAGTCAATGACGCACCTTCACACAGTAAGCGCACTAGAGACAAAGAAGTGCCTTGTAACTGCCAGAGAGAGAAAAGAGTCCTCTGAGATGAAATGTTAACATAAGAAGTGGAAATGGTTTGTCATAGTTGCAAGCTGGCTCGTTGGGGTTCACTTTCCTATAGTGAGTGAACTGTAGTGTGGTACCCTAGCAAAAGAGTCTCAATAAAATTAGAACGATCGTTTAAAAAGGGCAGAGGGAGAGAGAGGCATAGAGAGAGAAGGAGAGAGAGTTCTTTCTTTTGTGTGTATGTGATAAGAAGCTTAACAAAAGTGGAAAAACGCTTTATATGGATGTGAGTTTTCATGGCAGTCTCAAGCCGACGCTCGGTTGTCTTTATTGTAGGCTAAGCTACTTTAGCAAGCAAAGGATAATGGAGAGACAGAGAATGCTGGAAACAACAGTCAGATGGGGAGGGGGAATGAGACCTTTTGACAGGGAATGTTCTATAACTAAAGCAACAATATACATTTTCATTGTGTTTTTCACACACTACATTCCTTATAAGAAAGCAGAAGAATGTATGGGTTTCTCTTTGTGTTGAATCTTTGGAATTTTCTTGAAATGTATTTTAATAGAAATATAAAATTTTACTTATAAAATAGTGTCCTATTTCATGTTTAGAGTCAGAAAAAGTCTATATCAATGTAAAAATCACAGCTAAAATGTGTTGAAACATGAATCATTAAAAGCTGTTTTTTCCCATTCGTTACAGTACAGAATAAAAGAACTCATTTATCAGTAAACAAAGCAATCAATCGGCTTCCTTGCTGTTTTTCTTTCTAAAATGTATATATACATCAAGCTAGTCCAGATTTGATGGGAGGAATTGCGGGGTTACAATAAATAACTTGCCACTTATTTTCATTGTTATCTTGAATTTTACTTAAACTTTTAAGTTTGCTCTTTTTATCTTCTACTTCATAAAGACTTCATGGAATCAGAGAAAGTAAAGTTTGAGAGAGGCATTAAATAGGACCTATAGACATATTAAGATGTATGCACTGAACAATATCTCCAACATGATTCTTCAGCTACTTCATGAATATGGGGTTCTCATCAAGACATCTAGTTCCATGTTGGACTGTTGAATTGAACCCCAAATCTGCCTCCTTATAATCTCCATGGCTTGTTCTTTCAGGAGGTCTGTATTAAGTCAATCTTCCTCCCTGAAATACAATAGTTCTAATATTTATAGATAATTATCACATCTTCAGTTCTCCCAACAATTTCTAGAACCTTCATCACTGATTGTGATGTTTCAGGTAGTCTAAACATTAGCAAGATCCATAAATTATATTAAAGCAACTTTTGATCAATTTCCTTTTCAGTGAGTGCCCATTCTACAGTATTGACTCCTATTAAACTTGCTAAGTATAAATTTCCCAAATCCTTTCAAATTTATTTTTTCCTCTTTAATTTTCATGCATGCTTTTCATCACTACATTTTTAATATTTTATTTCTGTCGATGGCTCACTGTATTAAAAAAAAACTGCATAGTTTTTATTACTGTTCAATCTATTCTTATGAAAATCTATGTTGTTTCCAATTTGTGGAGATCATTTTGAACTCAAGCTCTATCATTTAGCATATTTTATAGGACTCCAAGCTTTGTGTAACTCACAAATTATCATGCTATATATGTTCACATGTATATGTGTATATATGTGAAGTTGTGTGTGTATATGTGTATAGTTCTTCAGATGGGAATATTTGAGAGCACATTCTCTGAAATCAAATAAATCTGATTCAGTCAGCTTCTATCACTTACTAACTTGAGACCTTTGGTGAATGAATTAACCTTGCCACATTTGTTTTATTTTTTCTCTTCAGTAAAATGTTCATACTTCAATGAATTGTTGAGAACTGAATGTAATAATGCATATAGAGTGCATAGCATTATTCCTGGCACATAGTAGGCAACTGAAAGCAAATATTTTAAGCTTTAAAATTCTGTTTCCTGATTAATAAAATAGTAATAATAGTCATGTTTTTCTAATTGGGTTGTTGGGGAGAATTAAGTTAATTCATATATATATATGTATGTGTATATATATATATATGGGACTTAGAACAATTTATTGTAAATAGACATACTATAGGTTAAATATTATTCACATCAATATAATTAATAGTGATTAGTGTTAATCTTATTTAACTCACAGGAAGTATTCAAGATATGCTATTTATTTGCCTTCTTACTACACAATCACACAGTAGCTTTATTATATTCAGGATTAATATGCCAAAATGTGATTAGTACATTCTCAGTATTTTACTACAAAATAGTTAATTCCTCCAGTTCGGGAAATACTAATTCAGTCTGATGTGTTCATTAACACAAAGCTAAATGAGAGATGCTTGGGTCTCAATGGATATTCCAGTCTGATTGGTATCTTTGAAAAGAATCACCAATTTCCGAAGACATAAAATATAATTTTTTTCAAAGATTATGGTTTTTAAATAACAGCGAACTTCTAATTTCCTTTTAATGGAAGATCATCATAGATATTTTATTCTAATAACTTTTTCATATTCTCCAGTATCTTCTGTGTTAATTGAACAACCATTATTGAATACTTACTATCGGCGAAGCAACGTGTGTGGTATTTTTAAGAATACAATTCCACCCTCAGGAAGGTCCTACAAGGCAATGGACAGGAATTTATGAAAAATTAGCAACAATAATACAATCTACAAAATGCTCATTGTCAGCTTGTCATGTGAACTAACTTATTTGGTTTAGAGAAATACTGTACTTTTTGCAGATGGGAATGACTTGAGGTAGGGAGAGGCTGCTCAACTAGGTTTTGGCGAAAAGAAAGTGGGTAGTGTATGTTTGGTTGGAGAAGGAAGTGTGGGAAATAATGAGATTGGAAGTCTACTTGAACCATTTTTTGAAGTGTTACAAAGAATTTTAAAACGAATTATATGCTATGTGAGTCTACTTCATTTTTAATATAACCTTATTTTATACTTTTTATTTGTCATAACTAGATATTATTTAAACTATGCTAGTGTTATTTATGCTTATATGTTATTTAACAGACTGTACTGTGAATATTAAATTATAAATGTGACATATTGCCTATTGCCTTACATAGCAATGTTTACAGATTAACAATTTGGTTCCATGCACATTTGGGTACATGTATTTTCTTTTGTATTTTCTTTTTCTTCTTCTTCTTTTTTTTTCCTTTATATTTTGGGCTGTTAGTCACACTTGCTATTATCTTGGTGTCTATTATACATCCCCTTTAAAACTTAATCTCTCTTGATGGAGGCATTCATATTTGAGTTGAGATTTAAAAATGAGTGAATGAGTAAATGATTGAATAGTGATCATCATTGCCTCTCTTAAGGTGAAGGGCACCTTTATTTCATGGTATGTTGTCATGGTTTCAGGGGAATGGAGACTCTTGCTGTTAACAAACTCAGTTTCCTTACTGCAAAGGTTAAACATTCATTTCCTGCCAAACTATTAAACTGGCAATTATGTTTTTTTTTTTTTAAGTGCTTCTGCATCATGCTATGTTCCTGTCTTCCTGTGGTGTCCAACCTGAATTAACATGACTGGAACAGATGCTAAATGACTATACCCAAGTCACTTATGTCCTGTTTTACACTTCACATCATGAACTGTGCTAGACCAAAAGAACATTTGCACTCCAGCTCCAAGTCACACCATATGTCTTCAAATTTATTGGATATAGACTTATGATCAAATTTACTACCCATCTGATCTCACCAATACTTCCTTAAACTTTAAATGGAAGGGAACATACATAGCAATAAAAGTTTAAATTATAAGAATATGTATTTTTCTTTTTAAGTTTTTAATGGAATTTTTTATTAGTGTAGTTCAGGGAATAAGTAGTAATTTTTATTGATGGAAGTCTAAGACTGCAGAAAATTTGTCACTTGGTTTTGTACAGTGAGCTGAGGTGTTTTTAAGATGTTTTTATTTAGAAGGTTTATGAAATACAGAAAGGCTTAAAAAAAAAAGGTGTTATTTTGAAGCTACAGTGTGCCAGACTACTGCAATACAGGTAGAGCTATATTAAAATTAAGAAGAGATCATGGCGGCAAGCTACTCTCTGAATGTTGATGTTTTAGGTGGTAGTATTCCATGGCTGTGTCCTTCTACACACTTGTGGTCAATAACTCTTGTCATTAGGTCAGTTTGCATTGGCTTTTAAAGGCATTTCTATTTCCCTTCTTAATTTAGACATTTTTTAGGAAAAGCGAAGCCTCTCTGATGACACAGGACTAGCAGAACTACCTCCTATTTATACATATGCAAACCAAGACTTCTACTTGAAACAGTGCAGCAATTAAATCTCATAGTACATCCCCAATTCCAGGACAGTACATTGAGCTCACATTATGCATAGTGAGGTCTTATTTCACAGTAAATGTCCAATCTGTATTTTTCTATAAAAACAGAAGCAAGTATAGTGCTTTTCATCAAGACTGTTTCGAAGGAAATACCCTGTCATACTCCTGGAAAAAGAAGGAAAAAAGACATTCATAGTAATGATCTTGAAATAGTCTTTTGTCTTTTGCAGGGTTTTAAAAAAGATAGGAAGGTGGCATTCATTTCCTCCTCATTATGAAATAAAGGGTTAGGACCACAACACAGTCACATAATTTGCAATTGTTTTTTAAGTTTTGCCCAGCACTTCTCTAGGCACTGGGAACAATGAGCAGAGGTATCATGTTACTGTTGATAACAACTTCCCCTTGGTGGTCTTCCTTCATGATGCAGAGGTTACTAGTAAGAGTGTTCAAATCAGATAGGTTTAAATAAGAGACTCCAGTTTAAGTGAGAGGGAGGTGTAGATGTGTGATTTGAAGGTGTTTAGCAGAGCAGCCTCAGGTGAGAAGAGAAGCCTAGCGGGAAAAAGGGAGCCAGCAGAATCACTTCATAAAAAAGTACTTTTCCCTTATCTTGCTTCTAAGGGGAGAGTGGTAATGAACAAAAGATAAACAATATAAATATTCAGCCATTTTTCCCTTTTGTAATTAAGTACTGATTGTTCCAGGCAAGTGAAGACATTGACTGGAGTCTCCTAACTCCTAGACACAGCATTCACTAACATTTCAGATGGCTACATTGTACTTTTATTTTCCAGTTAAGCCAAAAAATACTTTCCCCATTTTGTTATTATATTAGTAACCACACACTAAAATCGTATCTTTAAAAAAGGAAAAAAGAGAATATATTATCTGATAAAACTTATTTCCTCCTGGGTGTTTGTACCCCACAGAACATGCATATTTGATTCTTTTATTGAAAAATAATCTGGGAAAAGTTAGAACAAATATCTGTACGAATTTGCCTTGTTTTCTCCTGTATTCTACCAGAATTTTCTTTTTTATTTAATTGCCTTATTTTTAATTTTACCTTCTTGCTCTAGGCTTTATATTGACTTTCAGTTTTCAGTGTTTACACACATTAGGTATTTGTAGACAATTCTCATGTTCCCCTTAGTTAGCCAACTGCATGTACATTATTTATTCTTTTAATATTTTCTCTAGAGTAAATACCTCTGGTTCCTTAATTATTCCTGTTTATTTCTTCTGCATTTCCTGCAGTATGTCTCTCTTCTTCTCATAATGAGATCCCCAAACTGAATGCATATTCCTGTTTCGGTCTCTCCTGAATCACAAAGAGGGGACACTTTTCCTCTGTTCAACAGCATTTTTTCCCCCTTGCATATGAAATCCGGAATAGCAATGACCTTCTTCACTGAACAAGTTTCAGTATGAAACTGCTAATAATTATGTTCTGATAATATTTAAAATATTTCAGAAATATGAATTCATTTCTGTCTTATGAACACAGGTATTTGGTAGATTTGGGAAACTGTGATCTCTTTGAGTCTGAGGCCTTTAAATGATTATGTCTGTTTTGTGATAATCCAGCTCATCATAATCAGGTACAGCAGAAAGTCCACTTCTGCAGCTTTTTCAGACTTCCATTGCCTCATAATTGATGAAATGTCAGGAAAGGAAGAGGACTGGCAAAATGAATTCTTTCAGAAAAGGGATGGGAATTTCATACCTATGGAAAAAAAAAGTCTCTGCTCCTTTTGTTTATCTTCGAAAGTGGTTTATTATAAGTTATTTCAATGATCTCCTTCCTCAGTCATTTACAATATTGCCTCCATTAATTCCCTTGAAATGACATTTCAGAATGCTACTCTTAAACTCTTGTATGTCTTCCCATTGATTACATGTTGAAATCCAAACTCTTTAGCAGAACCTTTAAGGGTCTCTCTAGAGTTCAGCCTTGTACCCCCACATTTTCCTTATAAAAATCTTGATTTTGTGTTCATGTGTCGGTTGTACAGCTCACAACTTACATGTTTTTGCACATAAAATTCTGTTCATTGTACAACTTTCCTTTTTGTACAGCTTAATCTTCCTTATAAACCCTTCTAGAACTCCATTATTCCTTGTTCTTAGTAATATTTATTTGACCACATTACTCTCTCTTCATATATCTACAGGTTATTTCACCACCAAAATTGCAAGTTCTTTCATCAAAATGACCATATTTTTATTTTCTTTATGTTGTCTTGCACAGTGTAAAATCTCAGAAACAATTGACAAAGAATGATTTTCTGCACTATCTGTATATTTAAGGGTAATTAACAAACTATTAGTAAATGGCAAGGGTTCAGTTGTGTCTCCCCCAAATTCATGTATTGATTTCCTAGTCCCCAGTAGCACACAGTGTGACCTTATTCAGAATAATTACAGATGCAATTAGTTAAGAGGAGGTCATACTGGTGTAGGTTGGAACACTAGTCCAGTACACTGAGTATCTTTATATAAAGGAGAAATTAGGGCACAGAAGGACTGCTTGGAGAGCGGTCTGAAACAGTTCCTTCCCTAGCATCTGTAGAGAGCGGGCATGACCCTGTGACACCTTGATCTCAAACCTAAGTCTCCAGAATTGTAAAATAATAAACTTCTGATGTTTAAGCCTCTCAGTCTGTTACCACAGACTGTCTGTTACAGTATCCTTAGTAAACCAACAAGAAACTAAAGATAGTTTATGCAAATGATGCTTAAGTAGCAGGACTACCATATATGGTGATATTTTTTGTCTTTCTTGAAAATAAATTGCTTTACGTTAACTGAGGCACAACTATGCTAAATCAATAAAATGGTCTGTGACATCTTTTTTTAAAATTGTTATTGAAGAACCATTATTTGACATCCTTGCTAGTGTTTTGAGAGTATAAGATTTCTCCCCTCTGGTGTAGTCACTGTAGATCTCCCATCACTAAGCCCCCTCTTTGGATACCAAGTGTTGTGAATCCTATCCTGAAAGACAAGCCCTCTCATTATGACTACAATAGACAATTTTCTAAGTATATCTTCTGCTTTCATGGCCTTGACACGTATTTTTTTTTTTCTTCTGAGATTTGCCACTCATGTTGACATAGATTTGTTGTGCATGATGAAGTGACAAAATCAATGAAAAGGATGTGTGATTCTTTTGCTTACAAAAGGACTTTATTTTTTATTGTTTAGTGTGGTAACTTAAGTACCCCCCCAAAAAGAACTATTTCTATGAAGATAAATTTATTTCTCTGATCCATTTTATTATGGTTGCAGCTTGGAGATAGCTTTTGGAAATACCACAGGGTACATCTTCAAAAAATTTCCTCTCAAAAGTAAATTTATGTGATCATGTACCCTATCATTTTAGAATGATAATCCTCCTGTCCTAATGATCCTGAACATCAGAGGCTTGAATAGCATTTCAATTTGAAAAAATATTATCATTGTTCTTTCATTTTCTCTTCTCTTAAAAATATGTTCTGTCCATCCAGAGTACTAAAGGATGTTCCCCCCCCCCGCCTCCCCAACTCACTCTACTTATTTGAATAAGTAATATTATTCAATTATTCAAAGCTCCACTTTCTGGTTTTGAAGTTAAGTATAAACAAAAAATTGCCATAATTCTTAATATATACAGTAACCGGACATTTAAAATCAGATTTGAAAGCTACATTAGAGTTACATTATCAGATGTTTGTTTTGGAAATGTAAGTGCCCTAAGGAGAGAGAATCTGAAGGCAGCAGGATAACCTAGGAGAGAAATAAATGATCAGGGCTCAGATTAAGGTGGTAGCTGTTTGGATGGTGAAGAAGGCATAAAGGTGGTCAAACTGATAGAAACTGGTTATCACCTAACTTGGAGGGTGAGAAAGAAAAGAGAACTTACTGATAATTCCAATTTCATTTCTAGTCATTTGTAAAGCATCATTAGGGAATTCAGTAGGAACTATGTTAGGCATTGTTGCTCTTGTTTTGTTGTCATTTACCAGTCCAGGGAAAAACAAAAAGTTTTTCTTTTTATTAACAAATGAATTTAAATGTGATTAGAATAATAGGGATTCAATGTAAAAGTCTTTCTTAAATTGTAATCAGTGGCTATGTATTTTGAGATAATAATTCATCCAAGCATGGTTAAAAGTAAAAGTACAGGAAAAAGAAAATTTTCAGTACAATGAAATAAAAATGATAAAATTAAATTAGATAATTTATAATAAAATGGAATCAAGATTGTACATTATGGAAGATAACCTGTACTTCTTAAACTATTCCTGTAAGTTGATTGCCCACTGAAAAATCTTGTCTTTTATGTTTTAACAATTCTTTTTTTTTTTTTTTTATAGAGGCATGTTTTATTTATTTATTTGTTTGTTTTGTTTATACATGCACTGGGTACAGTCAGAAGCGCGGGAGGGTGAGAGGATTCACCAGAGCCAGAGCAGGGAGCAGAGCAGGCAGAAGGACCGAAGTACACTGCTGGGGGGAGCAGCGGGCGGCAGGAGAGGTCTGAGCGCCATGTGGGACCCTCCTCCGGTGGCCGGGGAGCAGCCTGGGATCGAACCGGCGCCGCAGAGGCCGCGGGCAGCATCGCTACTCAGTGCTCAACCGCTGCGCCACCAGGGAGGCCCTGTTATAACAATTCTTAAACTGCATTTTCATTACTTGAAATTTACAATTTTACAATTAACAACCTGGTCTTAGTATCTGTGTAATATAACTGACAGGAAGTATGGTTTGGAGATCCCAGAGTATTCTCGTGTAAATTAAAATGATCCCTTTTCTCTTACCCTACCAGAAGCAGGAAGGGATTTCTCTATGATATTTATGTGGGAAATTAAAGCTCCTGGAAGTCAATTTCACAATAATATGGGGGCTCCTCCCATGACTGGGGTCCCCTTGGAGAGTTGTCCATGCTAAGCCTCCTGCAGTTCATCAGTTATAGTTAAGGTTTCCCTGTCCTGGTCCTGGTTTCTGTGGAGCTTTCTGCCTGTGAGTCTGGTCTGGCGAGCCATAGCTCTCTGTATCCACCTGTCCTATCTCCAATCATGGGACAATGGTTTTCCCTGTGCCCTCCCTTCTTTTACAAATCCAAACAGAGTTGATGATTTTTCAATTTGTTACTTGCTGTTAGGATGTGAAGCTGGAAGCTGGCCCTTAATAATCTTTCAAAAAGGTAATTATCAGTCTTGTTTTTAGGTCCTAATAAATTGCATCCTGAATCAGTTCACATATTTCTATTCTCTGTCATCAGGCATTTGGATAAAACCATCATCTACCACTTGTGAACTAATACTGTGGGCTTCCTAATTGGTGCCTCCACTTCTGTTGGTCTCACTTAACATAGTTTTTTACACTGCAACAAGAATAATCTAACATGAGGAGATCATTTCATTCACTGCGTAAAGCCCTTTGATGGCTCTCTTAGGCACTTAGAGTAACAATCCTTAACATGCATGGCCTAATATACCTGCTCAAGCGAACTCCTGTCAGATACTCCAAACTCATTCATTGCTACTTCTGGCCTTGCTCCAATCACAAATAATGCTTTCTAGATCTTTTCCATTTCTGAGGCTTGTTTATACACTCTTCCCTTATATCCTAAATGTTATTCATTTTTCAGGTCTCAGTTTTATTTTTCTTTCCTCAGAAAAAGCCTTCCTGGACATACCAAACCAAGTTATTCCCTGCTGCTTCTCTTTATAATACTCTATCCTTTATGTTTGTAGTACTTGTGATAATTTTAAATTAATATATTAATGTATAAATTTAAGATTTTTTTCTAGTTCTTTTCCTACATTAGACCAATGGTAAATTTACAGATCATCACTTATTTATGTTTTAAACAGTGAGAACAATGGGCTTTTAACTTCAGGTCCAATATGTGAAGCACTTGGAAGTCATTGCTCACAAGAAAAAGAAAAATGAACAAACAGAAAATAATTTTTTTGATCTACTGGATCTATTGACAGGGCAGATAACTCCCTAAAAACCAGAGGATACAGGTGAATTTGAGCTGATACGTATTTACTCTAAGGAGAAGATGCTGGAGTCATAACTATAAGGAACACTTAAGTGGCATGAATAATTGATGACTTGTTGAAAGATGAGTATAGACTAACAGGAACTGAGGAACTGGTTAAAGGTGAATTCTTCCAGAGTAGCCTAGTTTCATGTGATTTTAGCTATAAAATCCCCGCCAGATTCTGAAGATAAAGATTTGAGAAAATTTCCTCATACTTACTGTAGGGCCATGGGAATTATAGTCATTGTGGAATGCAACCTGAGGGTTCTACATAACAAAAACTACTCTCAAGGAAAAACACCTTACAAAAAAGTTATTCCCATTAGATAAGGGTAATTATCCAGTTCCCTATAACCTTCCTGTTTCACCTATGCAGGAAAAAAGGTAGCTATACCTCTGGAGAAACAATTGTGAAGGTCACAGTAAGAGACAGTCTCATTAAAACAGAGATTTAACCATAATTATAGAATGTTTCACTTCCACCTTACCTAATCATTTCTGCAACAGGAATCTAGTATAATAACAGTAGATTATAGTTCAAAGAACTAGAAGAATGGAAGAGTAATCATGGTGAGATACATCCCAAGGGTCCTCCAAAACAAAATCCTCATATCCAAGGAAAAATACTTTAACAGCATATTATCACAGGTGGGGGAAAGGCATCTTTCCCATTTCATTCTATTTGTTAACTTACTTATTTGAATAAGGGAGAAAACAAACATAGTCAATAGATGCCAGAACTCTAAGGAAATAGATTGGGAACAATACAATCAGGGAAAGAAACACCAAGGAGGACGTCCCCGGTGGCACAGTGGGTGGAGCACAGCACTGTGAAGCTGTCCACAGCCTCTGCAGTGCGGGTTCAATTCCTGGCTTGCTAGGGAGATACCCACTCCTGTCTTGTCTGCTGCTCCCCTCAGCAATGTATTTCAGTCAGTCTGCCTCTTCTGTTCCCCGCTCTGTCTCTGGTGAATCCTCTCACCCTTCCGCACCTCTGGCCTGTATCCCAGTGCTTGTATGCATAAATACATATATCTTTAAAAAAAAGAAACACCAAGGAAAAATTTGTTAAGAGTCACAGTCCCAAAGCCCAAGTCTACCAAAAGACTGAGCTTAATCAAAATGCTGTTGAATACTCTCCCTTTCCTCCTACATTACCACCATGCTGTTTCCAGTATAATAATAGTGTATGACAGTTAAAGAGCTGTAAGACACCATTCTCTAAAGAGCAGTAACTTAGGGAAGCCCGAAGTGAAGAGAGACCAAAAAAAAAAAAAGAGTATTTTAAAGCCTCTGGTACCTATAATTGCAGTGATCATTAAACAAATCAGACTAGAAAGTTTAAGATTACTATGATTACAACTTTAAAGTCTCTAATGGGAAAAATAGAGAGCATATAAGAAAAGATGAACAATGAAATCAGAGGTAGAAATTCTAAGAAAACAAGGAGATACTAGAAAGAAAAAACTGTAACCAAATTGAAGAATGCCTTTGATGAATTCATCAGTAGATTGAACACAGCCAAACAAAGAATTAGGTTTCTTAAAGATAAGTTAGTAAAAGCTTCTTAGATGGAAATGCAAAGAGAAAGAGGAGGATGAAAAAAGGACAGAGCATCTATGAATTGTTGGACAATTTCAGACATAACACATGTGAAATTGGAATACTGTAAGAAGAAAGCAAGAACAAAGTATAAGAAATATTTGAAAGAATAATAGCCAAGAATTTTCCAAAATGAATGGCAGACAACAAATTAAAGATCCAGGAAACTCAGAGAACATCAAAAGGACTAAGACAAACAGAAAAACCTCATATATAGTTATATTCAAATAACAGGAAACCAAAAATAGAAAATCTGGAGAGAAGTAAGAGAGGAGAGGAAATTAGAGGAACAAGAAACTAATTACTAGAGATTTCTTATCAGAAACCAGTTTAACAAAGATAGTGAATTGAAATATTTAAAGCATTGAAAGAAAATCATTTTAATCTACAATTTTATACTCAGCAAAATTAACCTTCAAAAGCAAAGTCAATGTAAAACTTTCTTATAAATTAAAACTGAGGAAATTCATTATCAACAGACCTGCCCTGTAGGAAATGTTGAAAGGAGGAAAATTAAACTCAAATTTACATAAAGTGTCAGAGAAGTAATAAAGGGAGAGAAAATCCTTGTAGGTTTCTTCAAAACAAAGGAACAGATAAGAATAAACCCAAATATACCCTAGAAATCTGACTACAGATTTAGCCTATCAGAGGGAAAGGCCAGAGAATGGGGAGCAAAGAATGGAAGGGGCCCAGTGGAAAAAGGAGGATGATTATGGGTGGTTGGGTGGTAGGTATGTTGTAATAATATACCATTGAAGAAATATGAACCTATATCCCTAAATCATACAGTGTTACATAACAATATTACCTCAAAAAATTATAAATTTTGTGTCTTGTTTAAAAATATTTAATTTTTCATTTTATTAACAATACAAATATAATTCCCTTTGCTCTATGAAAGCACAGCATCAAATATATATCATTAAGTTTTGCTTTGTTTGCTTTGGTTTAACAGCCAATTGCTCATGAGACTGGAGTAATATTAATTCTCTTTCATTACTGGTGAGAATGGAAAATAGTACATGCACTTTGGAACACAGTTTGGCAGTTTCTTAAATCAGAAACTGTGCTACTAATGTTTACCCAGCTGATTTGAAAATCTCTGTCTACATGAAAACTGAATACCAATGCTTATACCTACTTTATTCAAGGTCACCAAAAACAGGAATCACTATGAAGTCCTCTAATAAATGAATGGATGTGCAATATATGTACCAGTCAATGCAGTATTCAGCGATACAAAAAAAAAGTCATCTAGTCACATAAAGACTAAAATAATGTGGATTTTAAATTCATATCATTAAGTAAAAGAAATCAGTTGTAAAAGACCATATTCTATATGACTCCAATCATGGAACATTATACAAAAGACAAAACTATAGAGATGATTAAAAGATCAGTAGTTGCTAGGGTGCATGGGGAATAGGGTTTTAACTTGTGAAACACATGGTATTTATTTTTATTAGATTTTTTTTTTACTGTGATAACATTGATTTATAATATCGTATATAATTTTGGAATTTAGGTGCACATCTCTTCAAACCATGCCTACTACCAAAGCACCTATAATCTTCCTTTAGTGTCCATTGTGCACCCTCTCCCCAGTATTCTCCACACCCTACCATTCCTCCCTGGTAGCCCCAGTTCTGCAGCCATATTTTTAGGGTTTGTTTAAGTTTAGTTTTGTCTGTTCCTTTGTTTAGCTTCTTTATATGTCACAAATGAGTGAAATCATCCAGTATCTGTCTTTCTCTTGACTTATTAGTATAATCCCTTCCAGTTGTTGCAGATTGCAAGATTTCATCATTTTTTTCCTTTATTAATTGAGTAGTATTCCATTGTGTATATATACCAGATTTTCTTGATCTAGATCTACTCATTTATCGTCAGGCATATTAGGTTGTTATCATAACTTGGCTATCATAAATAGTACTGCAGTGAAAATAGGTGTGCATATATCCTTTTGAATGAGTGTTTTTGTATTCTTTAGAGACATAGCGAGGAGTAGAATTAATGGATCCTGTGGAGTTCTATTCTTAATATTTTAAGAATTCTCCATGTTGTTTACCATAGAGACTAGACCAGCCTACATTCCCACCAATGGGAAGAAGTTTCCTGTTTGTTTTCACATCCTTGCCAATGCTTTTTTTTCCTGGCCTTTTTGATAGGATCCATTTTCGTGGATCTGAGGCAGAATCTTATTGTGGTTTCATCTGTGGCTTTCCAGAATTGTAAGTGATGAATACTTTTTAATGAAGCACAGGGAATTTTTCAGGATGGTGAAACTGTTTTGTATGATACTATAATAGTGAATGCATGACAGTACACTTGTCAAAATGCATAGAACATTACATGAGTGAAATGTAATTTAAAAAATTATGAGGCCAAGAGATCCCAGGATGTAATGCAAAAAGTAACACAATAATTCAAATATTTTACAAATGTTAAATCATCACACTGATGTACATGTAGGGGAAATGTGCTTACCTAAGTACCTTTGGAGGTACATTGAGAATGTAAGGCTAAAGACAATAGTAACTGTAAAGAAGCATTGTTCTCTGGTAGATAAAGATGTTTCCTATGGGGGTAAATGCAATCCTGAAATCTCTATAAATATTTACTGAAATTGAATAATTAAGGAGAATAGAATGGTCTGTGTGGTAATGGATTAGAATTAGATACATCAGTATAAACTCAAATTTAGTTTACTATAAACACAGACAATTACACAAACAAATAGTTGTAAATTTTGTATATACATAGCTCACACACACACACACACACACACACACACATTTCCTTATTCTGTTGACTGAGAGACATTAGAGGCAATGACACCTCAGTATCAATGTGTGCACCTTGCTCCAGATATTGGTTTCTAATACTATTCTCTAATATAAGGGTTCTTGTATTTTGGAGAAATGACTGATTAGGAATGGTAATTATTAAAATACAATTGAGCCTTCATGATAATATAGTAAAAGAAAGAAAGGTGATGCTTAAAAACAATAATAAAAGGACCCCGATGATGGAAGAATCAGCTGAAAGAGCATCCAAAATAATCCAGTTTCAGTAACAAACTAAAGAAATAATGGACTATATAACCCACAGAATAAAATAAATAAGTGGTTAATCAAAAATTGTGTTATAGATATGTTATAAACAAATTATTGAATAAATAGGTGGATGATAAAGTTAAATCTCCTATGCTGAAGAATTCCAAGTAATTTATGTAGTTACTCTGTCCTCAAGGAAGTGGAGCATAACTCCATGCTTTTTTTTAATGTAGGCAGTGCATAGTAACTTCATTTCAAAGCATAGAATATGAAACGGGAAAAGAAGAATAATTTTATACTGGAGGAACCTGACAAAAAACTACCTCAGCAGGGCCTCCCCGATGGCGCAGTGGTTGCATGCTGGGCTGCGAAGCTACCCACAGCCTCTGCAGCGCCAGTTTGATCCCCGGCCGCTGGGCGAGGGTCCCACATGGCGCGTAGACCTCTCCTGCTGCGCCCGCTGCTCCCCTCAGCAGTGTATTTCGGTCCTTCTGCCTGTTCTGCTCCCTGTTCTGGCTCTGGTGAATTCTCTCACCCTCCCGTGCTTCTGACTGTACCCAGTGCTTGTATAAATAAATAAATAAATCTTAAAAAAAAAAAAAACAAAAAACAAACCACTACCTCAGCCAGGTAATAAAGAGTAATATCAACAGCAATAAATCATGCTGATACTCTTGATATGATGTTATGAAAATGGCATTTTCCTTTTGTGATCTTCCTCAAACATAAAACTCCAGTGAAACCATGAGGGAAAGATCAGACAAATCCTAACTTTGAGGTGTGCTACAAGATACCTGACCAGTGATTTTCAATATGTCAAGGTCATTACAAACCGGGAAAGTCTGAGAAACTTTCCCAGGTAAGAGGAACCTAAGAAGGCATAATTTCTAAATGTAAGATAGTATACTGGGTCAACTCCTGAAATATAAAAAGGATAGTAGGTAGAGAAATATGAATAAACTGTAGATTTTATTCATAATCATTCAGACAAATAAGTCATGTGAATGTATATGTTTGTAAAAAGGAGGAAAGTGTGGGTTGTTTGGGAACTCTGTGTACTGTCTTTGAAATTTTTCTGTAAATCTTAAACTGTTATAAAAGGAAGACCAGAAATTTGAATTTAGTAAATATTTGTTGGGTTAATGATTAGTGGCTGCCTCATGGATTGAGGTATTCTGAAATCCAGTGTAAAGATCAACAAAATGTTGCTCAGATTAAAGCAATAATTTTGTTGGGGTATGAGGTACAGAGACTACAGAATTAGGTGGAATGTCACAAATATTTACATTTGCTAATTAAGTTCCTTCAGTTCATATGTAAAGTAATTGAAACCCAAAGCTAATACTGGTCAAATATAGTGCTCAAATATGAAAACTAAAATGCCAATGAATAGTGTTAAAGGAGAAAACAAAAGTACATTATATTACAACAAGCAAATAAATTACACACACATTTATAAAATAAAGAAAATCTTGTTTTTCATAGATTTTTGATACTTGCTTAAAATATTTAATCACTGTACATTTTATAAATTTTTATTTGATTTAAAATTTTTTCTCCTCACATATAAAACCTAATTCATTGTGCCCCTTCAGTTAAAAATACCATAATAATTTTGACCTGGGTTGAACTACTTTGACACTTACTGGCTGAATGATTTTGAGCAATTATTGTATAAGTGTTGGTCACTGTTAGACATTGGTAACTTATTTAGGACTTAGTTCTGGGCACTGCTCTAAACCCTTTATTGACTCAATGTATATATACACACATGCACACACATATACACAGCAAAAATTTATATACTAGTTCTATTATTTTCCATCTTTTATAGAGAGGTTAAATAACTTGTCGTAGATCATCCATTGGGCAAATGTCAGAGCAATATTAGAATCTTTGTACTCCAGGACTAATACCTGTGTTCAAGAGCCATACAAACAGTACTTTTTTGGGGAAGGAAGGGTTTGTGTAAAGGTTGAGTTATTGGGGACTTGAAATGATACAATGAATATAAAGCATTTGATACAATGGCAGCTAATAAATATATTTTTTGTCCTTACTCTACCCAAAGATGAAATAACATTGGTTATTTTGGCTAGACCTGAAGCGCTTGCTTTTTCCTCTGAATTTTATTATCATATAATGTGTAATTTTAAGATGTGTAATGTGTTCATTTGATACTTACATGTTGCAATATGTTTATAGTAGTAGGGATAGCTAACACCTTGATCATATTGTCTCTGTGTTGAGAACACTTAAGTTCTATTAGCAGCTTTCAAGTATATAGTGCAGTATTGGTATTAATAATCACAATGCTATGTATAAGATTCCCAGAATTCATCTTTCCATTGAATTTTGCTCTCTTTACCAACATCTCCCCATTTTACCCACTCTCAATCCCTGGAGACCCATTCTACTCTCTGCTTCTCTGAGTTTTGACCTTTCTGGAGTCTACATATAATTGAGATCATATGGTATTTGTCTTTCTCTGTCTGTTATTTCACTTAACAAAAGGTCCTCCAGGTCAGTTACTTCACACCTGTTAGAATGACTGTTTGAGGAGATAGGGAGAAAAAGGAGCCCTTGTGCACTTTTGGTGGGAATGTAATTGATCCACTTACTATGGTAAACAGTACAGAGGGTCTTCAAAAATTAAAGCTAGCACTATCATATAAACTATTCCGCAATCCCACAACTGTGTCTCTATCCACAGGAAATGAAAACACGACATCAAAGATATATCTGCACTCCCATGTTCACTGCATAATAGTCAAGTATAGAACCAAACTGTCAATGAATTAAGTGGAATATAATCAATGAATGTTACTCAACCCTTGACTCTTAGGAAAACATGGAACCTAAACTCTTCTTACAAACTCCTGAAATTTCCAGATTTTAAAGGTGAAACACTGACATTTTATTGCTATACTATATACTTATCACTGAGTCTTAGTGAACATCTCAACCAGAAACCTTTATTATATATAGTTTTAGCTTATCTTTAAATATTTTAACTTTAAAAACTATTTGGTAATTGAACATCAGACACAATGCTATTTATAGGAAGATATTCTCTAATAATGTCTACAATAATTGTGATAATATGAGATCTAACCTTTATTGATATTGACTTTATGGCAAGCAGTGGATTAAACATTCACATTTATTAGGATGTCATCATTATCCCTCCTGTCTTTTTTGAATTGAGAGAATCTGTGCAGAGTGACTAAAGAATGTGCCCAAGTTCACACTGCTAACATGCTAGAGAACAAGAACTTAAACTAATGTCTCCTTAATCATGGGTTGTCCTTTTAAAATATTTCACAACAAGGTGAACTTTCCTCAGTATCCAACCAAATTAGAAATTACACTGCAGGTTTAAGTATTAAAGACTTGATGAAGATGCAAATGTTAGCATGAAATGCAAATTCTTGATATAAATCTTCCAGGTTCTCTAAAATTATTTCAAAGAAAGCTTATTACTCTGCCTTCATTTCTTTTTTAATGTTTGGGCATTCATTGCTCTGGATAGATAAAGTTGCTCCATATTAGTAGCTTGGGTTGATTTTTATACTATTTTGATGATTTTATACTATTTTCAAATACAAATCATCTCCACAAAATAGTTACAATTTGTAAAACTATCCCAACATTTCTTTGTGTTATCACAGAAAACAAAAAAAGGCACTTAAGCCAGTCTCTATTTAATGGTGGGTTTAGCCTTTCCGTGTTCAACAATACCGTTTGCTTCTTTTTAAATGATTTACTTATCAATATATTATGAAACATGAGCCTTTTTCATTGTCTCCAGTTGCAATATTATTGAATACTCATGTTTACTTTCTAAAGCATTTTATTTAGAATAGAAATACAAAGCATTTAGTGCAGGCTTTGTTAAAATTGCCACTTCTCTGATATATAAAAAGTGCTTGAGTTGAGGACAGCATTTCAATGGTACTGAAAAACCTTCGAAGCTCTTCAAGCAAATAAAGACTTTTTGTTATTCTCATCTGTATTAGACTAGCAAATTGAATCAGAGTACTTTGACAGTGTTAAATTTCCAGACTTTTTCCCAAGACTACATTTGCTTCCCAAACTAGGGCATTTTGCATTTGTGGGTCAAATTTATTTTTTGTGTGTACATAAGTAAGATATATTTGCATTTATGAATATGTAATTGTGAAGATAAGTGCCTTTAATATATAATATATGTGATGTGAATCTTTATGCTCTTATGAAAACTAAAATGCCAATGAATAGTGTTAAAGGAGAAAACAAAAGTACATTATATTACAACAACCAAATAAATTACACACACATTTATAAAATAAAGATAAAATCTTGTTTTACATGGATTTTTGACACTTGCTTGAAAATGTTTAATCATTGTACATTTTATAAATTTTTATTTGATTTAAAATTTTTTCTCCTCACATATAAAACCCAATTCATTGTGCCCCTTCAGTTAAAAATGCCATAATAATAGTCCAAGCTTATCATTTTTCCCTTCTACTTTCCATTATTGCTAGCAGCACGACAGCTCTCCTATCACCCAGGGTTACAACCTTGAGTCCATCTTTGATTATCTCTCTTTCTATCTTGTGTCTAGGACCTTTCTATGTCCTGCCATTTCTTTCTTTTATAATGTTTGAAAAGCCAGTTTCTTTTTTGGTTTCTACCACCAAGACCCCAATCCACTTTCTTTTATTTTCGCTCCAACTATTGCAATCTTCCACATTCTTGCCTTCATATCTTTCTTCTTCCACCTCAACTACTAGGTTGCTATAAAGTCCATGTATCTATTGGCATGTCTAAACCAGAGGAAAGAAAATGCCTTAACTTCAAAACTTGAAAAGCAGAAGCCACTGTTTGTTAAAGATACAAACAATCATCAACAATTCAAAAGTACATTCCATACCACACCATACCCATCTTCAAAGTGAACCCATTCCCCTAAACCTTATACAGTATTGTAAACCAATGATACCTCAATAAAAAATAAAATAAAATAAAGTACATCCTGGAAACTTTTAGTATCTTGAAATATTGCAGATATACATATACACACACGATTTAGTGCTCAATAATCTTGGCAAGTGCTGCAGGTAGCATCATAAAAGAGTCAAATTTGCACCAGCTTACTCAAAATTATGAGAAGTCTCTGGGAAGGTGAATATTTTTTAAGCATTTTAAAAGACAATGTTTCTTAAATTTACTTGACCATAACATCACTTTTACAGAAATTATTTTTAATATAATATGAAGAGTGCATTTTGGGGAAAGTCTTTGTATGCCATCACTTGCATCCATTTACACTTCAGAGCTTTCCCTTAAAAAGGAGAGCAAAGTGTTGGATTGCATTAAAGTAAAA
Source organism: Talpa occidentalis (assembly GCF_014898055.3). Taxonomy (NCBI): domain Eukaryota; kingdom Metazoa; phylum Chordata; class Mammalia; order Eulipotyphla; family Talpidae; genus Talpa; species Talpa occidentalis. The sequence goes on along the minus strand of NW_023603184.1, from coordinate 96,380,834 downwards.
CAGCTAGAGATTCCAGCAAAAAGCAACTACCATACAAGCCATACAAGAAGCCAAAAGAATGCTTTCTTTACAAGGAATAGCCTGGTTAGTGGCTTATTTTTTCCGGTGAGGGGATTTTTACAGATTTATTCCAAGAGTGGCTAATTTGGAAGCATTTCACTGCTGCCTTCACAAAAATCTCTTTCAATTATGTTAAATCAGGAAAGGATATTCCCTATATTCAGGCTTCACTGTCAAACTTCTTTATATCTTTATATCTTCTGCAGTTTAGGTGAGGAAATGAAAACAATAAGCAACAGAAAAAGACTTAAGATACCAAAAGCTTAATGTCTTGTTATCCTTTAATGTGAAATCATGTCATTCTGGGACAGTATTAATATGCTCTCTGTAGTCCACTATTTGCTGTATAAGCTTAATGAATCTGCCACTGATCAATCAGTGTATCACAAACTCTTTATGGAGCTTATTGTGTGGGAAGTGTAGCTCTCAGCCACATTATCTGAAAAAGTGTCTATATAAGCAGTCATCCTGAAGTGCTGATTCTGTTATTTGATTTGGGATTAAACAGTCTGTTGCAAGCCATCTGCTTTCCTATGCATGCGTCCTTGAGAGGTTAGATTTCTACTGATATTGCCCCATAACTTTAGCTGGTATTTGAAAGATCAGAATTAGCTTAGACATATGCCACTGAAATTGCTGGCCTTATCCTAGAGGTCTGTCCAAACTTTGACACCAGAGTCCAAATTGGGAAAAAAAAGTTTGCTTTTCTCACATTGTTGCTGATTCAGAATCCTGCTACATTTGGCCAAGTGCCGTGAGACTCAAGAGTACTTGCCTGACAAAGTTTTACAGCAGTTCACGCTCCTGAGTATATGAAAGTGTTCACTGGCTGTTCAAGCCCTGTGTGTCTCCTGGTGACTCCCAAAGAATGCTCTCCTCTGGCCTATGCCTGATTACTCTGCAGAAACTCCTGTGGTTTGTGCTATCTCAGCAACTTCTGTCTGGAAAAATCCTACTAAAAACGTGCAGAGATAGTAAGAAAAAGTCTCTGCCTTCATATTTGAAGTAGAAAATGATTGTAGTTCAATTCCAGGTAACCATTAAATAAAAACCTTAATTCATTAATAATCTGCCTATTCCAAAAGTGGGTTTTGTATGGATCTTTAGGTATAGAAACAATTTTATTTTTCTTTGGAGTATGTTTCAAAGTGTATTTGTGTGAATTCCTTTGGAAGTTCCAGATGTGTATCCCATTAATTTTACTTTGCTCTGGGACCTGAACTCCATTCCAACCAAATCCAAGAAGTGACCAATAGGCCAAAAAGTGAAGGAAGAGACAATGTGGGTCATAAATTAACTCGCTATTTTTTTTGTGTGTGTATGTGTGTATATGTATGTGTCTTTACTGCTTTATTTCTCTACATTCACACTGTACTTATTTTCCTCCTGGATCAGAAAGAATTGAGATACAGGAAATACAGATTTTAGAGTAAGAATGGATAAAAATATGAACCAGTGAATATTTGGGCACCTATTCTATACCTGTGCAAGGCACTGGTATAAAACAGTGGCCAACTTAACTATGGCCCAAACTAGGGAAAATGTGAACAAGTAGACAGGGACTTTAATATAGTAAATACTGTGATTAGGTCAGTCCAGCATTCTATGGAAACTCACAGGAAGACCTTTTAACTTATTCTTGGGTAATTTTGTAAAATCAAGATGACTTTTAAGTCAAGGAATGAGAGAAACTCTGTAGACATGAACTATTCATGATCACGATGACCTTAATTATGGGGTTGAATCTTTCTATAACTTTCAAAAACTGCAGTGCAAAGTACTCTTAAGTCACTCAAAGAATTTAATAAAAATAACCATAAAATAAAACCCACTTGAATTCAATTTTAGGGAAAATTTTGTTTCTGCAGATTTTCAGGCTCGCTGTTTCCCTAAAACAATCTGTTTAGCAATGCTCAGTTCCCAAATTCTATCAGTGACTAAAAATCTTTAAGACAAATTTGTTGCCTAACTAAATTGATATTTATAATTTTAGTGCTTGAATTTCCTTAATTCTTTTAAGTTAAGACTGTTGTTTGGTTTGATTTATTTAACTAATTTTATATTTGCACATTTATACATTAATGGAAGTTATTGCTGAAGTAACAATGGGTGGATATAAAATCTTGAAATAGGGCACATTTATTTGTACTACATAGATTCTTCTGGTCAGATTTGTAATTTATTTTTCTATCTCCAGTTAACTCTGCCAGGTTAGTTGGAAAATAGATTGATTTTATGTGTATTTCATTGTGAAAACCCATATTGCTAAGAAGTATTTTATTTAAAAAATTTAATTGTACAATATTTCAAACAGGGGCCTCCCGGTGGTGCAGCGGTAGAGCGCTGGGTTGCGAAGCTACCCGCGGCCTCTGCGGCGCCGGTTCAATCCCCAGCTGCTCCCCGGCCACCGGAGGAGGGTCCCACATGGCGCGCAGACCTCTCCTGCCGCCCGCTGCTCCCCTCAGCAGTGTACTTCGGTCCTTCTGTCTGCTCTGCACCCCGCTCTGGCTCTGGTGAATTCTCTCACCCTCCCGCGCTTCTGACTGTACCCAGTGCATGTATAAACAAAACAAAACAAAACAAACAAATAAATAAACATGCCTCTATTTAAAAAAAAAAAATATTTCAAACAGAAAATGTGAGCGAAATAATAACCCTTACTTCCATGGACACCTCATTCAAATCTAAAATTTGAACTTCTTGTGTCATATTTGTTTGAGTTGTCCTTATGCCTCAAAAAATTAATAAAACTGCTAAAGCCCAAACTAAATTTCAGACCTTTATTCATTACCAGATTAAATCTATGTGTATTCTATTCCATATTTTTCTAACATATGTATGTATCTTCAAACAATGTAAATAATTATTTGGGGTATTTGAAAATTGGACATAAATTGTACTTAATGGACCTAATGCTTTTGCAGTTTATTTTTCTTTTTACTTATGACAATATGTTTTTAGATGCATATAAACCTTGTTGATGTATTGATGTACTTTGTTGCAGTTCTCAGATTTTCAATTGCTGCATTATATTTATCTACCCACTTTACTAAAGATGGGCAATTAGTATATTTCTATTTTAAATACTATTACAGATGAAGTAGTGAAAATCCTGTTTCACTCTTATAAATGCCTTAGAATTCTTTTTGGGGGTGTAACAGAATGTAGAATTATTTTCTTAGTGTATGTGCACTTATAATTTTCTTCGATAGTTCATTGCTTTACAAAATCATTTTACCATTTATGCTCTGTTGGCTCTGTACATACCTTCCTATTTCTCTTTATTATCACCAAACTCTGGGCTTTAAAAAAATTGCCAATCTGACAGTTGTGTAGTTGTATTTCATTGTAGTTTGAATCTGCATTTCTCTAATTATTACTGAAGATACTCAACTTTTGCTTGTTTATCATTTGAGTTACATCTTCAATATATTGCCTGTTCATATATCTGCCTGTGTCTTGTTGCTTGCTAGAGCTCCCATATAGCACCCATTATGTATAGCGCAATAATGTCTCCCAGTCTGTGACTTTGGTTTAAATGTGGTAAATTATGTCCTTTTTCGCATACAAGTATTTACTATATATTCTAAATGAAAAAGTACATTAAAGTATAGTTAACCAATCAAAATATGGGCAGAAGAGCTAAATAGATACTTCTCCGAAGAAGACATATAGAAGGTATCTACCCAAAGTCTGCAAAAACACTAATTTGAAAGACTGTGGGTACTTCTCAATTCCTTTTTGCCTTCTGTGTGTTGCTATCTTACCTCCTCCTTCTGAGGATATTAAACCTCAACTCCATAGTAGTGATTGGGTGTAATTAACCATTCTTTCGCTTCTCCCACCTTCAACACAGTTGCAATAATAGTGCACATTCTTTTTTTTTTTTTTATTTATACAAGCACTGGGTACAGTCAGAAGCGCGGGAGGGTGAGAGAATTCACCAGAGCCAGAGCGGAGAGCAGAACAGGCAGACTGACGAAGTACACTGCTGAGGGGAGCAGCGGGCGGCAGGAGAGGTCTGCGCGCCATGTGGGACCCTTGCCCGGTGGCCAGGGATGGAACCGGCGCTGCAGAGGATGTGGGCAGCTTCGCAATCCAGTGCTCAACCACTGCGCAACTGGGGAGGCCCAATAGTGCACATTCTAATGATATTTTTATTGTATTTCTGCAATCTAAATAGTTTCATTTTTGTGAGCTCAACTATCAGTTACATTTTGTTTAATTCATTTATTCAGCATTTGTATATGTTTTTAATAAGGGAGTGATGGTTATTAGTATCACAGTATACAGATTTTCCTTTTCAAGGCATGAGGTAGGAATGTCTTGGCTGAATCCTCTGGGCTGAGCCATGGGACAGGTTCTGTATGGTGAGTTCTTAGCAGATGAGAGGATTGTTGATTTTTGGGCCAAGCATTGAATTGCTGGTGGGTGACCCCCTAGAGTTCTGTCTGGCACATCAATCAGCTGTGTTCAAGATGGCAGCTGCTCTGTCAGCCTGAGTCTCTCATTGAATATGAGAGCAGAGACCCCCAGCTGATTCGAGAGTGACATGCAGCACTTAAGAAATACATCTTTGTTATTATGTCACTAATATTTGGCATTTTTGTTTGTTATCACAGCACAATTTAGCTTAACCTTTCTGTGGTAGGCAGAATAACAAAGCTTCTACAAAATTTTTACACCTGTAGCACTAGCATCTACAAATATATTAGTTTACATGGTGAGGGGGAATTAAGTTAAAATGGATTTTAGGTACTAATTAGCTAATCTTAAGATAGGGAGATCTTCCTGGTTTATTAGGATAGAGTGAATACTTAGAAATGGAAGAGGAAGCAATAAAGTGCATGAAAGGAAAGAGATGCAATGGTTGAAATAGTTTCAGAATGTTGCTAGCTATGAAGATGCAGGAAGGGGACCAAGAGCCAAGGTATGTGAGCAGTTTCTATAAGTTGGAAAAAGCAAGAAAATGGTTTTCTCCTAGAGCCTTTAGAAGGAATCTATCTGTGACCAATTTGATTTTAGCTCTCAGACTTCTAGCCTAGAGAAATGTAAGATAGTAATTTCTCCAGCCTAGAGAAATGTAAGAAATGTAAGATAGTAATTTTTGCTGTTATAATCATTAGTTTGTGATAATTTGTTACAGCAGAAATTAAAGACTAATACACTGAGCCATACACTTAATTATTTAGTATATGCCCTATGTCCTTAGATTCAGGCAAAGGGACTATTCTTTAGAGGAGTCAACATAGATGGGTACAAACACACACACACACACATATACAATTTATTAAAGACCATTTGGCCAACTCTGTCACTTGGGGTTTAGAGTTAGTATTCCTTGATATAACCCTAAATACTTCATGTGAACTGCTAACAGAATCTTCAATGCTAGAATTTCAAACAATTTTGTAAATTTTTAGTAAAAATCATTAAAAATTCATATAATTTAGAAGAAAATTATGAAAGAAAGGTTTGGTCTATGCCTTTTACTTGCATACTTCAATACTTAGTATATTTTAGAAAGAAATGATTTTTGAAAACAAATGAAAAATGTTAATACTTTATATTTTGTGAAAAAAACATTCAAATTCTGTATATTTGGATAGTATTACATATTATTTTATACATATTATTAAATAGTATTACATATTATTTCTAAACTTTTAAAATCATTGCTGTGACTAAAACTTGATATGATTATAAACAATTAAAAACACATAATTGGTAAATGTGTGGAAATGAAGCAAGAAAAAAATCTGTTATGATATCAATCTATAACATTTATGAATTACATATATAGTTATTTTATTGCTCATGAAAGCACTGTTGTTCCATCAGAAAATTCAGAGAAACTTATTAATACTTTAATTTTGTCATCTTTTGTATTTATTTGACTCACTGTAAATCATGCATTTGTTTTTGTTTTATATATTTTTAAACATGCTTGTCATTTGGGAGATACATTTGTGAAGCCAGGAGGAAAGAACATATTTAGCTAACAGCTTTGACCACTAAATTGGTAACTTCTAAATATTTGAATGTGTGATACATGGAACTACATTTTTACTTCTGTCCCAGACTTACAGATGTTAAGGGTGGACCTGTTCCTGCCACCTTTGGAAGAAATGTGTTGGTAGGTGAAAAATTAGCTGTGCTTTTTTTTTTTTTTAGATTTATTTATTTATGCATACAAGAACTGGGGTACAGGTCAGAGGTGTGGGGGGTTGTGAGAGGATTCACCAGAGACATTGGGGAACAGAGAACAGGTACATTGACTGAAGCACACTGCTGAAGGGAGCAGCAGGCGAGTCAGGAGAGGTCTGCTGCACCATGTGGATCACCTCTCTGGCCAGGGATTGAACTTGCGCTGCAGTGGCTGCAGATAGCTTCATAGTGCTGTGTCAACCCCTTGTGCTACCAGGGAGGCCCCTATTTTTAACAACTTTTTTGAGACATAGTGCACATGCTGTATAATTCATCAATTTAACTGTATCATTCAAATTTTAGCATATCTGCCAGGTTGTACAATCTTTACTATAATCCAATTTTGGAACACTTATATTCTTGAAAAATAAAACAACCCTGTACACATTAGCAGCTACTCCCCAGTCCCTCCTTTTAATAATTTTTTCTGCTGAACATGGACATTTCATGTAATGGAAGCATATAATATGTGAATCTTTGTGACTTTTATCTTTCTTTTAGCATAATATTTTGAATTTTCATTCATATTGTAGCATATAGGGAATTTTATTCCTTTTTATTGCTGAATAATATTCCTTTGTATTGCTATAGCTTTATTTATTCATCAGTTGGGACATTTGGGTTGTTCCATTTTTGGCTATAATTCTGTTATGAATATAAATGTGTAAGCTTCTAATTTTTTTTTTTAATTGGAAATACACACAGGAGTACAGTTGCTGGATGATATGGTAATTGTGTTTAACATTTTGAGGAATTGGTAAACTTTTTCAAAGTGACTTCATCGTTTTATATAGTCCATTATCAGTGTATGCGGTTCCAATTTATTCCTATCTTTACCAATACTTTCTATGGTCATCTTTTTTTTATTATAGTGACTCTAGAATGTGTGAACTGGTTTCTCATTGTAGTTTTGATTTGCATTTCCTTGATGACTAGTGACATTAAGCATCTTTTCATGTGCCTGTTGGCTGTTTTCTTTAATCTTCCTTGAATAAATGTGCGTTCATAACTTTTGTTCAAATAAAGGTAATGAGTTTGGCCCAGAAATGCCAAGTAATGTCACTAAATTTAAAATAATTTAATAAGGATGAAGATTAATTATGAATCCATGTTGATCTTTCTGATCCAAAGTCCATAATTTTCTCCTCACCCTCTTCCATCCCACATTTAAGGTACATTTACTTGTGAGTAGACAACGTTTTCTTGATGGATCTTATCACATAAATATTCCAGTTACAAATATTGCTTACAAGAGAAATAAATAGGTCACAACACATTAAATAATCAACTAGAAGAGACTAATCCTAAAATGATGGCATTTTAGTGGATCTACCAAAGAAGCTGTTTAAAATGCCTTTTACTAAACTTTGAACTAATGAATTGTACATGCTCTTCACTAATTAAAGTTAAATCTCCCAAAAGAAGCTTGAAGCAAAACACTATGATGAAAATTGTTCTTTCAGATGACTATAGCTAAATAAAGCAAGATTGTTAAAGATATTGAGGGTTTGAACAGGTTTATTTGGCAAAAAATAAAGAATTTTAGTATATTGCATATGAAAAAAAAAAAACACTATCATGAAAATTGACCAAGGCATAGCCCATATTTTAATCACAGTCACAAAGCAGATAGCAGATTTACTCTAGTTCAAAGACCTGATTATATTACCAGTCTTAATTTGCACAATAGAAATGATAAAACCACACAACTCTCTAGATCTTAGTGATATTAGAAATGTATTTGGATTCCCTAATTTTACAAGCAGACCTTCCGAATCCCAGCAAAGTGAATGGTTTGTATAAAGCTGTACACATAGCTCTTGGCTTTACTGACCCTAAAATATGGATTTAGAGCTTGTATTCAGTGTTATGACTTTATGAATTGAGATAGTTTTTGTTTCATAGATATAAACACAAAAGATAGATACTTAATTGGCTATCTCAGATAAAAATCCGTTTGGCAAACAAAACAAAACAAAACAAGAAAATTGCAGTGTCATATTCAAAGTTCTCGTTTAGCTTTGGGAATACATGAAATTCTTATATATTAGCTAAATAGCAATAGATATATATTGTATGTCATTCAATTTCTGGGAAAATAATGCCCAAGAATATTACATAAATTTGGTTTAAGATTAATTTATCTGTGGGTGGTGATAGTGCCTCAGGAAGTGAGATTTCATTTAGCTTTGAAAGCTGAGACTGATTTAAAACTACCATCTTAAAAGGGAAGAAATGAGTGTTTACTCCCAATGATAGCACTTCTGAAAAGACCCTATCTCATGCTTTGAGATCAAATCCTGAAGTTCAACACAAACTGGGAAGGGGAGATACGAAGAGTTTAGACTGTAAATACATATTTTAGTTATGATGATTGCAAAGACAGTTTTTTTTTTTTTAAGCACTTCCATTTTTTTCTGACACTTTCTACAAGAAGCTCCAGGTTCATCTTGTATTTTCATTGGTACAGTCTTATAATCAATTATTTCTCCAAGGTACCCTAGTTACCTTTGATTGAAAAATAGGATTTAGAAACCAAGGTCTGGGTGTACATTCTTGCTGTGGTGTCACTGCTTCTAGCCCCTCTCAATATATAGAGCTGGGAAAAATCTCCTAACTTAAGTATACTGAGATATCTCTGTGTACTTAAGTGTCTATCTCTCTGTTTTTTAAATGAACATGAGTTTATACTGATAGCACTGACTAATCTACAGCCACAGGTTTCAGCCTAACTTGCCTCCTGACTTATTTGTAGTATCTTTCACTGACTGGGGGCCTCCCTGTTGGCACAAAGGGTCAAGCGTCAGCACTATGAAGCTATCTGCAACTACCCCAGCACAAGTTTGATCCCCGGCCAGGGAGATGATCCACATGACACAACAGACCTCTCCTGTCTCTCCTGCTGCTCCCCTCAGCAGTGTATTTCAGTCAGTCTACCTATTCTGCTTCCCACTGTGTCTCTGGTGAATCCTCTCACTTGCCCCGCCCCCAACCTCTGGCCTGTACCCCCACTCTTGTATGCATAAATAAATAAATCTTTAAAAAATAATCTTTCTCTGATAATGAGAAACCTGACTCATGTTAATGACAATTTAAATACGTGTTTCCCCAATCTGGTAGCTAGGTAGTTTATTTTCAGAATTACCACTACCTCTGTGAGAATCAAATTTACCAATTACAATGTTTATGTAAAAGTTTTTTCTGTCTTCCTACTTAGTTTCTAGTCAAACACCAATTCCCAAAAGTTAATTAAATAATATCTCTTTTGCCACATCTTCACTGAGGTTACTTCATAAATTGTAACATAGTTTCATTTGCCATAGTTTTTATTTCCACCTTGGGATATACCCCAAATCCCCATTGATTTTATTTAAATTTGTGTACAGTTAGTTCTGTGAATTTTGACAAAGGTGTAGTCTCGTGTTTCCCTGCACAGTACCACATAGAAAACACCATCTCACTAAAAATTTCAGGGTGAGTCGTCTTTGCATTCAACCTCTCCCTACCTCCAGCTCCTGGCAACCACTGATCATTTTCCATCTCCATAATTTTACCTTTTAAAAAAATAAATGAAATTATGTATCTATAACCTTTTGGATAAATGCATTTAAGATTTATCTGGGTTGTTGCAGGATTCAGTGCTTGTTCCTTTTTTTATTGACGTTTATCATTATGTCGTATAAATATGTTACATCTGTTTGCCCAGTCATTGTTGAAGACCATTTGGTTATATTCAATGTCTTAGTCAGTTCAAACTGCTATAATACCACAGACTACATGGCTTGTAAGTAGTAGAAATTTATTTGTCACAGTTTCTGGAAACTGTTGATAGAAGTCCAAGATCAGGGTGCCAGTACAGACCTGTTCCAAGTCACAGAATTATCGTTGTATCCTCACATGGTGGAAGGAGTTAGGGGACTCATAGGGTCTCTTTTATAACCTCCCTGGACACCATCATGACTTACTCACCTCCTAAAGACTCCACTTCCCAACACCATCAATTTGGGCATTCGAATTTCAACATATAATTTGGGTGGGACACAGACATAGGCTATTGCATCCAGTTTTGGGTGATTTTGAATAAAACTGTAATAAACATTCACATGTAGATTTTTGTTTGAACCTAAGTTCTCCATTAACTTGGGTAACTAGGAGTGTGGGCAGTATGGAGCTGGGACATATGGTAAATGTAGATTTAACTTTATAAAAAAAAATCACCAAACTGTCTTCTAAAGTGTCTGTACCATGTTATATCCCCACTAGAAGTGAATTGTAGTTCATGTTTATAATGTATCTTTGAGAAGATAACTGAATAGTGGTTGTGGTTATATATTGGTAACTTGCTATGGATTTAGTATGCATTTTTCAAGTGATAAATGATACTGAATATTTTTTCTGCCATTAATTTCCTGTCTTTGTAGTTTTGATAAAATATGTGTTCAAATCTTTTGTTGTGTGTTCAAATCTGTTTCCTGAAGTATCAACTCTTTTGAAATAATGCATATACCATAATACTCATACATTTAAAATTAGCAATTCAATTTTTTTGAGTTAACCCAAGAATTATGAAAATACCTGCATAATTTTTTAACATTGCATTATGCAGAAAAGAAATCCCACCTGTTTTAGCAGCATCCCTACCTCCTTTTTAAAAATTATTTATTTTAACATTTATCATTTTTTACTTTTTTTTAGACAATATTTGCTTCCTCCCATACCCTCAGATTGAGTCCCCATAGAATTTCCTTCCCCAAGGCACCTGTGCACCATCACCACAGTCCCCTGAGCTCCTCCCTCTCATCCCTCTCCCTCCTCCTCCCCTGAAGTATGTCTCTGGTTTATAATTGTCTGTTTTTGCTTTGTTGTGTTTTGTATTGTTATTATTTTTCCTGAACTTCCCCCCCGCCCCGAACCCCCCATTACAAGGCAACCACTAACCTGCTTTTTGCTTCTTATATTTGCCTTCTCCGGATATTTCATATATATTAAATAATAAAATATATGGTCTTTTGTGGCTGTCTTATGTTTAGCATAATGCTTTCAGTATTCATCCATGTTGTAGCAAATATCAATAGTTCATTCTATTTATTGCCAAATAATATTCCATTATCTTGATTTACATATCCCAGAAGGCTAATGATGTTGATCATCTTTCCATGTGCTTATTGACCATTTGTATATCTTTGGATAAATGTCTATTCAGATTTTATGTCTATTTTAAAAATTAAATAATTTTTTGAGTTGTAAGTGTTCTTTATTGCATTGATAAGTACTTTATCAGATATATAATTTGAAAATATACTCTCCTATGGATTGTCTTGATATATTCTTTTTTTTTAATATTTATTTACTTATTTATTTAATTTATTTATACAAGCACTGGGTACAGTCAGAAGTGCAGGAGGGTGAGAGAATTCACCAGAGCCAGAGCGGGGAGCAGAGCAGGCAGAAGGACCGAAGTACACTGCTGAGGGCAGCAGCGGGCAGCAGGAGAGGTCTGCGTGCCATGTGGGACCCTCCTCTGGTGGCCGGGGAGCAGCCGGGGATCGAACTGGTGCTGCAGAGGCTGTGGGCAGCTTCGCAACCCAGCGCTCAACCACTGCGCCACCAGGGAGGCCCTGTCTTGATATATTCTGTAAATGTTTTTTATCATGACCAGTGAAACAAAAATGTTTTAAATTTTGATAAATTCTAATTTATTTCTTTGTTTTTAGTTGTTTGTTGTTTTAAAGAAAGCATATTTAAGTCATGATAAACTTGCTTCTAAAGATTTTATAGTTCTAGCTCTTACATTTCTGTCTATGATCCACTTTGAGTTACTTTTGTATGTAAGGGAAGGTATGGATTCAGATTCATTCTTTTGCATTGGGTCAAACTAGTTTAGTGCCTCTAATGTCATTAGTGAGGCATGTACACAATTACCCTGGGATGAGAGTGCCTTTAGTAGGGCTCTCTCCAACTCTCTCTTACCCTAATCAGTTGAAATGTTGCTTTGTTAATATTATACCCAGCAGCTAAATTTCACTAATTGCTGCTGATTTCTTTATTGTTTTATGCTTGTTCTAATGTGTAAATTCCTCCATCATCTGATCCAAATCTCATCTTTTCAGAATTAGCTTTGAGGTTTGTTTTGACTTCAGTAGGCCTCATTTTAGCTATCAATTTCTTTAGTTCTCTCATATAAATTAACTGGCCTGTGTTTTAGATTGTTGCTCTCAGGAAGTTACCAGTTTCCACCTAATTGCTTATTTTCAAATGTCCGTTATTTTTAAGAGGTTAGAATTTTCCCACATTCTGTTTTAAATAAGGTCAATTCCTTTGAAAGGAGCATTGGAGCACTCGCTCCTCATGGTCTACCTCTTATGGAAAAAATCTGAGAACCGCTACTCAGGGGCAGGAATAGTGGCAGACTTCTCTTGGTCTGGCATCCCTTTTGTATGACCTGTATGTTGGTTGGAGACAGTAACCTCTGGTTTTCTTGGTTTAGCTATCTTAGTTTGGAATTACTTGCCTTCTGCTGAGATGGGACAACCATCTCAGGTCCCCAGTTTTTTCATTTTCTCTACATTCCTCAAGTGCAGCCTCAGTGGAAGAAGGGCACTCCTCACCTCTTAACTGCACTCATCTGCAGTTTCACCTCATTAGATGAGAATAGATGGATGAGAAATGCCTGTGGCCTGTATCTCCTTGGGAGGTACTGTTGTCTTTGGCAGCTTCTGGGCAGAGCTGATCATGTATTCATGGGTGGACATTTCCAGAGTGGCATTTCTGCCATACTGAGCTATAGTTGAAGGGAGGAAAGTGAATTATGGCTCAGATACCACAGACTCTTGCTGTTGTTACCACGTTTTAGTGATTTTTTGAAATAAATATTTCTTCTTTTGTTATCACTATGACAATTGCCAGAGACTTAAATGATTGTTTCTTTAAATAATCTTCACAAGTTATGCTTAATTGGGGAGTGAATCCATGGAGGTGGGTTTGTTTTTCTGTTCAAAGATTTTTGCCCTGTGTTTTAGTTGGGTGTTCATTTTTGAGATTTGGGAATTTATTTGCATATTTTGAATAAAAATCCCTAATCACATATGTGATTTGAAAATATTTTTTCTCAGTTTTTGACTGTTCATTTACTCTTTGAGTATGGATATCTAATTTTTATAATGTCCATTTTATCAGTTATCATGGATCATCTTTCTTAAAATATTGAAAGCTCATAACCTAATGTAGATCATGCAGGGTCATGTTTTCTTCAAAAAGTTTTGTAGTGTTACAGTCAGATAAATTTTTAATGAGATGTGAGGTATATATTAAATTTATATATTTTATTTTGCATATGGAGACACTTTTTTTTCAGCAGCACATATTGAAAAGATAAGACTTTGGGCCTCCATTGTATTACCTTTACACTTTTTCAAATATCAGTTAATTGACATAGTGTGTGGGCCTTTTATTTATGGGCTCTCTTCTGTTTTATTGATGCATGTTTTTATCTTTTCTCTATATCAAACCATTTTAAATTATTGCTGGTTTTGTGGTAAGTCTTGAAAGTAAGGACAGATCTTGCATATATTTCATTAGATTTATAGCTAAGTGCTTAATTTTGGGGGATGGCATTATGTATGGTTTTTATTTCAAATTTGAAATGTTCATTATTGATATATAGGGCTCTGATTAACTTTTCTACAGGAATATACTAAAACCTTACCAAACATGTTTATTAGATCTGGGATATTTTGGGGGGTAGTTTTTTTCTTGGATTTTCTGTGGAATTTCAGGTTGTGTGATTGGTGACACTGATATACATGAAGTTTAAGGAAATGAAATAAAACAAAAAATAAATTTTAAATTAGAAACCAAAATGGTTAGCAGAGTGAAGAGAAAGGAGGGTTGGTAAGTTAGGTAAAAGAGGTGAAAGATAGAAATATACTTCTAGGGTGATATAGTTTATGCATATGTGTACGGGTCAGGAACAGGACACAGTGCAGGTTTTCTGATCCCATGCAGACCGGGTAAAGGAGAAGTCAGAGTCCTCAGTGGTTTTGCAGGTTTTTATTGGGGTTCAGCAGGTATGTGGCAGGCAGGGGTGCTGGGGGGCTGGGAGGCTGGCAGTCCTCCCAGCCCCCAGCAAATCTTCTCTCTACCTGGGCTCTCTGGCGTTCTCTGCTTCTGCTTCGGGCTTCTTCTCTTTCGGCTTCTTCTGCTGCTTTCTCGGCTTCTGGTGTCCCTGTGACGCCGCCCTTAAAAGCACAGTCTTAGCTCAGGTGTACCCACTTCAGGTGCCTGCCATTAGGCATGCATTCAGGATCACAGGTTTCCCTCATCTATCCTGATGGCAGGAGGGCAGAAAAGCCTGATTTTTTACCTTACCCTACAATATGCTGTAATAATGTACACCTGAAACATTTTCATATTATGGTACAATGGTACTTTAACAAAAAATATTTTTAAAAGTTTGTGTTTTGGAGTAAGAGAAATAAAAATTAAGAGCTTTATTGTACGTGAGGTACATTTTGGGATTTACATATAGATACTTTTGATGAACATTGAAGATTCTAGTCTAGAACTCATTAGGGACATATGTCAATAATTTGGAGATAACAGTTTGAATTGCTAACTGAAGTCGTGAGCATGAGTGAGATCAATCCAGTGTGTGAAAGGATAAGATAAAAGATCAGAAAGAAAAAGTTCTGAGAGAAGCAATAATTTTCTCTCATTTTGTCCCTCTAAAAGATCTGTTAATGATCATTTGCATAACTGCTTATAGTTTGAAGATGGGTAGGAAGAGATTTACTCTCTGTCTATTGGTATCAGCCCCTAATAATTAGAAGGTTTGCAGAAAAGAGACTATCAGGCCTGAGACTGCTGTCATTAGAAGGGTTTGCTTGCAAGATTAGCCTGGCTGGCATCTGGGAACTTGGATTTGGGAAGGTTTCCTCATTTTCTGGTAAGAATGACCCACTGTTTCTAAACTGTACAGACAACATAGCTTATGGTGAATACCTTCTCTTCTTCTGGGGATCTGAACTTTTGGCACATGCTAGGCAGAGGGTGCCTACATAATCGACCCCCAACAAAACCCTGGCCACTGAGTCTCTAATGACCCTGCCTGGTAGATGACATGTCATGCATGTTGTCACAAATTAAATTAAGGAGGAACTAATTCATTCAGTGTAATTTCACTGAGACAGTACTCTTGGAAGCTTGCTCCTGATTTCCTCTGCATTTTGCCTTATGGGCCTTTCCCATTGCTTATTTGCTATTTAATCCCATGATATAATAAGTCATAGTTATGAGTATGACTATTTGCTAAATACAGTGAATCTTCCTCGTGAGTCATGGATTTCACGGGAGATTTGAGGGTGCCTGACCAAGAATCTTTCACAATTAACATTTATAATATATTGTAATTTATAATAAATATATTATAAATATTGTTTTTTCGTTCTCGTCTTATATTTGAGATTTATATTTTTGTTATACTGTGCCTGCCTGTGTTATTTTCTTAATTGATCTTACCAGTTGATGTCATTTTCAATTGGCAAGCTCATGACTTTTTAAATTACTGTTTATTTCTCTGTTGATATTTCTTTAAATGTTGCCTGTTGTGCTATCACCATATTATTTATTTTCTGTCTCATATTTTAGTTTCTTTGCACTGTAAGGGTTACTATAATTATTTAATTTTTTTAATTTTTTTTTTTTTTTTTGGTATTTGTAGAAGTACTGGATTATAGACCAGAGGTACAGGGGGTGAGAAGATTCACCAGAGACAGAGTGGGGTATAGAACAGGCAGATCCACTGAAATACACTGCTAAGGGGAGCAAACTGGCGAGACAGTACAGGTCTGCTGTGCCATATGTAAGTTAGCTCCCTGGCCAGGATTGAACTCAAGCTGCAGCAGTGATAGAGTGATACTGCTGATACTTAACCCCTAGGCCACCAGGATACCCCACTATAATTATTTTAAAGTTCAGATTCATCTCTTCAGGTATAAATTCTCTTTTTTGGAAATGAAGTTCCTTATGTTTAGCTCTGCTTTCTGTGCGTATAGCTTCTTTGGGAATTGTTATTTGGGTATATAAGGCCTTTTGGGATAGTGTTTTGCTTCTTGCTTCTTTGGGCTTTGGACTTTGTAGGTTTATTTTGGTTTTAAATGGTTTCTACTGAGTAGATACCATGAATTCAGAATCAGTACTCTCAAAATGCAGTCTTGGGTTTCTGTTTGTGCGATTTTTTTCTCCCTGTAGTCAAGGTGGGTGGTTTTGGGCCAGCAATAACTAGTCCTGCTTCCCTAACATGCAAGGGACCAGCTGTGGCCTCTATGTAATTTCAGTGGGAATCTAAAATGCTGTGGTGCCCACTGTGCTGACATTCCATATCGCCTTAGATTATCTTGTTACGCCTATGAATTCTCTCTCCTATTCTGACACCTGGAAATGTATTTTTTTTCTTCCTTTGTTTACAAGTTATCAAATATTTCCATTAATTTTCACTAGGAGGTGCATTCCACAATCAATCAGCAATTAGAATGCAGTAATTCAGCATATGTATGTATAATATAGGCCATGTATCAAACTATTTGTTGTCATTAAAATATAGTATTTGTTGTTTAAAACTTAATAATAACCAGTATGAATCTTTATTAACATGAACTGAGGTTAATTGGTTTAGACTGTCACAATTTGAGTATGGCTCATTCAAGATAAAGTTGATTCCAAGCTCTCCATTAAATCCTCTACTTATACTTCCTAAATAATACTATAATATTGACAGTGTTGGGTTGTCACTGGAAATTGTTTTTTATCTATAGTTATTTACTTTGGTTGCAGCAGACTGAGACTTTGCTTCTGGAGATGTTTATAGCTTTGAACTACTTCTCCACCTTTTGTTCATCTCCCATATAGGTGTCTGCACAAGAAGTGCATTTGCTCTATGAATTTTCTCCTAGTACCATCATTTTTCATGGCCTTATGACACTTGGCACATAACACAGGAACTAGTGAATGACCCAATGTTTTAACTGTCAGTCACCATGAACTACTTTGTGAAACAGGCTTAACAGCTCATAAACTGAAAGCAATCCTGTTTACTGCCATCTCTAGATTCATAGATTGTTTGCAGCCTGTTACTGTTCTAGCAACACTTAGGGGCCAAGCACCTAAAGTACTTTATGTATTTCTTGATGTCTCTTAAGAAGGCTGGTCTTGTGAGCATCCTTGTATTTTTTTCATCTACTATAATAGGATTAGACCTTGGGCCACTATATCAGAACTACTGACAGCTTTCTACAACATGCCATACATGAATATGTCTACCACATCTAGAAAGTTGTGGAAGAGGAGAAACAGTACCACAGAAGCAGTATGTGAAGATAAATAAATTGATTCTCTGTTCTATTTCTTTAAACGAGTCTATCACTGTAGGTTAATTGACACTTTCTTTTCTTTGTCTTATTGGCCCGTCAGCACATTTTTTCTTGGTCTTGAATTGCTTTATTCTCTCTGAAGGTAGATGTATATTCTGAAAATAAACTTGAATCCATTAAAGTGGCTAACATATAGTGATGTCCCTGTTTTGTAAATTGAGTTCAGGTATAGGCTATCTATCTGTTTGGCAGCAGGACAGGTACCTTCTGGTCTGAATTTTACTGTTTGAGACGTTAGAGTTGTCTACTAAGGTGGATGGGGTCAGGGCAGTATCAGATTCACACATTACTGTCTTTACTGAATTTATATGAATGACCTCCTTTGAAGATTAAAGAATCCAACACAAGTATACATAAGGCTCCTTTCAACCAGAGAATACTATTTTCACCTTTTTTGTTATTGTAAAAGATGTTATTGTCTTTTGACATATACTGAATTTTTTAAAAGCTTGAAAAAATTGTGAAAGAATATTGGCAGTCACAATGAATTTGAAGAGAATTTAGTTTCAAAATTTGCAAGATGAAAAACTTATGTTCCTCTTGATGTGTGAGATCATTTGGTTAGGTTCCTAATAAAACTCAGGCTGTGGAAATCACCAGCATTAGTATTTATTTTTACAGCACCCCTGTGAGAAAGATAAGTATTATTGTCCCTTTCTTAAGGAAACAAAGAAGGAAATGACTCCTAGGGCAACACTATCCATTGTAGACATGAGTTTTAGCATTGAAAAACAGTCAAGTTCTGTTCCAAAGCTATCTAATTACTATCATATATATAAAGCAAAAACTAATTTAAGTATAAGCAGCAAAGAAAAGTCACACATAATGTAAATGTTAAATATATTTCATTTTATGTTAACTTCAAGTACAGTCAAGAATCTCAATCTTTAGGAATTCAAAGAATATTGGAAGTTAATGTATTTTCATATTCTTATAACAAGAGAGGATATTCTTATAAACAAGGACTATCTATTCCTTATATAAAGGACTTATTTAAAAAAAGGACTATCTATTCCTCATATAAGTTGGTAACCACTCAATGAGTTTATGCCATAACAGCTGGACATTTTAAAGGATTAATGGGACTTAAAGCTCAGTATTCAATTGATTTCAATTTCCTGTAATTATCCTGTCGACTTTATCTCTAATGAATTCTGTACCCCAAACATCTTAAGTAAAGAAGCTAGCATATGGCAGAGTTAGTAAGCAGATCATTGAGAGCACAGATCCGCTTCTGCATGTGTCCGTCTTCCTCTCTCCCTTCCCTCTTTCCCTCCCTCCCCTCTCTCTGTCCCTCCCTCCCTCCCTCCCTCCCTTCCTTCTTTCCTTTCTCCTCCCTTCTTTCCCTCCCTCCCGCCCCCCTCTTCCTGTTTAAATTTTTTAAAAATTAAATTGTGAGTTAGCTAGGAATCCTAATTTGCTTTATAAGGAAGGTTGACTGCATTACTCATATAGAAAATAAATCTTTCAAAAATCATGAAACAGTTCCCTACAAAATAACATTAGGACATTTATTTGTGGTTTGAGTAATTTCTACAGGTGGCTGAGATTCATAAAACTGTTTACTTTTTTTCATGTGATGTATAAAATGGTATAAAACATTTGATTATTTAGCATATGTTTTAAATGATCCAGGATTTTTTCTATAGAAATTAATTCTTACGTTGGTTAGAAGGAGTGTAAATATCTAGGGCTAAGAGTTTGTTAACTCTTCTGACTTGTTTTATAGCTGTACCCATATATATTTAATTAAATGAAATGTGTGAACTTGCCAATACAATTGTGTGAGTGTACACATACTCACATATACATTTACTTAAAGCTGCTTAGATAAATCTGCTCATGGAACAGCACTAATACTGTTTAAGAAGCTTTAGGAATCAGTTTCTCTAAAGCATTTTCTAGGCATCTAAAAAAGCTGTTCTTAAATATTTATCATTTTCTACTTGACTGGTTACAAAGAAGTCTTTCTTTTCAAGATTCAATTCAGGCTTTTAGTGAAATATATAAGAAAGAGTTAATGACTTACTCCCCCTCCCCCTAAAGTGGACTGCTATAGGTTCTCTTCCTTAGAATGCCATGGTACACAGCACACCACCACATTTTAGACTTTGCTGATTAAAGGCAGTCTCATAATTACCTGTTGTTAATCTTCCTGTTTGTGCTGATGTGTATTGTTTGTATGCATACATTTAATTTTCCCATGTATGTATCTCTCTTTTTGAATGTTAAGATGCTGATGCTGGTAGGTGGTAGGATTTTGACATTTTTGGTCATCTACATCCAGGAATCTTCACTCAAATTTATTTTGCTCTCTAATTAATTTTATTTTCCAATTACATTTAACATTACACCTGAGTAGGGATGTCATTTCCATTGTCAATATCATTTTGTAACTAACATGCTGCTGTGCTGTGAAAATTCCTCAGGAGTTGCATATGCATTATCTCATTTAATTTTCAAAGCAACCTGGTGAACTAAGCATTTTAAGGATTGCATTTGGCTGTGTTCCATTGACTAATCTAGAATGCTTTATTTTCGTACCATCTGTAAATGGGGTGAAAAAATTTTGCTAAATCAACCAGATCATTCCTTTGTTGAATTATAATTATCATCTTGTGGGAAAGTGAAATACACATTTGTTGATGAAACCAAGAAGAATAAAGAATATTATGTAAACTCTCTAAGCAAATATAGCAAACTTTTTTGGTATAAATTCAATATATAAAAATTGTTTTCATAAATGAAATACATATTTATGACATTAGGGTGAGGAAGCCTTTCTGAAACAAGCCCCCCAAAACAGAGCCTATAATCTGGAATATGGAGTATAATAAAGGGTTCATATAATTTATATATTTGATGGACAAATCAAAGATACCATAAAAATGAGATATTTAGAATCAGGGAAATGTTTTCAAATTCTTTAACTGACATAGATTAATACCTAAAATATACAATGAGTGTAAGTCAGTGTGAAAGTATAAAGACCCAAAATAAAACTTAGCAAAGAATGTGAAATTATAGAATTTCAAACAAAAATGCCTATCAAATACATGAAGAGCTAATTGTGCATGCCATAATTTGGGAATGCAAATTAAACTGATGAAGTTGTGTATTAATACAATCAACTTGGCAAGAATTAGAAAGATAAATAATATGTTGTTTGAGGTTTTGTGAAGAGAATGTACCACTTATGACAATATAAAGGAGTAAAGGTAATTTGAAACATGGTCTATAGTGTTTTTAGAAAGGGGCTAGTTCTTTAATCTTTTATACAAAGAAATTCAATTCCTTGAGCATGTGCTCCAAGGAAGTACTCCCAGTGCTTCAGTAAGATGTGCAAATAAGTTCTCACACTTCTGTGTAAACAAGAGAATTTCTATAATCTATTTGTCCATAAATCAAAGAAATGGATAGTTAATATGGTGAATATTGATCTAATGAAATAATAATGTGGAAAAAAAGGATAGGACATGGAAACAGAAGATTTTCACCAAGTAGACAGTCCATTTATTTTATGGCACACTATCCATTTATCTCTTTATCTCTGTCTTTTCATCTTTTTTTCCTTTCCCTTGTTCTTTACTCTCTAATTTTTTACCTCAGCATTCCCCCAATCCTACCTTCCTTCCTAATAGTTTTTTTTTTTTCCCAAGATTTATTTATTTATTTTTTTATACAAGCACTGGGTGCAGTCAGAAGCACGGGAGGGTGAGAGAATTCACCAGAGCCAGAGCAGGAACAGAATAGGCAGACTGACGAAATACACTGCTGAGGGGAGCAGCGGGCATGGCAAGATAGGTCTGTCGGGCCATGTGGGCCATGTGGGACCCTTGTGGGCGGCTGGGGATCCAAATGGCGCTGCAGAGGCTGCGGGCAGCTTCGCAGTCCAGAGCTCAACTGCTGTGCTACCAGGGGAAGTCCCTTCCTAATATAGTTTGGGCAAACAATGTAGTATTCAATTTTTTCTTGTTCTTTTAAATTTTTTTTTTTTACTTTCTTTTGTTCAGCAACCTCCTTGTGAGCATTATATAGTTGGTTCGTGCATTTTTAAGCCATCTGAGTATGGTTAATTTTTAATGGGGGATTTTAGTTTTGTCTCATTCACATTTATTGCAATAGCTGATGTGATTCAAAAGATTTAACTTTTTTTTCCAAAAGTAGACTGAGGATTGGATAGAAATGTTTTAACATGACAAACTTCACTGTTGTCAAGGAGTCTGTCTTTTTATCCATCTCTTGGTTCTGCTTGCATGATTATTGACAGAATCTTCAAGATTACATAGAATGGGGAAGGCTAATCCCCTCTGAAAGAGTAGGTTATTGTCAGTAGAAACTGGAAGAAGTGTTGTTGAATATACAAAATGAGCAGATATCCACTGCATATATCTTATTAGGTTGTACCTCTAGTTACTGTCTATAATATAAACCTTTTATTTTAAAAATTATAAACAAAAACTTTCATTAATACTTTTATCATTTGATTGACTATCACCGATAAATTTCAGAAAAATTAAAATTTCAGAAAAGTTAAAATTTCAGTGAAACTGTAGTCATGTATGTGGTACCTTAAAAACAGAATTTAATGTTTTATTTGTGTTTGCCTTAGGAATTGCATATTAGTGATGGTTGTAATGTACTTGCCAGGAAAACTTAAGTCCTCCAAACTCTTATTATTAAAAACTCTTTAGGCAAATGAACATAAGCTGGATGAAAATTGGTTCATAATAGTTTAAAAATTATCATTGTCACTGAAATTGTATAAATAATATATACTACATGCCTTCCTTTTCCAGTTATTTTCCTTCTTGGAGTGTTTGGTAGAGCTTGGGGAAGGCTGATGACTACTTACTTTCCCCCACTTTTATTGATTTGCCAATCCTTCACAGCGCTATATAATTTGGAGATTGCACATTTATACCTTCACATGTTAACAACTTCACTCAGCCTCCACAAAGCCCTAGTATTAATATCTTATCACCTTCTTCCTTATATCCTCTCCTCCACCCATCCCCTCTATAACCATTATATTTTTCATAGCATCTAAGAGTATTTTTTGGTTGTGTTTTGCCAGTTTGTTTTCTTTGGTTATCTATATTCTACAAATAAGTGAAACCGTCTAGTAACTTTTACTTTCCGACTTAATTCACTTTGCATAATCACCTCAAAATACTTTTATTTTGTCCCAAATAGCACTATTTCATGTCTTTAAATAGTTGGGTAGTATTTCATTTAGGATATATTCCACAACTTTTTTTTTTATCCAGTCATCTGTTGATGGACTTTTAGGTTGTTTTCATGACTTGGCTTTATAAGCAATGTGGCAATGAACATAGCAGAGCATAATTCTTTTTCAGTGTTTTCATATTCTTTGGGTAAATACTTAGTAGTGCTATTGCTGGATCATATGGTATTTCATTTTTATTTTTTTGAGGAAATACAGCATCACACCACCTTTGTGGTTTTGATATAGGGCATTCTCAATGAGATATGTGATATCTCGTTGTAGTTTTGCTGTGCATTTCCTTTATAAGAAGGAACCCTAACTTTTAAACACCTTTTTTCTTGTGTTGTAACCACTCAAAGAAATTTACCTTGAAAGTAGGGAAGACTACATGCATACCTTGATTATACTGGTGTATATCATATGTACTACTTCGTGACACTGATTGCTCAGTAGGTCATGGGTCATATTAATTTTTTAAAGGTAGTTTTCTTAAAATAAGTTATTCCCATTGCCTCACATACCATGACCATAACCTATTTTAATTGTAAAGCCTTTGGTGTGTAAGACTTCTTTTAATACTTCTGAAACTATATATATATATATATATATATATATATATATATATATATATATATATATATATATTACTTATTCCAGAAGCCCTGATGGGTTTTAAGCTCATTTCTTTGTTCTGTGCAATAAAAGAAACTTCTTAGGCTTTCTGACTGCAATGTTCTGGTTTGTGCCAGGTTGCTACTGCCTTTACAAGACAGGAAAACGATCAGCACTTCTGACTTTGACTGCTTATTCAAAGACCTGAGCCTTGAAAAGGGCATTGAGATAGCCTGAGAGCTAAATTTACATTATTTTTATGGTTTGAGAATCTGATTTTCAGTCCTTCAGCATTTACAATATTTTGATAAAGACAGTATTAATGGTGGTAGGTTGGGGCTTTAGAAAGTATTCTTCCTATCTAAATTGATTAACTAGTCATCAGTGTTTTCTGTATTCTTGGTCACTTATAACATGAAGATATTTCCACTAGGCCATATAGGTAGAGGGATTTAGACCAGGAAGTCAAAAACTAAATGTCAGGTGATTCAGAGGGATCAGAGAAAATTGGGTGAATAAAATCACCAAAGATTAAAGATTAAAGATTTCATGGAATTAAAGGACATGAATTTCTGTTTTCAACAAAAACACATTAAATAGAAAAAATTTGATCCACTATAAAACATGCCATAATGAAATATCAAAACATGGGGTAAATGGGACAATAACAAAAGTCTGCGGAAAACATTAACAAAGGTCACATGCAGAGAATTAATAGTCCAATGGTCATGTATTTCTATGTTGTGAAAACAGAAGCTAAAAGATAATGAAAAGGACACTAAAATTTTGAAAGAAAAGGACATCTGACTTAGAATTTTTATACACAATTAACCACATTATCATTTACCTATCCTTTCTCAAGATCTTAAGGAATAGGCAAACCAAGGAAGAAGAAATATGGGGTCACAAAATAATGGCTTTCATTCCAGATAAATTCCAGGATGATGATGAAAAATATCAAGGTGAGAGCTATGCTCCAGATACAGAGAGTTAGTCTAAAAACTATATGAGGTCCGTTTCCATGATGAAGCAATTGATAGTTCCCATGAAGTATTAAAAGATTTTGGGAAAAAATGTGGAGAAATGGGATTTGAGGCTAAAAGTGGAAAACAGAATACCGAATGTAAAATGAAGAAAAATATTACCTTAAAAGTAAACAAAAATGTGTAACTCCCTGCCCCCCAAATTTACCTTGATCTAGTTCCTAGTTCTCCTAGAATTAGTGTTCACCTAATCATAATAATCTAAGTATTGAATATTGATCAAACTAAAGATATAATAAAGTATTGATGGAATGGGTAGATCCATGTATACTTCAGAGATAAAAGTGATTTTGCAAGTATTTAATGTTTCATGGTTGCGGGTGAGTGGTATTTAACATGTGACTAAATTCTCATCATCATACCAGATAATCAAGAAATAATAGCTGTAACTGAAAAAAATTAAGAATTATCTTTATTGAGCTCAACTAGGACAAAAGGCTGAAAGATGTTGCTGCTGGGGAATACAAACCTAAGTTCTAAGGATCATTATTTCATAATAAGTCTTATGGAACTAGTAAACTTTATAATCTCTGCTAAAATCAGTAACTAATTTAAAATATGTACATGAAGAAATATTTGATCCCTAAAATTCTAAGTTTTATATGGGGCAAGTGCGGTGAAATGTTTTCTTTCTAAAAAACACATGCAAAATCAAAACAAAGCAAAAAAAAAACCTCAATGAAATTCAATTATAAAATAAGCAGTATGTTCTACAAAATTACTGTGCATTATACTAGCTATAAGTTGTAGCAACCCCATTGTACTTGGAGCCTTACTGAGCAGTCATATGTTTTTGAATAATTAATTATTGCTTACAGTGGTGATACCTCATTAACATAAGATAGTGACATTTTCAGATAGTCAAAGTATCCTTAGGCAAGTAGGGTCTTTGGCAAATAAATACTGTGTGAATGTGGGCTGCAGTGTAAAATAGAATCAATAACATTTTTATGGAAATATACAGATCTTAAGAATTGGATAGCAGGTCCTTTTGTTTCCGTTTGAATTAATGGTTTGTTAGTGACACATCCCATAATAAGATTTTTATATCCATGGATTTATTGGCTGAAATAGTTACTAATATGACAAATTTATTAGTGTGCAATAAGAAACGCCAGCATTGAAGCACAGATGGTCCCCTCCAACAAGTGACAATTTGAAGCATCAGATTTATCATGAAATAAATGAACCCATTTAGAACAACGGTATTCTGGAAAGAACAATAGGAATAGTAGCAATTAACAGCAATAGTAACTTTATATTTTAGTTCACATTAAGGAAACCTTTCATAAAAGAACTTTTTAAAAAAGACATTTTAAGTGCCATGTCAAGAAATTTGCTTCTTTATTGAGCTGCAAACTGAAGCAGTTTTCTCGGTTTGCTTTTATTTCAATTTTCTGATTTTTTGCAGAGATTTAGCAAAGTGAGTGTGCATGATTATGTTTTAAAACAAAGCTAATATCTGAATACCCATCTCAGAAAATGTTGCAGGAAAGTCTGGCAACAGCACCTGTGGGAAGCAGCAAAACTCATTGTGGGTAATATGTCCTGTGGTTGTTGGTGGTGGTTGTAAAAATCAATATATCTGGGTATGGAAGATGGCAAGTATAAATAATGTGTTAGTGTCACCCATAGAGTATTATCCAGACATGGCACAACCTTGGGACACAGCTAAAAGTTAAAATGTAAGGTTGAACTCATGCATAGCAACCCTTGTGCAAGTCATCAAAACTAGCTCTCGGCCTCCCTGGTGGCGCAGGTGGTTGAGCGCAGCACTGTGAAGCTGTCCGCAGCCTCTGCAGTGCCAGTTCGATCACCACTGGCCATGGAGATACCCACATGGTGGCCATGGAGATACCCACATGGTGCGGCAGACCTCTCATGTCTCGCCCACTGCTCCCCTCAGCAGTGTATTTCAGTTGTCTGCCTGTTCTGTTTCCCGCTATGTTTCTGGTGAATCCTCTCACCTTCCTGCACATCTGGCCTATACCCTGGTTCTTATAAGCATAAATAAATAAATCATTTTTATTTATTTATCTATTTATTATTTATTTTATTTATCTTAAAAAAAGATTTATTTATGCATACAAGAACCGGGATACAGGCCAGAGATACGGGAGGTGAGAAGATTCATCAGAGACAGAGTGGGGAACAGAACAGGCAGACTGACTGAAATACACTGCTGAGGGAAGCAGCGGGCGATACAGGAGAGGTCTGCTGTGGCATGTGGGTTGCTCTCAGAGCTGGCTGGGGATCGAACTTGTGCTGCAGAAGCTGCAAATTGCTTCATAGTGCGGTGCTTAACCCCTTGCGCCAGCAGGGAGGCCCTGAATAAATAAATCTTTAAAAAAAAAAAAAGCTAGCTTAGATGAATTTTGCTTGAATTGAGCCTCTTTATAAAGCCATTCTTTATTTCTTTCTGTTGCCCATTTTAATTGCCAGAAATATGTTCTATGGAAGACTTTCCCCTCAAAAGAACTTGTAGAAATAGCTTGAGATGTCAAATTTTAATGTCCATAAGAGAATGGCTACAATTCTAGTAGAAAGGGTCCTATGCTTTTGTGAGTAAAATTTGATTCCAAAACTTTCTCTCTTCTCTGATGAAGAAATTCAAAGGAAAAGATAGTTTGGATATTAACCAGAGAAAATAGTCTAAAATAAGTAGAATTCAAAAATCAAAAGTGTGATTTCATCTATATGAGTGCTGATGGTCTGCATGAAGAGCAGTAGTCAAAATCCAGTATGATTTACATTTTTTTTTTTTTAATAGAGGCATGTTTTTTTATTTATTTATTTATTTATTTATTTATTTATTTATTTATTTTGTTTGTTTGTTTTGTTTATACATGCACTGGGTACAGTCAGAAGTGCGGGAGGGTGAGAGAATTCACCACAGCCAGAGCGGGGAGCAGAACAAGCAGAAGGACCGAAGTACACTGCTGAGGGGAGCAGCGGGCGGCAGGAGAGGTCTGCGCGCCATGTGGGACCCTCGCTGGTGGCCGGGGAGCAGCTGGGGATCGAACCGGCGCCGCAGCCGCGGGCAGCTTCGCAACCCAGCGCTCAACCGCTGTGCCACCTGGGAGGCCCCATGATTTACATTTTTATGTGCTTAGATTTTAAATTGAATAATATCTATCATCAGTACATCAATCTAGATATGTATCTCTCTGATCATTAAAAGCAATGCAAGGTTAGTGCTTTATGCCCATTTTGAAGATAGGGTAATGAAATGTAAAACTTGTGCTTTAAAAAGATCCATGTGTGTGCTTTGACATTGAAGAAAAAATAAGAAAAATGAGAGTCAGAAAGAGAGCCCTGACAAGTCAGAAGAAGCATACTGGGTTTTGGTGAAGAGATTGGTGGGGGACAGGAGGAGATGGACAGATGATATGTATTTCAGAAGAAATTATATATGGGATTTTTATATGACTGTATATTACATAATTTTTTTTAAGTTAAAAAATTTTCTTAGACCCATGGTTCATAGTCCTTGCAACTTTTTTTCATGAGCATTGCACATGCTAAGACATTTTTGTAATACCAGAGTGGTAGAAATAATCAAAGTAGATTCTTTAGTGATGGTGGTGCTCTAGTTGTTGCTTTTATGACATCTGTTGTTTATAAATTGTCTTGATTAATAAAATTCTAAATTTTTGAGTATATACTAAGATATATTTACAAAAGGTATTTGCCTTTTACTGTCACTGATTGTACATGTCCATTTTCTGTTTGGACTATAATAACTTTTGAGTATATTTGGCAATTTAATTTACATATTCTGTCTTAACTCCATATCCCTTAAAAAATTTAGAGGATTCCAGGACTTCTTCATCTTACTATCTTCACCCTACTAATTTCCATTCTGAGTAATCATATGCAGTCTCAAGACTTTAAATTCCACACATAGGGACCACCCTGGTGGCCTAGTTTTTACATCTCAGTGCTATCACTGCCATGGCCAGAGTATGATCCTCAGCCAGGGAGTTAATCCACATATGGCACAGCAGAACTCTCCTGTCTTTCTACTCTCCTTAGCAGTGTGTTTTAGTAGATCCACCTGTTCTGCTTCAAACTCTATCTGCGGTGAATCCTCTCAGCCCCTGCATCACTGGCCTACACCCCAGTTCTATGCAAAACAAAACAAAACAAAACATAACAAAAACAAACGAAAAAAATTCCACAGATTTGTAGGTGGCCCTCAAATTACTATTGCTGTCCTGTGCCACTCCCCTGAATCACATTCATATTCTTCTGAAATTCTCAACTTAAGTATCTTTTTTTTTTTTAACTCTTTAAAGGATTTCCTTTTATTATTATTTTTTTTTAATCTTAAATTTTATTTTTATATTCCCCCATACAATTGCAAACGCCCCATTCTGACCCCAATCCTTCCCCTCCTGCCCCCCACCCCCCAAAAAGTGTCTCTGGTTCATAGTTTTTTGTTGATTTTGATTTTCACTTTCTTATATTCATTTTCCTGGTCCCTTATTTAAGTTTTCTAGATTCCTGCTATGAGTGAGACCATCCGGTATTTTTCTTTTTCTTTTTGGCTTATTTCGCTGAGCATGATCCCTTCCAGCGCCATCCATGTTGCTGCAAATTGCATGTGTTTATCTTTTTTGAATGCTGAGTAATATTCCATGGTATATATGTACCACATCTTCTTGATCCAGTCATCTACTTTTGGGCATTTGGGTTGTTTCCAAAGCTTAGCTATTGTAAACAGTGCTGCTATAAACATAGGGGTGCAGGTGCTCTTTGGAATTGATGTTTCTGTGTCCTTTGGGTAAATACCTAGGAGTGGAATTGCTGGATCATATGGAAGCTCTATGTTTAGTAGGTCCAGAAATCTCCACACAGCTCTCCATAGTGGTTGGACCAGTTTGCACTCCCACCAACAGTGCAGAAGAGTTCCTTTTTCTCCACACCCTCACCAACATTTGTTGTTGCTAGTTTTTTTAATATGTGCCATTCTCACTGGTGTGAGATGGTATCTCATGGTAGTTTTGATTTGCATTTCCCTGATTACAAGTGATGTTGAACATTTTTTCATATGCCTGTTGGCCATTTGCATTTCCTCTTCAGAGAAGTTTCTTTTTAGCTCTTCTGCCCATTTTTTGACTGGATTATTTTCTTTGTTGTTGCTGAGTCTCATCAGCTCTTTGCAGATTTTTGTGATCAGTCCTTTATCATTAGTGTTGGGTGCAAAAATGTTCTCCCAGTTGGTGGGGTTTCTCTTTGTTTTTGTTATTGTCTCTTTTGCTGTGCAGAAGCTCTTTAATTTGATGTAGTCCCAGCTGTTTATCTTTGTCTTCACTATCACTGCTTTGGGTGATGTGTCTGTAAAGATGTCTTTGATGTGCAAATCCCGTAGTGTTTCGCCTATATTTCCTTCTATGTATTTTATGGTTTCAGGTCTTATGTCTAGTTCTTTAATCCATTTTGAGTTGATTTTTGTGTATGGTGTGAGGTAGTGGTCAAGCTTCATTCTTTTGCATGTAGCGACCCAGTTTTCCCAGCACCATTTATTGAACAGACTTTCTTTGCTCCAATGCATAGTCTTTGCTCCTTTGTCAAAGATTAGTTGACCATAAATCTGTGGGTTTATTTCTGGATTTTCTATTCGATTCCATTGGTCTGTATGTCTGTTCTTGTTCCAATACCATGCAGTTTTGATGATTATGGCTTTGTAGTATAGTTTGAAGTCTGGGAGTGTGATGCCTCCATTTCCTTCTTTTTTTTTCAGTAGAGCTTTGGCTATTCGGGGTTTTTGGTGATTCCATATGAATTTCATCAATAATTGTTCTATTTCTTTGAAGAATGCCATTGAGATTTTGATTGGAATAGCATTGAATCTGTATATTGCTTTTGGTAGGATGGCCATTTTAATAATGTTTATTCTTCCAATCCATGAGCAGGGGATGTCTTTCCATTTCTTTGTGTCTTCTTCTATTTCTTTTAACAGTGTTTTATAGTTTTCTTTGTATAGGTCCTTTACCTCTTTTGTTAGATTTATTCCCAAATATTTGATTTTTTTTGTTTCAATAATAAAAGGGGTGGTTTTTTTGATTTCTTCTTCTTCAGATTTATTGTTTGTGTATAGGAAGGCTACTGACTTTTGCGTGTTGATTTTGTATCCTGCCACTTTACTGAACTGACTGATGAGTTGAATTAGTTTTTCTGTGGAGATTTTGGGGTTCTCTATGTATATTATCATATCATCTGCAAATAGTGATAGTTTGACTTCTTCTTTTCCTATTTGGATTCCTTGGATGTCTTTCTCTTGTCTTATTGCTCTGGCTAGGACTTCCAGTATTATATTGAAAAGCAGTGGTGAGAGTGGACATCCTTGTCTTGTTCCAGATCTTAATGGAATTGCTTTCAGCTTTTCACCATTGAGAATTATACTGGCTGTTGGCTTGTCATAGATGGCCTTTATGATGTTGAGGTATGTTCCTTGTATCCCAAGAATTTCAAGGGCTTTTATCATGAATGGGTGTTGCACTTTGTCGAAAGCTTTCTCAGCATCTATTGATATTATCATATGGTTTTTATATTTCTTTTGTTGATGTGTTGGATAACGTTGATTGATTTTCGGATGTTAAACCATCCTTGTGCCCTGGAATGAATCCAACTTGGTCGTGGTGAATTATCTTATGGATACATTGTTGGATTCTGATAGCTAAAATTTTATTGAGGATTTTTGCATCAGTGTTCATTAGGGAGATTGGCCTATAGTTTTCCTTTTTTGTGTTGTCCTTATTCGGTTTTGGTATTAGTGTAATGTTGGCTTCATAGAACGTGTTTGGTATTGTCCCTTCCTTCTCAATTTTTTGGAAGAGTTTGTGAAGGATAGGCACTAATTCGTCTCTGAATGTTTGGTAGAATTCATTTGTAAATCCATCAGGTCCTGGGCTTTTGTTTTTGGGGAGGTTTTTGATTACCATTTCAATTTCGCTGCTTGTAATTGGTCTGTTTAGGTGTTCTATTTCTTCTTTATCTAGCTTTGGGTGATTGTAGAGTTGTAGGAATTTGTCCATCTCCTCTAGATTGTTGAACTTGTTTCCATATAACTGTTCATAGTAGTTACTGATTATTCTTTTGATTTCTGCTGTCCGTTGTGATTTCTCCTCTTTCATTTATGATCCTGTGTATTTGTGCTTTCTCCCTTTTTCCTTTGTGAGCCTGGCTAGGGGTTTGTCTATTTTATTTATTTTTTCAAAGAACCAGCTCTTGGTTTCATTGATCTTTTGGATTGTTTTTTTAGTTTCAATTTCATTTATTTCTGCTTTGGTTTTTATTATTTCTTTTCTTCTACTGGATTTGGGGTTTTTTTGTTGTTCTTTTTCTAGATCTTTGAGCTTCGAGATTAGGTTGTTTCTTTGAGTTCTTTCTTGTTTTTTGATGTGAGCTTCTATTGCTATATATTTTCCTCTTATTACTGCTTTTGCTGCATCCCATACATTTAGGATATTGGTGTCCTCCTTGTCATTCAATTCAAAGAATTTTTTAATTTCTTCTTTGATCTCCTCATTAGTCTAGTGGTCTTCCAGTAGTGTGGCTTTTAATCTCCATGAGGTAGGATAGTTCCTTGCCTTCTTTTTATGATTTATTTCTAGTTTGATGCCTTCGTGGTCAGAAAAGATGGTTGGTATGATTTCAATCTTGGTGTATCTGTTGATATTTGTCTTGTGCCCCAGTATGTGATCGATCCTGGAGAATGATCCGTGTGCGCTTGAGAAAAATGTGTACTCCGTTTTTTTTGGGTTTAGTGTTCTATAGATGTCTGTTAAGCCCAATTGCTCTAGGTCCTTATTTAGAGCTTTGGTTTCTTTACTTATTTTTTGTCTTGTTGATCTATCCATTGTTGATAGTGGTGTGTTGAAGTCTCCCACTACGTATGTGTTTTCTCTGATGTCTGTTTTCAGAGAGGACAACAGTTGTCTGATATATTTTGGTGCTCTTTCGTTTGGTGAGTATATGTTAATGAGTGTTATTTCTTCTTGAATTATTGTCCCCTTAATCATAATGTAGTGACCATTGGGGTCTCTTTTTATTTTTTTGAGTTTGAAGTCTGTTTTATCTGATATAAGTATAGCTGTTCCTGCTTTCTTTTTTGGCCCATTTGCTTGTAGGATTGTTTTCCATCCTTTGACTTTGAGCCTATTTTTATCTTTTGTAGCTAAATGTGTTTCCTGGAGACAGCAAAAGGTTGGGTTTTGTTTCTTAATCCAGGCTGCAACTCTGTGTCTTTTATTGAAGAGTTTAGTCCATTTACATTTAGAGTTAATATTGATATGTTAGCATCTGTATTTGCCATTATGTTTGTCTTTCCTTTGATTTTATTTATTCTTTTAATAACTTTTTTTTTTTTTTTTTTTTGGTCTTCTTTCGTTGTTATTCGTCCCTCTGAGGTTCTGGCTTTAGGATTCCTTGTAGTATTTTTTGGAGTGGGGGTTTATTCGTAATGAAATTCCGGAGTTTCTCTTTGTCTGGGAAGGTCCATATTCTTTCTTCATGGAGGAAAGAGAGCTTTGCGGGATAGAGTATTCTTGGTTGGCATCTGTTTTCTTGGAGTCTGTTGACTATGTCCCTCCACTCTCTCCTTGCCCGTAGTGTTTCTTCAGAGAAGTCTGATGTCAGCCTGATTGGTTTTCCTTTGAATGTTATCTGTTTCTTCCCTCTTGTCAGCTTCATTATTTTTTCCTTGTCCTGGATTCTTGGGAGCTTTACTATTATTTGTCTTGCTGTGTTTTTCCTTTCGTCGTGGAAGTTTGGTGTTCTTCTTGCTTCTTGTATATCAATTTTCAGCTCCTTCTTCGCATTTGGGAAGTTCTCTTGAATTATCTCCTGGAATATTTTCTCTGTTCCTACATCTCTCTCCTCTCCTTCTGGAATTCCTATAACTCTTATATTTCCTTTCCTCATGGAGTCAGATAGTTCTCGAAGTCTTTCTTCATTCTTTTTCCTTCGTACTTCTCTTTCCTTTTCTGTTTTGGTTCTTTTTATTTCTGTGTCTTCAAGAGAGCTTATTCGTTCTTCCATTTCATCTATTCTGCTTTCCTTGCTTTTCCCGGAGTTCTTTAGTTCCTCCATTAATTCTTTGATCTCCTGCATTTCTTTTACTTCCCTCTTTAGGGACTCAATTTCATTCTTCTGACCATTGTTTTCCCTCTTTAGGGACTCAATTTCCTTCTTCTGATCTATCACTTTTTTAATCATGGCAATTTTAAATTCTCTTTCTGGAAGGCTCAGAAGTTCTTCCAAGTTGCTGTCGTTGCAATCTGGGGAGTGGTTTTCTTTTTGTGGTGTGCTTCTTTCCTGAGGAGTTGTTAGGTTGCGTGTGGTTCTTCTACTCCCTACTGTCTGTTTTCTAATTTGTCGTATGCGTTGGGACACTGTGATGCTCGGACTGACTGGCATCTTGGGTGAACTTCTCCGCTCCCCTCTGGCTCTTCCAGGAGCCATCTCTGCCTTCTGGGGGAGTTTTCTGCTGGTTTTAGGCAGTTTTTACTGAAGAAATGTCCCTGTTCTCAAATGGCGAAGTGGGATGCAGTCCCTGCGCCTCCGGTTTCAGGCACACTCTTCTGCGCACCCGGTCTGCCCCGGACGTGGGTGCCTGCTCCCTCTGTGGGCTCAGACTGCTGGTAGGAAGGGGCCTGGCGTGGAATAACTTCCCGGCTGGCCACTGCAGAAGCCTTCTGCCCTTTTCAAGCAGTCTTAAGAAATTTCCTGTTCTATGGGGTGTTAGTGATTTTTTTTTCCTGGTCGCTAGGTGGCGCCAGAGATCTCTCCTATTGTCCTTGGGGGGCTGTTTTTCGCCCCCCCCCACCCCGTGGGACAGGGAACAGAGCGGGAATGGTAGGGTACACCTCAACAGCTTTGGGGTGCTGTGTCTGCCTTGTGCCCCACCGTCGTGGAGAACCCACGCCCCGAATTTTCGTGCCCCGGGTCTCAGTTCAAAGCCCTCAGGTCCAGGACGCGGGCTGTAGCCCAGTTCAGTGGCGCGGGAATGGCGCCTTTTGCACAGCTCCCGTGCCTGGGCCCCTGGTTCCTGCTCACTCAGGGAGGGACCTTCACGTCAGTGAGGACCTCCGCGCGTCTCCCCGCAAGCCTAGGTCGTCTCCCCGCAAGCCTAGGTCGCAGGCGCGGGTACCTGGGCAGCCGCGATCCCGGTCTGCACTTGCTTTTCAAGCTCCCCGAGCGTGCTGCGTTTCCGTGCCAGCTTACCCGCAGCCCGGCTGTGTGCCCGTCTCCCGGGGTCTTTGTTCTTCTCTATTGGCGCCCGGAGCCGTTCGCTCACCGCCGCGGCGAATCCTGCAGGGTTCGCCTCAGCTCCCGTTCACGGGGTGTGGTGGCTGCAATAGTTCCTTTCCACTCCCAGTCCCACTTGCTGCGTCCTTTGTTCTTGTTGGCTGTTTTGGTTTGTTGTTTTCCTCCTCTCTGCCGGTCGGAGAGTGCCGCCTCTGTGGGCGGGGGAGGGGAGCAGGGTTCTGCGCTTCCCTCCCTTCTAGTCCTCTTTTATGGCCACTTTCTTCTTCGGGTAGTTTGCTGGAGTCACCCGTTTATCTTCCGTGTCCCAGTTCTCACTGGGACCTGCCGCTTTTCCTCCCTATTAACTTTTTTTAATGGGAGATCTTACTCGCAGCGTCTCCTCGCCGCCATGTTGCTCCGCCCCCAACTTAAGTATCTTAAAAAATCTTACCTCATCTGTTACTTCTCTCATCATACTTCCCTTTCAAGTAATTTGTATTGTTTTGAGAAAGCAACATAGAGGGAAGAGAAAGTAAAGAATATGAAAAATATTAAACAGATAGTAAGGTATTTTATTTAAATTTACCAAATTAATAACTTAAATGCAAATAATCTATATATACTAACTTAGAGATCCCAGTTATTGAATTGGAAAAGACTTTATAAGTACAAAAATAAGTTAAAAATGAAAGGATGGTAAAAGATATACCATACTAATAGTTACAAAAAGAAAACAGCAGTTATATTAATATCAGACAAACTAAATTTACAGAGAAAAATTACAACTGGGGATAAATTCATTTCATCATGATAGAAAGATTATTAGAAGACAAAATCTAAACTGTGTATGTGTCAAATAGTAGAATGACAAAATATGGAGGAAAAACTAAAATACTTGCTTGGATAAGTAAATTAACAATTGTATTTATGGATTTCAATATCACTTTCTCAATAAATGATTTATCAGTAAGGGTTTAGATTTAAACAATACTAGTGATCAAATTGAGGTAATTGATATTTATGAAACATACTGTGCAACAAAACAAAATACACATTTATTTCAATGGCCAGTTATCATTTACAAAGATAGACTATATTCTGAACCATAAAGCAACTCTCAATCAGTATGTCAGGATTTCTGTCATAGACTGTGTATTATTTGAATATAGTGGAATTAATTTAGAAATCAATAAAAGAAGAGTATCTGGAAAGTAACCAAATATTTGGAACCTAAGAAACACTTTTACATAGGTCAAAGAGGAAATACAAACAGGTATTAGAAAGAATTTTGAGATGAATGAAAATGAGACTGTATCAAAATTTATAGGATGGTGCAAAAGTGGAACTTAGGAAATTTATAATACTGATTGCTATACTGGAAAATAGGAAAGATCTCAAGTTAATTACCTCAGTTTCAACCTTAAATAAATTTAAAAAAGAGGAGAAAATTAAATACTAAGTAAGGGGAGAAAGAAACAATATCAGATTATAAGTTGATTAAAGTGAAAACAAATATATAGAAACTAGATTTTAAAAATTTGGTACTTGGAGAGCAATAAAATTGAGGAAAGGGATGAGGGGCACAGTGGGATATATTGGAGGACAATGGGTGCCTTGGTGATAGGTGTGGTGGGATATATTTCTGAATCATATACACTGTTTCAAATCAGTGTTGCCTTAATAAAAAATACTTTGAAAAGGGATAAATTAAAAATTGATAAGCGCAGCACTGTGAAGCTGTCTGCAGCCTCTGCAGTGCTGGTTTGATTCCCCGCCCGCCAGGGAGATACCCACATGGCGCGTCAGAACTCTCCTGTCTTGCCCGCTGCTCCCCTCAGCAGTGTATTTCAGTCAGTCTGCCTGTTCTGTTCCTCACTCTGTCTCTAGTGAATCCTCTCACCCTCCAGGCCTCTGGCCTGTACCCCAGCTCTTGTATAAATAAATAAAATCTTAAAAAAAAATTGATAGTCCTCTCAACAATGAACAAGATAAAAAAGAGAGGAGATATGTAACTACAATCAGGAATGAAAAAACTAAACTGATAATATCACAGATATTAAAGATAATTTAAAAATTTATGAACAATTTTCTGCCAACAAATTTGACAACATTGATGAAATGGAAAAAATTTGTGAAATAAACTGCTAAATTGTATTCAAGAAGAATTAGATAACAAGTCCTGTATCTTTAAATGTCTAAATTTATTGTTAAATATATTCTCATGAAGAAAACTGCAGGTACAATTGAATTTGTTGATGAGTTCTAACAAATATTTTTGAAAACATAATGCTAGTTCTCCAGAAATTCTTCCAGAAAAAAGTTAGATTACTTACATACTTATCTAGCAAGTCAAAATGACCCTGATACAAAAGCTACACAAAATTATTACAATAATTGCAGGCCCTCATGAACATAAAATAAAATATTCTGAACAAAATTCTAGTGAATTGAATCCAACCATATGTAAGATGACTTATCTATCATCACCAAGTGGTGTTTACCCAGGAATGTAAGATTGAAGTAACATTCAAAAACCCCATCCTTTGGCTATTTGTAGCTCTAAAATATTCCCTTACATGCCAGGGTCTGTCTTTGAGCTTTTTAAAAAAATTGTTTTGTTTGTCAATGTCTCTGCATGTAGTTTTATCTGGTTGCTTTGTCTGTGTGGAGTTTGATAAAATCACCAGCTACAATTGTTTTTATAACTTCTTTAAGCTGCTCAGTATGAGGCTACATAGATATATGTTATAGTAAGCTCATAATGCTATATATTCTTTTTGTGATTCCTTTTGTCATAATATAGTATCATTTCTTTTTTATATTACTTGCCTTAAGTTTGATTTTATTAGCTATAAAGCTTACTGCCTAAACTTCTTTTTGGTTCATATTTATTTGACATAGTTTCCCATCTTTATCATATTTAATTTTATCATTAAGTGTGTCTTTAAATTTAGAGTATTTTTTTTAAACCTTCATTCAGAACTTTTATATTATTGAAACTTTTGTAATGGGTTCATACCTTTTTCTTATAAATTAATATTATCATTCTGCAAAAACTTCTAGTTAACTCAATACATAAATAAGTAAAAGAAGTATATTTAGAGATAGAAGGACCAGAATATTGTGAAGATAGCTTATAGTTGAGCTATCATAGAGCTTCATAAACTATTCAAAGAGTGTCCCAAATTTCACATGGTTTCATACTATTGAGAATAAACTCTGGTCTATACCCCAGGTTTGGGAGAAAATATGTGTAATTATGAATAAGAGGGTGGACTTCCTTGAACTACCTGCTTAACAATGCTCATGTAACTCTTTAAAATGAGGTTTCTGTTAAAAAGTCCCCTGTGAGTTGTATAGCACAGTCCTTCCAGCTGGTGGTTTTCCTGGCATATAACTATGATTCAGTGCCAGCTGCAGGGAGGCAGGGCATGAAAAGCAAGATTGAATGAGATAAGCTAGTAATTATGTCTGTGTGATATGCTAGGTGATTGAACTGTTTAAATGAGAAGGTTACAACTTGGAAGGAGACAGAAAAGAACCTTGAATATAGTGTAAAATTAAATATTTGGTAAATTCTGTTTTCTTCTCCTGATAGACTTTAATTGGATTTTTAACAAGTATATATTAAAAGAAACAAATTATTCATAATTTAGGCTGCCAGTGTGAGCTAAAATGGTTATGTTTGCATATGAATTTTTATAGTTTTAGTTTCATTTTTTTCTTTGTTTAAACACTGTTTTGATGTATTTTGATGTTTTTAGTGTATGATGTGTTATTTTGAAAATACGTATTCGAATGCAACTTCTCCCTTGTGAATCAATAGTAATAAGTTAAATCAGAAAATACTGTTTCACTTTAAAGCTTGGCCATTCTGGGGCAAGTTACAGGCACTTATCTTGATGTTTTACTTTCAAGTTGTCTAAGCAAATTGGAAAAAGTGCACTGAAGGCACTTTCACATGTGATATCTGTTAAATGTCATTTACAATTTATGTATTCTTACACAGAATTTTCCTTTTATCTATAGAGACTCGAAAATAAAATTTCTCCCCTGCTGCTTTTTCACCTTATTTGCAAAGGGAATATTGAAATGTATTTTTTGGTGCTGCATATATAAGCAAAATTATTATTTTATCCATCAATTTCATTGCATGTCTATATTTGTTAGGCATTTTGGTCTTTACTATTACATTTAGTTGGTAATTAAGAAGATATGTTTATCATTAACCCAAGTAATTTCTTTTCAAAACAGAATGTCTCTTAACCTCCACTCCTGAATATAAGTGGTAACTTATACAATCATACTTTTTAATCTATTTGTGACTTATTTACATTAAATATGCATGTCATATATAATACATGCCTAGCTGAATGCAAAAACTGGTACAGTGTTAGAAAGGTATCCTTTATTTTTTTTTTTTTTAAAGAGGCTTGTATTTTTATTTATTTATTTATTTGTTTGTTTGTTTTGTTAATTTATACAAGCACTGGGTACAGTCAGAAGCGCGGGAGGGTGAGAGAATTCACCAGAGCCAGAGCGGGGAGCAGAGCAGGCAGAGGGACCGAAGTACACTGCTGAGGGGAGCAGCGGGCGGCAGGAGAGGTCTGCGCGCCATGCGGGACCCTCCTCTGGTGGCCGGGGAGCAGCCGGGGATCGAACTGGCGCCACAGAGGCTGTGGGCAGCTTCGCAACCCAGCGCTCAACCGTTGCGCCACCGGAGAGGCCCTAGAAAGGTATCCTTTAAAGACTTTATTTCACAAAATATCTAAAATACCGTAAAGAATTAACAATGTTATAAGAAAGTGAAAATCAAAATCAACAAAAAACTATGAACCAGAGACACTTTTTGGGGGGTGGGGGGCGGGAGGGGAAGGATTGGGGTCAGAATGGGGCATTTGCAATTGTATGGGGGAATATAAAAATAAAATTTATTATTTAAAAAAAATAAAATAAAATAAAAATTACACAAATTAAAAAAAAAAGAATTAACAATGTTAATGCAAAACAACACAAATATGCAACTGGTAAAGTTTACTTTTAAATGCATTTTCAAAAAATATATGTATATGTATATATATATATTTCTCATCAGATTCTCATGACTCATGAGCAAATAATGTATGAGAAGAGAAAATTAAATACATGTCCATATGTAATTTTTTAAGCTATTGCAATTGAATGTATTGTTTTCACCCCTTTAATTTGCTTATATACTTGGTAAGTCTTCCAATAACTGTTCTCAGTATAGGTCAGACTAAATACGATAAGATAGGGGATAAAAAGATTTTCAAAGATGAAGGAATTGCTCTGATATGAGGTTCAGCTAATAAACCAGGGAAGATCATAGACAGGAAATGTATTAAAAAGTTGAGGGTATTTGATAAGAATGACCTCTCATATTTGTAAAACACTTAACATATTTTCCCTTCATTAGTAACTGCTGATATCGTAGATCACGGAGATGGCATTTTTAGTTTGGAAGCTTGGTTAATGGGAATTATCAGAGGAGTAAATGGGTAAAAACACCAAGGCAATGAGAAAGACATGCAAGAGTTTACAATGAAAGAAACAATATAGAGCAAAAGTAGGTGAAAGAGAAATGAAGATACTAAATATATTTTAATTAATTGAAACATGTTTAATGATGGAAGAGAAATGTATGAATAAGGCAGTTATGAGAGATACAGATAACTATAGGTTGTAGAGCTACAAAGAATTCTGTGCTCTGATATAGAAAGGGTAAAAAAGGAAAAAAAAATGAATGTGGGAGAAATATTTTCAGGTTGAAATGGAAACATTGAAGATATTTATTATCTAAAGTTCCATAATTATAACAGCAAATTTTTTCCTAAGAATGAGTGTGCAAAAAGAAAAAGCTTACTTGATATTGTAAGAACTAGAGTAAACATTAAATAAGGGTTGTTTAGAAGAGGCGCAAAGCACCCAACTGATGTTAGGATAAATGAATACAATTTTTTAG
Source organism: Talpa occidentalis (assembly GCF_014898055.3). Lineage (NCBI taxonomy): Eukaryota > Metazoa > Chordata > Mammalia > Eulipotyphla > Talpidae > Talpa > Talpa occidentalis. The sequence continues at coordinate 96,340,019 of NW_023603184.1, read as the reverse complement.
TGACTTTCTCAGCAATGCCTGGCAGAGGAAGGAGCAGGGGCTGAGAAAATGTTACCATTTTCCTAGGGTTCAAGAAAATGTGAACCCCGGAGAATATAAAACTTAAGTAAATTATTAGAACTTCTATTTCATTTTGATTTTTTCATCCGTGAGAGGTAAAGGTTGAAGTTTTTTGTATTTTTAATTATTTTTTTGCGTGTGTTAACTGGTTTACAATACTGTATATGGTTCAGAGATATAGGATCACACCTCTTCAAACGTATATTATCACACCACACCCCTGGCAGCCTGGTCACCAGAGAAGGTCGTGACTCCCCACAACATTCTGTAGAAAGCAACTATACCAGATACATCAGGTAACCTATGATGGTCAAAAACCATGCTTGGATCCCAGACTCACGTGGGGAAGAAGCAAGGGCCTCATCATCATGAAAACTGATGCACTTAACTATGTGGCTGATGCACTTAGTCCTCAGAACACTTGGGCTGCGGCTTCCTTAATCCCACCAGTGAAGTGACTGCTGCTTCCACACTTGCAAAGTTTGATGATTTTGTGAACAATGTAATTTTTGTATAATACAACTTCACCTGCATGACTTTTCTGTAGTCCTGTGATCATATTAGAGGAGGAGCTGGTCCCACAGTGTTAAGTTGTAGTTGGCATCTGGCCTGTTATATTGTTTTTGTACCCTAGCTCTTGTTCATGTGAGCAGAGGGCCTGAGTTTGCAGCGAAGGGTCTATGATCCTCACCAGGAATCTGAGGTCTGGTCCTGACAGATTTCTGTTTTCTGCTACACTGTGTTATTGGACAACCAGGCCTAAGCATCTGCCATGGTGCTGGGTCCTTGAGTTTGCCCCTGAAAATACTGTGTTATCCTATGTGTGTTTATGTGCTTGTTGGCCATTTTCTGACATCCAAAAATCTGGAGACATCATCTCTAGAATGAGGAAGGACAGTCTTGATTATGGCTAATCAGAAACAGGAAGATATATGAGTGTAGGAGGGAACTGATTGAATTTTGCAATATGCTAGAATAAATGATTAGGGGCACTCTGAAATCAGAAGGTATAAGGGAATGAGACAGGCATAAACACAAAGGACTATAGTCAAAAATGTAATTTCTTGATTTGAATTCATGCATGTAAGTATCAGGCATTATTTCAAGGTACAAACCAAAAAACTGGGAAAAATAATGAGAGGCAGTATGTTGTAAATAAATGAAAAACTGTAAAGCTTAATAAGTTAAAGTTTTAAGAAGAATTTATCCTCTGCAAAGTTTTTCTGATATATATTTTGATCTGGCATTCTTTTTATATGGTTTCTGGGCTCTATTATTGAAAAAAAATTCTAATAAAGTGGTAAAATATAATTTGATGAAGGAAATTTAACTCTTTGATTATTGACTACCAAGTGCCAAAAAAAAAGTTTTCTGGACTTTAGGAAGTTACAAGATATCTGGTGAACATTCAAAAGATAATTGTTAGTATGATCACTAATGATATGTTAGTATAATCACTAAGTGAAGTTTGCTGTGTCTAGGAATTCTAGGTTACATGTTGTAAAAAAAGTAAAACCAAATATTGTAGTTTTTCAACTCAGGACACCATATGTCAAACTTAAGTGTTTCTTGAAATTGGTGATATCTTAGTTTTTAACAGATATCTTAATAATATTTTTATTAACTTATACCATAAACCTAAGTGTTCATAGTGCAAAATTAGCTGTAATAAAAATACCCTTTTGAAACTTGTATTATTTTATATGGTTATGTTTTATGTAATTTGTCACTTCTGTCTTAGATAGTGCTAAATAGCCTGTAGGAATTAACAGAGAGGATCATATATGGCCATTACAAATATAAATTAATAATGCTAATGTTTCACCCTCTCTCTAAGACTTCAATAAACAGGTGGATTTTATCAAATTGCAGATTTTTCTCTGAAATTGTTTAAATAATAGAATGCCAATAAGAAAACTGGTTATATAAAACACAAAATTGAAGAAACAAAATGGGCAATGTGAATCTTTACTTCACTCCCTAGCTATGAAAATTACAAGTTGATTTTTCTGGGCTGTCTGGATTGCAGATTATGCTGACAGTTTGTAAAGGTTTCATTCCAGATGGACTTAAATTAGAACTAAATATCTGGTTCCGCCACTATGAATTATTATTGTTTGCAGTCTTAGAAAAACATAAGAAAATTTATTGCCTTTTAGTTTTGCTCACCTCTTACAGGTAACTAAATTGTGATAACTTGTAGTTGATAATTGCCGAAAGTTCAGAATTGCAATATTTTTACTCTTGGTGAGAAGGAGGGAAAAATGAAGGATTTTTCATGTCTCTCAGATATATTGGCCTATTCTCCAAATGACAGGTTCCTGACTGATCAACTGTACCACCTGCTACTAAAGCTCAGTAATATTAGTCTGTGGAATGGTTTCATTCTCATCTCACACCTCAGAGATCTTGCGCTCAACCCCAGGCATCCCTTGTGTGTTTAAATCAGCTTAACGGCTCATACAGTGTGCTGATTTCCTTGTAGGCCTCTGTTTTCTCAAAAAGTGATCACCTTTTGCCAATGCCCTCAGGATTAAACAGGGCAGTCTGGTTTTCCTTTTCTGCATTGGCTATACCTTTGTAGTCAATAAAAGACTAACTAGAAAAGAATCAGCTGATGAGAGAATCAATCTTCTGGAAGCCTCCCCACAGTTTTCTCATCATTTTTGTGCCGTCTGTCATCTCAGATTGTAAAATGGAAACCAAAACTCAGTATGTGGGAAGACTTTTACTGCTCCTTGTTAACAAAAACAGTAAGACCAGGGGTTTTGATCTTATGAGTGTATAGGTAAACAGTAAGCTGTAAGTGCACACTCTTGAAGTGGCTTTTCTCTGTTTCTAATGGAGGTTTGCAAAGAATTATCAAAGTGGTATCAAAAAGGTCTCCTACCATACTGTAGTGTGGCTATCCATTCTGAGGAGGTCAGGTTAAATCTGAAGGTCTGATACATGACGATACTGGGGTATCTTATGATACAGCAAGCAGTACTGTGTGCTTCTTACTAACAGAGAAATATAAAACAAATCCTTTCTGCATTTTTATAACTGGTTACATTGTAATAATTTATTTGTAGTATTGCATTTTTAAATCAAGTGACATTTCGTCTTATTTAACTTTAACAACTTTATCTCACATAATTTGATTTCTTGTAGACTATACAAAATGCATATGAAATATATTCAGATTTCTTTGGTAGGTAAAGGTCACTTTTTCATACAACCCCTTGTATATATTTTCTCCAGCACCAGAGAGAATTTGAAAAATAATTTTCTTCCTGCTTTTACTTTATGGTTTTAGATCTCATTTGTAACTTGAAAGCACAATGAGCAGAGGGAATTTAAACTTGCTAACTGATCCTATTAAAATACAAAATAGAGTCTGAAATTTGCTTTTTTTTTTTTTTGCTTGAGTTCAAGCTTTTAGACAGTTACAATGCTATCAGAACTGTTTAGCTTCTCCCTCTGGTAATATATAAAATACATTTAATAAAAATAAAAATGTATCTTTAAATATGTGAAATCCATTTAAAATTCTCTAGTATGAATTATAATATTGAATTATGAAGAAGTAGAATGATTTTATTACTTCTTTTCAATGTCATTGAAATAGCCCAATGATTAAATTACCACTGCTTTCTGAAGTTGGGAGTATGGTTTAGTGAGAACAAGATTCACATTTTTCTACTGATTATTAGTTCTCATATTACTGGAAATTTGAATGTGTCAATGTAGTATTTTATATTGTGAAGATTTTTAATTTTTTGGAGATAGCTATGTATTTGAAGGGGAATAACAGAATGCTATTATTACTTTCTACAGCATTTTTTTCTAAATACCTGGAATTTATTTCAATGTAAATCAAACATAAAATTTGCTCATAAGTTGGAAAAAATGGAAGAGCAGAATATTTTTCATCTCATTAGTGTATTCCTATGCCTCATTCATACTTATTGGATATTTATTATTATTTTCATCCTTAACAATCAAGATTGTTCATAAAGTATCTTTTCCTGGACATTATGTAATTATCTAGTATTTTTGATAATATTATAAGAGATCCAAGATTAATTAAGGAATCTGAATGAGATTAGATAGAATACACTTGTGCTTTTCATATTTTCTAACTATTTCTTTAAATATTTGATAACACTTCACTTTCTCATAATGTTATCCATTGGACATTAAGTTTCATCATTGTTTTATTTATTTTATTTGGGTTATTTTTGTTTTTGCCCAGCTACTTATAGTAGTTAAATACTGTTTCTTTCTTAAAGCCCAAAACTTAACATTATTTTTAGTGCTGGTTTGTCACAAAATATCTAAATCCTATGATGGCAGGATCCTCAGCCACCATGAAATAATAGCATGTCGTATGTCTGACACATAGAAAGTGCGTCATTATTAACTGCTGATTCAACAAAAGGAAGAACTGCCCCTTCAGATTTATCTCAAAGTCTAAGAGATATTATATATTTTAGTAACTGTGCTGTATCAACCACTGTGATGTGTACTATCAGGACCATCAAATAGTATAAGGAATTTACCAAAAATAGTGGGTTTTTTGGATTACTTATGAGTGATTAAGGTGGAAAAGCTTTATAAAGATTTTCTTGTTTATGTTATCTTTGTCTATATCACATATCTTTACCCCAGGAAACACACTTCCATGAGAGAATAAGTTGGTTATATTTACCATGAAACCATGGCTTGAGTTAAATAAGGGCAATGAAAGAGAAAGTGAAAAGCTCAGTCAATAACTTTATTTTCAAACTATATATATGTTCAGTCTGTTTTAACTTATTTTAAATCCGTGTTGGTTTTGAGATTTTATAAACAAAAGTGATGGTAAGGCTGTCCAAATAAATATTATTTAACTGAGCCATGGTTAGGGCATGAGTTGCTTTTCTCATTTGCATCTTGTAAAGGTTAGACTGCTCACAATATTGTTGTCAGTGTTGATGGAATAAGTTATAGAACTAAGCAACCTGGAATAGGAAAAATTACATGCCAACTGGAAAATCACTTAGCATGTAATAGGGATATGTAAGTGTTATGCAAAAATAGCATCGTTTTTCATTTGAGATATGTATTACTTAAAAGAAGTAAGGAAAAAAGCAAATAGCAAAGATTGGGGGAAGCTTATATATTTAACAATTAAGATGCAATTTTCAGAAATTTACTACAATAGTCCACATTATTCTGTGTGCTAATCACCTGTGCTTCCCTTCCCCCCCCATTAAAGATTATTTTTATGACTAAAGACAATACAAAGGAAAAAAGGAAAAAAGTCAATTCAATAAATATAGTTGTAAAGCAAAGTAATAAAACTACACCATAGTCTCATACCATACACAAAAATTAATTCAAGATAGATCAACTTAGATGTGAGACCTGAAAACATAATAGATGGAAGAAAACACATAAACAAAACACATTTGTTTTAGTGATATCTTTGGAGACCTGACTCTAATAGCAAGGGGAATAAAAGCAAAAGTGGACAAATGGGTCTATATTGATTGCAAAGATTCTGCACAGTGAAAGACACTATGTTTTAAACAAAAAGACACCCTACTAAAAGGGAGAATGTCATGCATTTGACAAAGGGCTAATATCAAAAATCTAGAAAGAACACATAGAAATCAACAAAAACAACCCAATCAAAAAATGAGCAGAAGAACTAAATAGACACTTTTCCAAATAGGACATATATTTTGACCAATAGGAATATGAACAATTGTTCATCATCACTTATCAGGGAACTGCCAGTCAAATCCACAATGAGATACCACCTGACTCTAATAAGAATGTCCAATATCCAAAAATCAGAAATTACAAGTGTTGGGGAGGCTGTGGAGACAAAAGAACCCTCATACATTGTTGACAGGAATAGACTAGTCTAGTTCCAATGGAAAACACTATGGATGTCTCTCATTAAAAATAGATCTACTGTATGATCTAGTAGTTTCTGTCCTAGGTATCTACTCCCAAAATTTAAAAACACTTATTTGAAAGGATATATGTACTCCTGTGTTCATTATAATTCTATTTACAATAGATATGTTATGGGAATAGACTACAAGCCCCTAGGACAGATGAGTGTATTAAGAAGATTGGTATACAACCTTTGAAAGTTGATCATGCACTGAAACATTTGGGGAGGGAGGGAGAGCAGGAGGGGTGAGAACAGGGTGGGGAGAATACAGTGGACTATGGTGGAAGACAGTGTGTGCTTTTGTGGAGGGTGTGCTATAGTGAGCACACCTGAAGGGAGAGAGCCTGTACTTCCAAATTGCTAACAATGAGGTAAACCAATGGTACTTCAATTAAAAAAAAATACAAAACAACTAAATAGCTCTCCCCCCATAGATGTGGAATATCTTCACAACGGAGTATTATTCAGCTACAAAAAAAAAGATGAAATCTTGCCATGTGTGACAACATTCATAGAACTGGAGGGAGTTATGCTAAGCAAAATAAGTCAGATGGAGAAGAAAAGGTACTGGATGATTTCACTCATATGTGAAATATTAAAAACAAAGGAACAGACAAAACTAAACTAAAACAAACCCTTGAAATCTGAGTGCTGTACTGAAACTACCAAAAGAGGAAATTGGGGGTGTGGGTGGAAATAAGGGAAATGAGGTAACAATGGTCTATGGTAGAAAATTATTTGGGCTTGGGTGATGGGTATGATGGAGTAACATATATTTGAAAAGGTGTCAGCTTTTACCATTACATAATACATAGTGTGATAAACTTAGAATAAAAATACAATACAAATACAACCCTAATAAAAATATAATAAAAATCAAATAATGCTAATAAAAATAATATGTAATAATAGAGACATCAGTAATAATTTCCAATTATTTAGATCATTAATTTATATTAGTAATTATAATTTATTATATAAATTAATAAAATAGTAATTTTATAGGTATATAATTTTATAATACTTTATTATATAAATTAATAAAATAGTAAGAGGTATTTGCACTTCACTGTTGCCAAAAGAAGAATTTAAGCCATATGCCAAGGTCCGTAGAACAATTTACAGACAAAACTTTTAATGTTGAGTGAATTGGGGCAAAGAATAAAACTGAATCTTTGGGTGAGGTTGGAACACAAAGTGCAGGAAAAGTTTGCTATTCTTGTAGAGATGGGTCACACACTTTTAAGCTTTCATGTAACCTGTAAGAAAAAAAAATATATTATGAGTTACATAATTCATAAGACCCATAATCTAGTTGCCTTGGCAACACAGATACTAATAGCAAAGAAATACTTCCTCTAGGTTTCCATTGAGCAGGCACTGTTTAACTTAGGGAATATTATTTAAATTCATCTCTTACAAAGAGTAAATTAATTAGTTACATATAACTACTTCTTATGATATCCCTCAGTATACACTGTTGGCATCCAACTAAATTACAATTTAAAGAAAACTATTTTACACTTATGAGGATAATTATATATTGATGGTAGCCATATCCCTAGTCTGTAACAGAGAGTAGCAAGATCCTTGTCATTTTTGTCACAAATCAAGTAAAGAAATGCATTGAGGAGACACTTATTATTTACCAGTCTTAACATTATACATGTGGTATTTGTGGAAAATAATTCGCAAACATCTACATCAGTCTAAAAGTTTTAAAATGTAATAAAAACCATTAACTTGCCTAGGATAGAGGTGTGGTAAATGTATAGGTTTTCTATACTGATTTAACCTAAAGGGGAATTAATTGGATTATGCAATCATGCAATGTGTGTTTCTGGCTTACACATGGCTGCCTCCAGAAGTCTACATGACGTGATTAGGATTATGATTCATAATCACCAGACTTGTTCACCTTTGCTTATATCTAGATGTATTCCCTTCTTGGGATAACAGGAGCTCATTACCTTTGCTGGTTATGGTCATTGAGAGTTGTTTTGTTTTTAATCATAGGTCAGAATTCTGAGGAAATCTATTGTTCAATTTATTACTGGGGCCTGGATAATGTGATTTTCTGTTTGTCCTTTTTTGTGCCATGGGTAACAGATGCTAGTTTATCTTCACCAGTGGAATAAGTATGAGATGTCCAGACTAGAGAACTCTGATGAAAAACAACTAAGAACACTATTTACAATAGCTAAGCTTTGGAAACAGCCCAAATGCCCAAAAATAGATGACTGGATCAAGAAGATGTGGTACATATACACCATGGAATATTACTCAGCATTCAAAAAAGATAAACACATGCAATTTGCAGCAACATGGATGGCGCTGGAAGGGATCATGCTCAGTGAAATAAGCCAAAAAGAAAAAGAAAAATACCGGATGGTCTCACTCATAGCAGGAATCTAGAATACTTAAATAAGGGACCAGGAAAATGAATAACTATAAGAAAGTGAAAATCAAAATCAACAAAAACTATGAACCAGAGACACTTTTTGGGAGGTGGGGGGCGGGAGGTGAGGGATTGGGGTCAGAATGGGGGGATTGCAATTGTATGGGGAATATAAAAATAAAATTTATTAATTAAAAAAAATAAAAATAAAAATAAACTTAAAAAAAAGAAAAACAACTAAGAACAGTGAAACTTGTTTGTTCTTTATAACAATCTTTTTTTTGTTAGGGTATATATAATTTGGTAACAAAAAATCTAAGGCAAATGTTATTAACCATTCTAGGGTCTATCTCTTGGTTCCTTCTGCATTTTATTTTAAATGGTATCTTCAATTTTCAAAAATATTGTTCATGTTGGCACCTTTCCTAGTTTTCTAGAAATAAGCCAGTTGAGGGAAAATATATTTATTGATCAGAGATTGTTAGTGTTCCCAATTCTACATGTTCCCTATGTTCATGATATTAAATGAAGCAGATAATGTCAGGTGGGCATGTGACTCCACAATAGTAGACTAGATTTCCATTATCTGGTAGTGCTATGACTAAGTTTGTTTAAATAGGATATAGCAGAAGTGGTTTGTACAACTTCTAATTAAACACACAGCTCGTTACCTGTGACAATTTCAAACCTCTCCTTTGCTGGACTAGAACAGAGGATTTAAGAAGAGATCTAACCTTGACCATGCAAATGATAACATCTGTAATTCTTAATTTCATGAGGTCCATCAATGAAAGAATTTGTGGAGAGAATCCAAGTGGGGCATGAATGTGGAAAAGAATAGTTATAAGTTATAATGTGAAATAGAATAGTTAATTTTCACTATCCTATATCTAAAAATTAGCATTCATTTTAATTATAAATATAGGAAAAGGCCATTGCAGTCATAGCAGTATCTATGCCTTATTCAAGATATAACAAATCTTTTCTTATCATATTATAGTTGAGTATGCATCAAGATAGTGTTTATGTTTATCCTTACTGGGGAATTTTGGTAATTTTTAGATAAACCACTTAGTCTTGAAATTTAATGTGCTAATAAAGAACCATATATATTCATATGTCATGAATTTACTCTCGATATTTTAATATAAATGGGTATTTTATTATAATTCTATTTTATATTGTTCAATTAAAATATTAATCAAAGGTATTCATGAACTTTTGAGTAGAGCCAAAGGCATCCATGGTTCAAGAAGCGCTGTTGTCTCACCACTGTGCTATCACTGTGTATTTGTTTTCCAGGGCTGCAGTAACTAAGTACCAAACAATAGAATAAAATTGGTCTCACAGATCTGGGTGCTGGAAATTTGAAATTAAGGTTTTGGCTGGACAGTGCTCTCTCTTACTTCTAAGGGAGTCCTTTCAAGCCTCTTTCAGCTTCTGGTACCCTCCAGGCATTCCTAGGCTTATAGATGCTTGACTCCAATCTCTGCTTTCTTCTTGACTTGGAATTCTTCCTGTGCATCTGTTTGTTCATTGGGTCTTCCCTCTTTTAAAAGGCCACCAATTATTTTGAACTAAGGGCTCATGCAAATCCAGTATGACCTCTTAACTAATTATACCTGCGAAGACCCTATTTTTAAATAAGACCACATTCATAGATACTGGGGCCTAGGGTTTCAAGATCTCTTTATGGGGGACGCAACAGAATCAATAATGCTTGGGAAGAACATGCATTTTTCATGTAATTTAAATCATTCTATGAGGCCTCTATTTTGTAAGTTTAGTCTGAGGTTGGATAAAAATATACTTTGTCACCAAAATTAAGATAACTCAAATTTAGATATTAACAGAACACCCATCAAGTTCTGATTGCTCAACTAAATAATTATCCCTAGTATTTTCCAGTCTATATTAACTGTATTCTCTGATCAATTGACAGAATAATTCCTGAAGGACAGGAGTCCAATATATATCCTATTTTTGTTAATAAAATTTTATTGCAACATAGTCACATTTATTTATGTATCATCTGTAGCTGCTTTCACACTACAATAGCAAAGTTGTATAGTTGCCACAAAGACTGTCAGCACACAAAACCTAAAATATTTGCTCTCTGATCCTTTACAGAAACAGTTTGCCAACCCCTCTTCTTGAACATGAGAGGAATGAGCAAGAAGTTTGATTTTGTCCCACTTGTTCTCTGTGCTATGAGGATGCAAGAATCATCATTTCCGAATTTGAAGGACAAACCAGGTAGGAGAACATGACCACACCTTAATCTTAGTCTATGGATTACTTGGAACACAACATTTAGTCAGAGGACAGATACACCTGTCGTTGAAATATATTATCTAATGGTAAAACCAGACAGAAAGAGAACACACAACTGATAGGTTTTCTTAATAAGGAGAAAGCAATAATAAATTAAAGCTTCTGTTAATAAGAAAAATGATTATTTCAAATCAAGAGCAAAATTCTAATACCAACAATCTTCAGTATACTTGCGTATTTCTTACTTCCACTAGCATTATTAATGGGGCTATGGTTTGACCTGACAATGAGAATAGCTTCCCTTGTGGCATTTTGGCAGTTCTATTTCTGTTCTTTGAGAAATAAAGAAGCAGACAAAGGATAAAAATCCTTACTTGAGCTGCTGAAACAATAACACAGTGTGAAGAATTTCCAGTTACTCAGGAGCTCAAAGGATCCCATTTTTGTGGCACTTGAGTACTGGATACTTGATGGACACTCACTGAAAAGACTTTAGTGCCTTGAAATCAGCATTCATTTGGGAGACTAGCACTGCCTTTGGGGTTCTATAGACAAGGGACTATAGCAATGAAATTTTTTTGGAGAGGAAAAAAATATCTCATGTGTAGCAATCACTGAAGGCCACAGTCTAGCAGCTAGTATGTTGTGTTTGGGTGCATTGTGGAAGTAATAGGGAACTTGGAAATCAGAGACTCAGCTAAGCTATTACAGGTACCAGGACTTTATTGCCTTAGCCACATTCTCTTGGGCTTACTGATCAAGAAAATGTTCTAATTTATAATGTTGTTATTTTTAATAAATATTTTTCAACATAGCTGGGGAGGGAAAGTAGATAAAACAATAAAGCTGACACTAATTTAAGAATAGGACTAAGATACAAAGGATTACAGTAATTGGCAGAATTTAGTGGGACTTGAAAAAAATGCTAGAAAACCTAAGTCTTGAAAGCATTATTGACATTTCTAGTAGATAGACATTATCCTACTCCCATTCTGTTCTTGACCGGAATGATGATATCCCTTGATCTAACCCATAATGAATCACCTTTAAAAGACTTTTTTCTTCTGTTATCTTCTCAATTCTCCCCACCCCCACACACCCAGTTTTCATCTTCTCTTCTTTTTTCTATCTGTCTTTATTAAAAACAGATTCTGTTTGGGTATTTTCATCTTCATAGAGACATGACAAATGTTACTACACACTATACCATGGGAAAAGAGCTTAAAGTGTAACAAAAGACTCATTAGATACTTTCTGAACTCTACATTAAGGAAAGTGAATTTTAAAGTGAGTAGAATAATATTTAAGAAAGATCCTTGAAGCATAACCAGTGAGGTTCTAAATAATTTACCCAAAGCATTCATGACCGTATTTAGAAAGTCCAGGGGAACTCCTTATCAGGCATCCTAAGTGTGCTCTGTATAAACCTTGATCTTCAAAATGCAATCCATGAAAGGAAAAAGAGTGGGCTAAGCTAAAGTAGTAAACAAACCTGGAGGAAGGAAAGTAGAAGGGTTTTAGAGGATGAAGAAGAGAACATTTGGGAATAGGAAGTGTTAGATGGGGAAAGTAAATTGAAAAGAAAGGTAAAAACCAGACTGTAAAAGAACTTGGACATTTATTTACTGTAATTTAGCAATTATCTACCTATTATGTGCTCTCTCCAGTGAAAATACTTTTGGAACAAATATGTAAGACATATCCCATCCTTAAGCAGTGTATAGCCCTGTGGTAGAGATAGGCAGATAAACAATTTCAATTCCAAATGATAAGCATTAACACAGAATGCCCAAGTATGAGAAATCAGAAAATAGATACTTTAAGGAAATGCTCCTGGTGGGAATGATGCCTACAACATGCTCTAAAGACTGCGTAGAAGCCAGACTGGTTTAGAAAGTTGAGAAGGGCATCTTATGCAGAGGGGCTGGGATGAAAACCATAAAAGGGAAAGGTGAGACATATTCACTAGCAATTCAGTATTACTACAGCATATATCATTAAGTGTAGAGGTTATTAAATCAGCTTAGAGATTCTAGAAAGCCCCAGGTATTTGAGTCTTTGAATGCCAGCTAGGGAGACCTACAGACAAGAGGGAGATAATAGGAGTTTAGGGTAACAGTCATACATTGAATTATTGTGAGTTAGAGTGGATAACAATTTAAAAGCAAGACTGTATGAATATAGGAAGTCTGGAAAAAGAGGGGAGAATTGACCAGATTGGTGGTTTTAACACTTGGAAACTCATCATAAATGTAGATTTTATGTCTGTGTAACTGAGAGATTTATGTCACCATTAACAGGGGAGAAGGAGTCAAAAAGCCTTTTTTAGTTTTAGAATGTGATGAGAAATTTAAATTTTGATTCAGATACATGAGTATGTGGTACTTATGAATATTTACATTATCATTATTATGCCCTTATGAATGTGTAAAAAATTGATCTGGTATAAAGCATCAACTCAAATTTATTTATTTATTTATTTATTTATTTTTTAAAGATTTATTTATTTATTTATTTATACAAGCACTGGGTACATTCAGAAGTGTGGGAGGGTGAGAGAATTCACCAGAGCCAGAGCGGGGAGCAGAGCAGGCAGAAGGACTGAAGTACACTGCTGAGGGGAGCAGCGGGCGGCAGGAGAGGTCTACGCGCCATGTGGGACCCTCCTCCGGTGGCCGGGGAGCAGCCGGGGATCGAACCGGCGTGCAGAGGCTGCGGGCAGCTTCCCAACCCAGCGCTCAACAGCTGCGCCACCGGGGAGGCCCTCAACTCAAATTTAAAGTGACAGGACAATCTAGTAGAAAAATTAAACAGGCAGTTAGAAATTCAATTTTGAGTATTTGGCAGACTCTTGTGATCATCATAGGCCTTGAGTTCAGGTTTAAGGCACATTAGACAAATTTCTAAAATACTGGTGTATAGCAATATATTCTTTTCCTAAAAAATATCCAATTTTATATTTTTGGAGTTTAGTTCTCCTACACCCTTTGTAGAAAAGACCATTTGAAAATAGCCATTCTCATCCAAATACTCAGCATTGTATTACAATTTTGCTTATTAGACTTAATATGGAAAACAATTACAGAAATCAGAAATGTTACCTACCTGTCCTCTATGCAAATTTTAGGCTTATCTCATATGCAGTAATTTTCAGCATTTCATTAGTAGAAGCCTGTACTCATTTTCCTCCCAACTAATATCTTGATTATGAATATACAAGCAACTGGTTTCCACTGGTGCTAAAAAATTGTTGAGAAATTTGGAAGACATAGACACTTATCTTACTGCTGGAACACACACTTAAAGAGAGAGGGTCTTTATATATCTCTTCCCATTGCCAAGAACAATGAATTTGCAGTAAGTCATATTCTGTTGAATAAATTCATTAATTTGTAAATTGATGATTTATGAATAATACATCTATTTAATGGAATTTTTTCTAATAATTTAGTTATATGATTGCTTTATTTAATGCCTTCAATATCTGGCATATGAAAACTTTCTGGGTAAGTGAATGTTTTAGGTAGCTGAAGCTAATCTCTCAAACCTCTTTATTTTAGCCACTTTTGATAAACATCTTTTCAAAATTGTATTACATACTTAGATTCGAGAATAGGTTTGAATTGATTTAACCATTTCATGATGACTCAAGTCCATTATAATAAACATTAATCACTGTACTTTGCAGCAAAACAATGTAGACCTTAGGGACCATTGAATTAGACAGAATGGTTTGCATCTAATATCTAATGGACACAAATTGCAGCATTTTTCTGGTTGGTCTTCTGTTCTCTACTGCTTTTCTTCTGTCACCTGTCACTCTTAGTTGCCAGGGAAACCAGACAACCACATTTGTTAAAACAGTGATCTTAATATTAAACATGTAACACCTGAATCTGCATTTGTTACATGGATTCTCCCAGGTAACTGATTTCATAGACTATGGTTAGTTGTCATATTCCCCTTTTCAAGCACTCCTGGAAATTTCTGTAATGAGAAAAGATACTTTTGAAAGTTACATTGTGATAATTAATACATAATTATAATAACTCATATTAAATAATGTTTGTAAGTTCCATTAGGCATTGAGATTTTTTGGTATCATTTCTTCTTCCTTCATAAAGATTGATGATGTATTTCCTTTCCTGCACTGATATTGTAGACACTTTGTGTGTGTGTGTGTGTGTGTTTGTAAGTGTAAAAAGTGTCCTTGCTTTGGAATCCAGTCTATTTATCTTGATTCCATATTACTCTTTTTTCCCTTTGAATTTATATATCAGGCATTATGGAGGGTAAATAGCTTATTACCTTCCCTATGTCAGTTCTTACATACAAGACACATTAGAGTCAAAAATGATCTTTCAGATCTGTTCAACTCAGTTATCCATATGCTTTAGACATCCTTTCCTAACATTTACTTTGGTTTTCCTGAAATCCTCAAACCCCATGGCTTACATTTAGTCTCTATTAAAATTCTCTCTGACTCATGGATTAGAAGAATTAACACTGTTAAAATGGCCATCTTATCCAAAGCAATATGCAGATTCAAAGCAATCCTTGTTAAGTTTCATTGACATTCTAAAAGAAATATAAAAACCATGATAATATCAATAGATACCGAGAAAGCTTTTGACAAAGTGCAACACCCACTCATGATAAAAGCCCTTGAAATTCTTGGGATACAAGGAACATAACTCAACATCATAAAGGCCATATATGACAAGCCAACAGCCAATATCATTCTCAATAGTGAAAAGCTGAAAGCATTTCCATTAATATCTGGAACAAGACAAGGATGTCCACTCTCACCACTGCTTTTCAATATAATCCTGGAAGTCCTAGCCAGAGCAATAAGACAAGAGAAAGACATCCAAGGAATCCAAATAGGAAAAGAAGATTCAAACTATCACTATTTGCAGATGATATGATAATATACATAGAGAACCCCAAAAGCTCCACAGAAAAACTAATTCAACTCATCAATCAGTTCAGTAAAATGGCAGGATACAAAATCAACATGCAAAAGTCAGTAGCCTTCCTATACACAAACAATAAATCTTAAGAAGAAGAAATCAAAAAAACCATCCCTTTTATTATCGGAACAAAAAAAATCAAATACTTGGGAATAAATCTAACAAAAGAGGTAAAGGACCTATACAAAGAAAACTATAAAACACTGTTAAAAGAAATAGAAGAAGATACAAAGAAATGGAAAGACATCCCCTGCTCATGGATAGGAAGAATAAACATTATTAAAATGGCCATCCTACCAAAAGCAATGTATAGATTCAATGCCATTCCAATAAAAATTTCAATGTCATTCTTCAAAGAAATAGAACAATTATTGATGAAATTCATATGGAATCACCAAAAACCCCGAATAGCCAAAGATCTCCTGAAAAAAAAAAAGAAGGGAATGGAGGCATCACTCCCAGACTTCAAACTATACTACAATGCCATAATCATCAAAACTGCCTGGTATTGGAACAAGAACAGACACACAGACCAATGGAATCAAATAGAAAATCCAGAAATAAACCCACAGATATATGGCCAACTAATCTTTGACAAAGGAGCAAAGAATATGCATTGGAGCAAAGAAAGTCTGTTCAATAAATGGTGCTGGGAAAACTGGGTTGCTACATGCAAAAGAATGAAGCTTGACTACTATCTAACACCATGCACAAAAACCAACTCAAAATGGGTTAAAGAACTAGACATAAGACCTGAAACCATAAAATACAAAGAAGGAAACATAGGCGAAACACCACAGGATATGCACATCAAAGACATCTTTACAGACACATCACCCAAAGCAGTGATAGTGAAGGCAAAGATCAACAGCTGGGACTACATCAAAGTAAAGAGCTTCTGCACAGCAAAAGAGACAATAACAAAAACAAAGAGAAACCCCACCAACTGGGAGAACATTTTTACACACAACATTAATGATAAATGACTGATCACAAAAATCTACAAAGAGCTGATGAAACTCAACAAAAACAAATAAAATAATCAATCTAGTCAAAAAATTGGCAGATGAGCTAAAAAGAAACTACTCTGAAGAGGAAATGCAAATGTCCAACAGGCATATGAAAAAATGTTCAGCATCACTTGTAATCAGGGAAATGCAAATCAAAACCACAATGAGATACCGTCTTACACCAGTGAGAATGGCACATATTAAAAAAAACTAGCAACAACAAATGTTGGCGAGGATGTGGAGAAAAAGGAACTCTCCTGCACTGTTGGTGGGAGTACAAACTGGTCCAACCACTATGGAGAGCTGTGTGGAGATTTCTGGACCTACTAAACATAGAGCTTCCATATGATCCAGCAATTCCACTCCTAGGTATTTACCCAAAGAACACAGAAACATCAATTCCAAAGAGCACCTGCACTCCTATGTTTATAGCAGCACTATTTACAATAGCTAAGCTATGGAAACAACCCAAATGCCCAAAAATAGATGATTGGATCAAGAAGATGTGGTACATATACACCATGGAATATTACTCAGCATTCAAAAAAGATAAACACATGCAATTTGTAGCAACATGGATGGAGCTGGAAGGGATCATGCTCAGCGAAATAAGTCAGAAAGAAAAAGAAAAATACCAGATGGTCTCACTCAGCAGGAATCTAGAAAACTTAAATAAGGGACCAGGAAAAAGAATAACTATAAGAAAGAAAATATCAAAATCAACAAACAACTATGAACCAGAGACACTCTATGGGGGCTGGGGGGCGGGAAAAGTAGGGCTTGGGGTCAAAATAAGGGGATTGTAATTGTATGGGGAATATAAAAATAAAATTTAAATTAAAAATATTTTAAAAAATGAACAAAAAAGTTTCATTGACATTCTTGTAAGAATAGAATCAATAATACTGAAATTAATTTAAAACCATGAAAGACCCCAACTAGCCAAAAAGCAACCCTGACAAAAAATGCATAAGGTGTTAATATTGTGTTCCCAGACTGATTCAAACTATTCTACAAAACTATGATAATAAAAACAATATTATTCTAGAAAAAAACAGAGATATAGATAAATGAAATAGAACTGAGGACAGAGAAAAAAACCCACACTTACATGAACAATTAATCTCCAACAAAGCAGCCAAGAATGTACACTGGAGCAAGGAAAGCCTCTTCAATAAATGGAGTTGGGAAAACTGAATAGCCACATGCAAAAGAATGAAAGTATACCACTATTTCACTTCATACCAAAAATTAATTCAAAGTGAATTAAAGACTTGGATATAAGACTTGAAACCATAAAATATATAGAGGAAGACACAAAAAACACTTCATGACACTGGCTTCAGTGATATCCTTGAGCACTCATCCACAACAGCAAAGAAACAAAAATAAATATAAACAAATATAACCATCGAACTAAAAATCTTCACAGTGAAGAGAACTATCAATAAACAAAAAGACACCCTACTATATGTTAGAAAATACTTGCACACCATATATCTCTCAAGAGGCTGCTATCTATGATCTATAAAGAACTTATACAACTCAATAAAAAGAAAACAATTCAATCAAAAATGGACAGACTTGCTAACTAGGCACTTCTCCAAAGACATACAAGCACATGAAAAAATCCTCATCATCACTTATTATAAAGGAAATGCAAATCAAATCCACAATAAGCTACCACAACTGTGACGCTATCACAAAGACTAACACAAGTGTTGGTAAGGATGTGGAGAAATAGGAACCCTTACATATTGTTGGTGGGAATGTAGGCTAGCTCAGCCTCAATGTAAAACAGTGTGGAGGTTCCTCGAAAGATGAGAAATGGATCTGCCATGTGATTCAGTAATTCCACTTCTAGGTAGCAATCCAAAGAATGCAAAACACTAAATTGAAAGAAATGTATGCATTTTTATATTCATTGCAGCACGATTTACAAAATCCAAGTATGGGGGCAACCTAAGTAGTCAAAGACAGATAAGTGGATTAGGAAGAAGTGGTATATACACACAATGAATGCTACACAGCTATTAAAAAATAGATGAAATCTTGCTATTTGTGACAACATGGGTAAAACTGGAGGGGATTATGCTAAGTGAAATAAGTTACAAGGAGAAAGACAAAGACTAGATTGTGTCACTTATTTTGAAATATAGAGAAACAAAACAAAGAGTCAAAACAAAACCAATAAATCTGAGTTAAGGGTAGCAGAGGGGGAGAGGGAGGGAGAGACCAGAGTTAGGAGGGGCTCAAGGGACTATGGTGGAGAAATATGGGTACCTTGTTGAGGCTACAGTGTGGTAACATGATACTATACCTCTGCAGGGTATGATACTATACCTGCAGGGTATGATACTATACCTCTAAATCATATATAGCATTATTAACCAATTTTGCCATAATAATAATAATTAATAATAATAATAATAATAATAATAATAAGAAGAAGAAGAAGAAGAAGAAGAAGAAGAAGAAGAACCCATGGCCAGAAACTGCTGTGTAATTCTTATTTCCTGTCATGAACCTCTCTCCCACTATAATGTTGACTTCCTTGCTGTTTATCAGATTCATCTGTAAGGTTTTTGTGTTTGCTTTTCTACTCCAATGCTTATTTCCCTATATTCTCATAACTTGCTTTCCTCATACCTTCAGCTCAAAGTTATCTTTTCCTTGACCATCCTAGTAAAAAAGCATGCATACTCTTTTTATTTATCCTCATCAGATTCTGTTATAATTGCTTTGTTAATTTTATATACATTTATCTGTACATCCCTAATCCAAGAAGACTCTTGAGAAAAGGAGCTTCGTTTGCCTATATGTGTGTGTATGTATATGAATGTATATATGTATATGAATGTTATGTGCTGGAAAGATACTTAACATTTAAACAATCCTTAATACGTAAGTGTGGGATCAATGAATGGATGAATAATGGCCTTTGGGTCTCCCAATGATTTGCTAGGTTCTTTTAGAGAAATATTTTTCTCTAATCTACCCATAAACTCTTTTGTTTCTACTTATTTACCCTTTAATGTTTACTTTAGTCAAATATACACTAAATCAATTTGTTCTGTCCTGAGGATAATTCCATGCCCAACCTATAATACATAATCTTTGTGACATCTACTTTCTCTGATGCTCAGGAGCCTTTTATTGCCGTAATTTGGGCCTTTGGTTTTGGTTGAAGCTGATTGTGGTTACCTACAGCCTCATTGCCAGTTAACATAGGAATTACTATATAGATTTTATTGTTTGAAATAGTAGAAGTTTTTGAGTAAAGACATATTCAGGAAATCATGCTTGATGTATATTGGTATTTTATTTAGTTTCTCAGCATGATTGAACCAAATAAAAGCAATTTTACTTTTCTATTTTTTACATTAATAAGTTGTTTACATAACACTTGGTGAAATGGTATTGAAAAATAGAGGTAGATGTAAGTAAATATAAATAGTGAAGTGGATGAAAGTATATTTTTTCATAGATCTCATTTGGAAAGTTGAGGGATAGTGGAGAGAGCAGAAATTTCTGAAGCAGAAGAATTAAAAGGAAAGTTGAAGCAAACATTCGTTTTTATATTGATAAATGACTAAAATTATATAAATGGACTAAATAAATAAAATAAATGCAATCAATACATTGTATTGTAATACCAGTTCTAATACATCATACTTATTATAGGAGTGATTCAATATATTGAAATCTCTTTACTGTTAAGTTTTTCAGAGATTGACTTAAACCTAGATTAAGTGTGCCATAGACTTGGATGTTATTATTTTCAAGGATAACATGAGTGAAAAAGTAAACTTATAGAATAGTTATTGCAATTCATGAATATTGCTCTTGTGAGACATAATCTCAAAAATATTGCAAGGTGTTACAGGTAAAACAAAAATACTTTAAGTCAAAGTTAATCACTATTTTGAAAATTGAATTGGTTTACACATTAAATATTGTGTGTGTGTTTATGTGTGTGTTTGTGTGTGAAGTGCTCAAGTTTCAACAGGATAGCTAAGTCTATTCATTACCTAGCTAAAATATTTTTCCCCTAATAATGAAACACTGATTTTACTTAAGGTGGTTATGTTGTAGAGCAAAAACAAAACCAAAACAAATGTATTTACCTTAGTCTGCTGTTTTGTGTAAAGAGGAAAAGTTGGAAATCCCTAGGTGAGGCTTCTAGGACTCAGTTGACTAGTATTTTTTTTTTTAAGATTTATTTATTTATTTATACAAGCACTGGGTACAGTCAGAAACGCGGGAGGGTAAGAGAGAATCCACCAGAGCTAGAGCGGGGAGCAGGAGCAGAATAGATAGACTGATGAAATACACTGCTGAGGGGAGCAGCGGCCGGAAGGAGAGGTCTAGTGAGCCATGTGGGACCCTCGCCCGGTGGCCAGGGATCGAACCAGTGCTGCAGAGGCTGTAGGCAGCTTCGCAGCCCAGCGCTCAACCACTGCGCCACTGGGGAGGCCCTGACTAGTATTCTTTATTTGAACTCTTTGCCCTTTCCCTTCTTTCTGCCAGAAAAGTGGAGAAGATGGGGTGAACTCCAGTAGCCATCTTGGGGATTAAATTATTGGAGGTCCAGTAGCAGCCTCAGTTATTGGTTATTGTATCAGAGGGTTTTTGTTCCTATCCAGATTTCATTCATATAAATTGTCATACCTTGAATTTCTGAAGTTTCTGTTACTAGTAGCTGAATCCAATTCCAATATTATACAGATAGTCTTCAAGTAAAATTTGACGAGGTATCTGTTCTCTATAGTTTTCACAACCTTGCCTTTCCCCATATGTTAGGTGTATTATCAAGCCAGTTTCCCTCATGGAAAAAAAAATAGCTAGGAAGCTAGGAATTCTAGATATCATATCCATACACTATATTGCCAGAGCAAAGAAGAATTCTATTTGTTATTTAAATCAAATCTGGTCATCCCTGGTAGCACAGGGGTTAAAGTCAGTGCTATCAGGCTGTCACCAGCCACTGCAACATGAATTCGATCCCTGGCCGGGGAGCTAACCCACATGGCACAGCAGACCTCTCCTGTCTTGCAGCTCCCCTCAGTAGCATATTTCAGTAGATCCACCTGTTCTGCTCCCCACTCTGTCTCTTGGTGAATCCTCTCACCCTCCACACCTCTGACTACACCCCAATTCTTATATGCCTAAATAATTAAAAATAAATCTTTAAAAAAGTATATCAAATCTGTGAGTTTCTCTTATTTATCCTAACTGAACCAGTTTTTGGGCAAAAGGTATGGATTATTATATTTAGGCTAACCATCCCAATCCAATACCATCCCCCAAAGGATGAAATGTAATGTTAAATATCTGCAAAGTGGAGTTTTGGATATGTTTTTGTTAACATATTATTATTATTTTATAAAAACAATTCAAAATCATTTAGAAAAAATACAAAAAATGTAGAAAAGAATGTCATCATTTATAGCTCCAACAGCAACATAGTCATCACAAATTAATTGTATACTTTATATTGTTCATGAATTCTTTTTAGGGGTCAAAAGTAGTCAAAATTATTAGTCTTTTCATTTATAGTAACTTTCAGCATTTTGCAGTTTTGTTCTTTCATCTTTTGAATAATTTCATTTAGTTATTTTGTTTTCAGACGTTTGGTGATTGGAGGAGAATCTAAATTTCATTTCTAAATGATTAAATAATTATCCTATAGTGATTAACTCCCCTAGTTTCCTAATAAGTGATGGTATCCTTATTTGATTTAAATTTTCTGTAATAGGGTCTTCTTGCAAAGACCCTTTCTATTATCCATCTGTGAGTTCTGGATGCAATTCCATATTTCTTTGAGTATCCTCTTTTCATAGTTTTAATGTTTCTTTTTTATATAAAGATTCATTTATTTGTTTATGCATACAAGAACTGGGGTATAAGCCAGAGGTGTGGGTGGTTGAGAGGATTCACCAGAGAGAGTGGGGAGGGAACAGAACAGGTAGGTCTACTGCAATACACTGCTGAGGGGAGCAGTAGGCAAGGCAGAAGAGGTCTACTGTGCCATGTGGGTTGCTCGCTGGCCTGGCAGGCGGGGATTGAGCTCATGCTACAGTGGCTGGTGATAGCCTGATAGCACTGTTTTTAACCCCTGCACCACCAGGGAGGTCCAGTTTTAATGTTTCTTAACAGAAGCCCACTGGGGCCTTCCCTGGTGGTGCCGGTTCGTTTCCCAGCCGCTGGCAAGGGCCCCACCAAAAAAAAAAAAAAAAAAAAAACAACAACAAAAAAACTACACACACACAGAAGCCCACTGCTATCAATATTACTTTCCAAATTTTTTTTAGACATTCTAAATTTTTGGGGATGTTCTAGAGTCATTCTATAAAGTTAAAAATTATAAATGGGTCTTTTCATTAGAATTATCTATATATCTATAAATTACTTATGGGAAACGATGTTTTTGTAGATTCTGTTTTCACATTCAGAACAGTGGTTGGTCTTTACACATTTAGAACTTCTTTTATGTTGCTATCAGTTATAAACCTGCAGGAGACAGATCACACACCCAAAGGATGATTAAAGAGATAAAGGGACAATTTCCAAAGATATGGAAGTGAAGATGAGCAAGGATGGTGAAGTACCTTGATACTAGTAACAGTAGGAAACCATTATCACTTCTTCACTTGAAGGGGTAAGGAGGGGCAATATTTACCAAAATGCTGTGAAATCTATAACAGTAAAATAGGGTTACCTGACAGAAATTGCAACCTTTGGCATGGGGTTCAACCATCACCAACCCTCAGGCCTCTGAGAGAGAGAACTGACATAAGAAATACCTCAAGCACTCTCTCCAACTGTCCGCTCAAAACAACTCAAAATGATTACATACACATAAGATGTATGGGGCATACTATGGTGTATAAATGTATGAACTGCTGTTTACTCTATTGAGAGTGAAGATTGGTGAAATGGTGATGAATTTCGCTATAAATTGAATCTTCTTAAAACCAATCTTTACATTTTAATGACAACTACAAATTTCGACTATTCAATTAAAAATAATTTTTAAAAACTTAAAAAAAAATTATAACAGAAGTACAGAGAATTTCTGGGATTGCATTCATGTGCAATAAATTAGTGAACTAAAAATAAAAAGGTAAGATCCATCTCAGAACCTTTTTATTTTTAGTTTACTAATTTATTATAGTAACACAATAATGAATAATGATTCAAATTCAAGACAGAGAAGAATAAGTTCTACTTCAAACCAAACTGATGAATTTTAGAGTAAAGAATTAATGTGTAAAGCTATTGTTCAAAAGGTCAAAGGAAATTGAAAAATTGTCAAGATAATGTTCAAAAATTTATTAGAATAATGATGAATTTTCCCCTTACCAGTGCTTATCAAAATGAAAACAATATATTAATTTTAAAGTTTTACTTCAAATTAACATGGGTTGAATGAGTCAAATGATCTAATCAACATTTGCATGAATTTCACTCTATAAATTCTTGAAAAAAGCTATAGGCATCTTGATTCTCTTAAGATTTATTTAGTACACCAATTTTGCTGCTTTTTTCTGACTTAAAATGACTTTCCTATCACCATGTATTTCACACGGTATTCATTATTTTTGTGCTTTTATTTGAACACTAACCATAGAATGAATATTACAATTCATACAAACTATAATAGCCACCCTAATTTATCTTTTTATTTTCTTATTTTAAGTAAAATTTTATGGTTAGATAATAAAATATTGCATACATGGAATATTTGCATTTTCATAGAGAATAGCCCTGAAACTAAGATCATATCTATTTTCTTGGTAGCAGAACTTATCATCTAATTCAGTTCTGATAGATAACGTTATTTCTCCATACACACTCAGTGATTCTTTAACCGTAATTCTAGCAGGAGTGACTGTGGGTCTATTTGCTAAAATCAAGAAAAATGTCAAAATGATTTATCAATTAAGGTAATATTCATGATGACTAAATTCTGTTTGACAATCCAGTCAGTTTGTGTATACAGACAAGCTCAATTACAAAACCTTAATATTTATTTCATATTTTATATCCTATTACCCTAGTGAATTTTTCAGTTTTCAAGTAGTTTCAAATTGCCACATTTCAAGTTACATCCCAATACATATTTTTGGTACAGCACCAGTCTATAATGTATAGCAGGAGACTATGGTCCAGAAATCTAGATGTGAATCCAAACCACTCAGTTTCCACTTTATTTTTTTCAACTACACAAAGGTATGCTCTAAATGGCCTTCTTATGAGTTTCATTTCTTTGCCAAAATGAAGAGAGCAAAATAATCCCATGGATAATGAGACCATTAAACTATTAAAATAAAATTTGTATCTTGAAGGGAGTCACCCTCCATTCATTGTTCATTTGTTCCATGGTTCAATGAATAATCTAAATAGTACTGCAAAATTAAATTTTTATTTAGTGCTGATGAAATATTTATTTATTAAAAATGTAGTCATCTGCAATCAAATTTTTACTTCAGTCTCTATATTTGGAATCTGCTGATAGTTACTGGAAGCTGTTGGGGATTGGAACACTCAGCACTATTGTATTGTGATCAATAATTAAATTTAGTGCTGACATGCATCTAGTTTATGCAGCAGTCTCTGACAATCCCATCTTGCAAAATTAATCCTTTCCAATTTATTTAATAGAGGACATGAACAATAAAATAATTCAGATGAGTACCAATGCAGGATTATTTCTGGTCAATATTACTTTATTATAAATTGGGTCCACATACTCATTAGTAAATTAACTGTCAAATCTGAAAACAGCCTTTTTTGTGTTTAAAGGTAATTATTGGTACTGAAGACAAGAAGGTACTTAACCTTGCTGTACAGTTGTCCTTACCACAGTGTTTTTTATTCTAGGCTATAACTAACCCATCAAAGCTGCAGAGAGAAAATAATTAGTGATATTAAATGGATGGAATTTTAACTATTACAAAGCCAAACTGTATAGATATAGATAACTCTGTAATCATAGGTTATTGTAATTATTTGAAGTGTGAGTTTATTTTGGACATATTTTACTTTTACCACAAGAAAAATCTACTGGAAAGAACAGAAACATTGATGCAAAAAGAATTCTATAGAAGAAACATAGGTTAGAAGTGGCTGATTTTTTTCATGAAAATCTTATCAAAAATTGCTTCTGATTTTCCAGGAGATTGGATAACTTGTAGTTTCTTTAAAATTGTCTTTTGAAAAATAAAGTATCTTTCATGTGATATAATGTTTTCTCACACTTTTATGTTTTTTACCATATTAATTAACCAGTTTAGTCACTGCTTGAACTCATTAATTTATTTTTTAAGAAGTAACTTACACAAAATCATTACTTGTGTTTTTTCTTGCCTTTATTACTTTCATATACATTTAGAAAAGTTTGAATAGATGCCATCCTATTATATCAATGCAGGCAAGTAGAATTAGTATAATTATCTTTTAAATATTATTCTTCAAAAAAAGGGAAAAGGCAAAGCATATTGAACTTATATATATCCTATTGTATTATACATGTTTCTATATCAGACAAGTAGGAGGCATTATTTTTCATTTGTTTGTACCAAATACAAATTTGATGGAGAAGTGCTGAGTCTTATTGTATTGATCGCTGCTACACCTATCAAAGAATTGAAACAGAGTGAAGAGACAGTGGCATATATTCATTCTATTGATGTTGTATGCTATCAATAATCTGCGCCTCAAAAAGTCCTCAAATCACATTTGTTAACTGTTTCATCTGTTTATTAAATTGTTCAGAATTCACAAAGAACACCAGTAGCCTTTTTGTATCTTGATATAAACCTATATTTTAATCACTGAACTGTATTCAGACTAGAGAGACCATGAACAAATGATAAATAATAAAAATTCACCTTGTTAAATAATACACAGCTGACAGAAAAAAAAATGGCTGTAGTTTATTCAGCTTATCCAGTCATTCTCAGAAATAAGATAAAAATATAGATAACCTCTAAAGAAATACCTTGCAGTTATCAACGTTATTTTCATGACCAGATGTTGTCTTAAAATACTGTTTTTTATATTATGACTAAATGTAGTGGCTACATAATTGAGGCCTTTGAGAAATACCATTGTGGTCTGTGTAAAACATTGCCAAATGATCAAGGGCTTGGGAATGTTTTGCTTACTTTACCCTTGTAGAATTTATAATGCACACTTTAGTTCCCTTATTTCCCCTAGTTCAGACTCTCATCACATTTTGGAATGGTTACTGAAAAGATTTAGAACAATCTGCCCACCACACTTTAAGACATCGATACAGTCTGTGGCTCCTTGGAATACTATGTGTTCTTTATCTTCTCTTTGGTTCTCTGTATTGACTGTACACTAATTTACACTAAATAAAACTCCCTGATTCTGTTTTGGGTTTCCACTAACACTTTCTCAGCTCATTTTTGTGTGTGTGTGTGTGTGGTAAGAGAAAAAAGTCATCTGTTGACCATACTTAAAATGATTTTCACTGTCTTTTTATGAGGTTTTTTTCCTTTACCATCAGTATCATTAACATTGTGATATTTTTAACTAGTTCTTTGTGGATGACAACGTTGTGTGGTTCTCAAATTCAGTGAAACAGTCTCTGACCTCTAAGAATTTACCTCTTAAAAAAATCAATGTAAGTGACGTAGCACGCAGGAGTCAGCTAAGAAGTGCCCGCCCTTGCTCCTTCCTCTTTCCCGACTCCATCTTCGCAGCAGCAGTAGCTGTGACCACGCTCAGTCGCCGACATGCAGCTCTTTGTCCGCGCCCAGGAGCTCCACACCCTCGAGGTGACCAGCCAGGAGACGGTCGCCCAGATCAAGGCTCAGGTAGCCTCGCTGGAGGGCATCGCCCTGGAAGACCAAGTCGTGCTTCTGGCAGGCACTCCCCTTGAGGATGAGGCAACCCTAGGCCAGTGCGGGGTAGAGGCCTTGACCACTCTGGAAGTAGCCGGCCGCATGCTAGGAGGTAAAGTCCATGCTTCTCTGGCCTGTGCTGGGAAAGTGAGAGGTCAGACTCCCAAAGTAGCCAAACAGGAGAAGAAGAAGACTGGGCAGGCCCTGCGGCGGATGCAATACAATCGGCGCTTTGTCAATGTCGTGCCCACCTTTGGCAAGAAGAAGGGCCCCATGCCAACTCTTAAGTTTTTGTAACTTTGGCTTCTCTAATAAAGCCATTCCATCCAGTCAAAAAAAAAAAAAAATCAGTGTACATAAAGACTTACACTATTGGAATTCACTGAGGAGAAGGTGCAAGGGAAAATCGTATAATATGGACTTTTTAACTATAAAGCGTGCTCTTCTATTTAGCCAGGAGCTATTTCACTGCACTTGGTCATGGACAATTGTGTACAAGGCCATGGCTCTGTCCAACCTGAAGTTGCAGAATCATCTGGTCATATGGGAGAAGGGGAGGAGATTTGCCTGCTAGGTAGTGTTGACCCTCTATTTCATGAGCCAGGTTTTCACTTACAACATTCAGGGATGATAAGAATCAGCTTGCATATGAGAAAATTAGGAGGTGGAGCACTTTTACGGGGACATTTGTTAATATTGTAAGGCTAAAATTATATCCGGGAAAAGGGTATAATGAAGTTTTGTAAAATTTAGTTTTTATTTGTAAAGCCTTGCAACTAGAATATGGATGCTGAGCCTAGTGTCAAATGATCACTTCATAACCAGATCATGTCATCCCCCAGTTTGAAATTCTCCCATAACTCCGTATTTCACGTAGCCTAAAAGACAAAGTCCATATAAGCCTGTTCTCACATTGACCCTTTCTATCATTATTATTTCCTCAATGGTCCTCCTGTCAGTCACCCGGCCCAGGCTGCATTTGCTGTGTCACTCTCCCAGAATTACACCAGGTTTACTCCCATCTCAGAGCCTTGCACAGACTGAGAGAAACATTGCCCAAGTCCTTGCTTTGATGAACTATACTCTGCTCTGTTATTTCCCCATAGCATATCTTTTAAACAATGTAAGCTATATATATTTTTATATGCAATATAATTAATGTAATTGCATGCTTATATTAAATGCACACCCTATGATATCTTGGATCTCTCAGTGGTGAGTTGGTAGATACATAAATAGCCAGACCTCTGGTTGGGGGAGGCCTGATTTGTAACATAAGCCAGCTTCCATGGTGTAAATGTTCCTGTTTCAAGCTACCAAGTTTTAATGACCAGTTTGCAAAATTATTCAAAGTATAAAAATTAGCTCCTACAAACTATATAGTATACGTTAGCTTCAGTATACTACTGGGCATTTGTCTGTTTTGTTTTTGAGTGTATCCATAGTACAAAGAATGGTACTCACTGCTTAATATTTGATAATGATTGAATGATTGAGTGGATCTAGTAAATGATCTAAAAGTGGTCAGTCCAAAGCATAAATCTCACAATGGTAGTTCTCTACTTAAAATCCTTTCAAATATAAGAAGATGATATTCTTAGCAGATTGTAGAGAGCCTATCAAGATTCAGGCACTGTTGGATTCTGTGGTCTCTCTCAGCACCATTTTTGCATTACATTTTATGATATTACTAAAGAGAAAACTAGCATCATTCCTTGTCCAACCCACCTAGTTCCATTCCTTTGCAACTTGGCAAGTGCTTCTTCCAAAGCCTGAAAGACCTCTTTCGTAACATGTGCCTGATAAACAACTAAAATTCTTACAAAATTTACATAACTTAGGACAAAGTCAGTTACTCCCTCATTACTGCATTTGCTCTTTATACCTCCTTCTTCCTACAATTCTCATCATTCCTATATCACCTATACACTGATTTTTTGTTTTGGACACAGTTTTAGTTTTCATTTTTTCCTTCAAAAATATTTAAATTCTAAAAGTAATATATATGGTCCTTTTAAAAATTATAAAAAAAAGATAAATGTAAATAATAAAAGCTGAAGTTTCCTTTAATTCCTGTTTATATTTTCATCCTGGTATCTGGATTATATCTCCAACATGCAAGAAATCATGTTCCATTGTAACTCTTTAAATATGCGTGTGTATGTAATACATATATGTTACTAGACCATGAGCATTTTGAAAAGAGGTTTTGTCTTTCCTGTTTTCCCAGCCCTGAACACAATCCCTGGCACATGGAAAGTCAAATTAAATGCTTGGTAATAAGGCTAGAGCAGCCATGCTTGTTAAGACCCATGCCACAGAGGAGATTCTGACTGTTGATGTGTGGAAGTTATTTGGGAACTACTGTGGTATGACTTACAGTGGCCTGTCTTCATTTTAACCAGACCATAAAAGATACAGATATAATATAATAATACATACTTTTAACTGTCTTCTGGGCTCTCATAAGAGGGTATCTTGCTCAGGTATAGGTTTTAAGGTTGCTGATAAAGTGGGTAAAGAAACTGGATGTGAAGTCTACAATGCATTGAAAGTATGTGATATTTTACTTGATAAAATATTTATGGAATGAGCCTCCCTGGTGGCGCAAGGGGTTAAATCTCAGCACTATGAAGCTATTTGCAACCACTGCAAATGAGTTCGATCCCCGGCCAGGGAACTAACCAACATGGCACAGCAGACCTCTCTTGTCTTGTCTACTGCTCCCCTCAACAATGTATTTCAGTAGATCCACCTGTTCTGTTCCCCACTCTGTCTCTGATGAATCCTCTCAGCTCCGCCCCCCCCCCACGTCTGGCCTATACCTCAGCTCTTGTATGCATAAATTAAAAAAGAATCCAAATAATTAAAAGTTTATGGAAGATTGCTAGATAAAGGTACCTCATTATACAGAAACTGTGTATCACAATTACTGGATGCATGATATATAAATAAATGCTGAAATATACGTAATTTAAAGATCTAATATGCAGGATTTAATGTATGTGAAGAAGAACGGGATTTAGACTTGGAACAGAATAACTGGGTTGGAATCAGAGTTGTAGTCATAGGAGCTTAGACCAGTCTTTTATTTATTTCTCTGAGTTAAAATTCTTAGCACTGGAAAGGCAATAATAAAGTGTTACTGCAAGTATTATTCCCTTTAAGTTTTTTTAACAGTCATAAATTACAAATAAGTATTGCCTTAAATATTTTATAAACTCATTTAATCCTGTTACCAAAACTTTGAGGACTGTACAGGTACCATAAGAGACACTTTACAGATGAGGAAACTGAAACACAGTGTAACTTACCCAGCTCCACACTGAGCATAAGCCATGGAGCAGCTGACTAGCTCATTTCTGGACCACCCGGAGATAATATTTTTGAAAACATTTTATAAAATATAAAAAAGCTTTATAGGGGCCTGCTCTGGTGGCACAGGTGGTTGAGCGCAGCGCTGTAAAGCTGTCCGCAACCTCTGGCAGTGTGGGTTCGATCCTGGCCAGCTGGCAAGAATCCCACATGGCACAGCAGACCTCTCCTGTCTCGCCTGCTGCTCCCTTCAGTAGTGTATTTCAGTCAGTCTGCCTGTTCTTTCCCCACTCTGTCTCTGGTGAATCCTCTCACCCTCCCCCACATCTGTCCTGTACCCCATTCTTGTATGCATGGATAAATAAATCTTTAAAAAAATAACAAAAGCTTTATAAATGAAAAGTGTAATTATTACAAATTAATTGTTTAATGCCCATGTTTAGTTTCTTAAGTTGCCTTTTTTCCCCTGCTAATAAGCTGTAGGGCCAAACATGAAAATAACCCTAGCTACTGTGATTTAATATTTTGTGACAACATTGTTGTTATTACAAATAATAAAATGTTATGTGAAAAGCAGAATTTATTTTTGCCCAGAAGTAAAGGGCAGAGGGTAAGTAGGGGTCAGTGTGGAGAAAAGTCCAAGCTGATTCATAAACCTTTAATAATATTAGGCTCTCAAGCTCTTGGACCAAGCCTGGGTTTGGGAATTATTTGATAGTTACTAGAGCTGCTCACTCCAAATTCTATTTGTATGTAAACTAAAATCAACAGTCACACTGCAAATTTGGCCTGTGTCACACTTATTGTCTCTGCTTTCCTGACCATCTTATATTTTGAATTTAAAGGTCTTGGAGAATTAAAGAAGTTTTGCTGATATTTGTGACCTGCAAATAGTCTTATTCAATGATTTAATATATTCTGATGAGAGGACCTTATCCAATAGATAGCAATCAGGCAAGCTAATAGATATGCATTTCAGAAAGTTCTTGTGAGAATGTCCAAGTAAATAGTAAGAGTAGTTCAATATGGACAAATGCAAGGTAAAGCATTGAGAATAAAACAATCAAAATTTAGATTTATAAGATTCTGGGATAATAATGTTGTCCAAGAGTTTTTAAGGTTCTGTTAAAAATTAAATTTACTGTGGTTAAAAACTCCAGTAGAACATTGGCTATAATATAGGATGGCATTGGGAAAAAATCCAGTTGTATATGAACCCGGCACTTATCATCTAATGTTCCATTTGAAACAGTTGACCCTATACCTCAAATCTGAAGAGTCACAGGGAAGAGTAGCAGAGATCCTAAAGGAAGTGAGTGAGTTGCTAAGGCTCTGTTTTTGGAAACCACTTAGAGCAGATTATTGTTCGTTAACCATTGGAAACACAGAGGCTAAGATATGCCTGGAATCTACAAACCATTTAAGGATAAGGGAAGCACACCACCCCTTGAAGCATCATAGAAACAAATTTGAAAAAGGTAAAAGGAAGTATAAACACATAGGTTGGGAGGAAATTTAAAACATTTGTTTTCTTGGTACTAAACATTCAAATAAATTCAAAATAGATTTAAATGAGAAGCTTAAATTGGGTTGCCACATGAAAATAAAAAAATAGAGAAGATATATTTTTAAATTTTGAAGAAAGCAGAGATAGCCTTCAACATGATGTTGCTCAGTTTCTCTAGAAAAAACCAACAAACCTTGGTTTAGCTCAGTGAGTACAGACTGGAGTGCCTTCATTTTATCAAGTTGTAAAATTATTTTTATCCTGCTATTTTGGAGCAAATGGCCTTTTATTAGAGACCTCAGAATTATTCTGCATCATAATTGGTTTGAACTAGATTTTAATGTTAGTAAGTGTGGATGGGACCAGTGGACTATGGTAGAGGACTGTGGGAGCCCAATGGGGGGTTTATTATAGTAGCATATATCTAAAGGGTGTGATCCTATACCTCAGAATCATATACAGTGTTGTAAACCAAAATCATCTCAATAAAAATATATATAAAGAAACTTAAAAAATTTAAAAAGAAAAATAGACCATGATTTTGAAAACAAAAATCTTGAAAGCTGATACTCTGCAATATTAGAAATGTTCCTAAAATTTGAGGTGAGGCAAATTTGATGACCAGAAGTTAAAGTAGATAGTATTTGATTGAGAAAAATAATTTATTAAAATAATTTATTAAAGAGCGAATACAATGGCTTTGATGTCATATTTTTTGATGTCATTTTTTAATTTACTTTGATATATGACGTACTAATTTTAGGTATACATTGCAATGATACATGCATTGCTGAATGATTATCACAATAAGTTTAGTTAACATCTACCACCTCACATAGTTATAAATTTTTGAAATATACTCACTTAGTAACTTTTAAATATACAGTATAGTAGTCTTAACTCTAAGACATTTTAATTTGCCATGTAATTCTTGCATGTTTGAATTTGAATGAGTTACTTAACATTTTTGAGGCTCTGTTTTCTGATCCATGAAATAAAGAGATTATTATGACACCATTTATATAAACTGCATGTCCCAGCATCTAGTGCAGAGTAAACGCTCAATAAGAATTGGTGAAAAAGGGCCTCCCCTGGTGGTGAAGGCACTTGAGTGTAGCTCTGTGAAGCTGTCCGCAGCCTCTGCAGCGGCGGTTTGATCCCGGCCCACCGTCGAGGGTCCCACATGGCGCAGCAGACCTCTCCTGTCTCACCCGCTGCTCCCCTCAGCAGTGTATTTCATCAGTCTGCCTGTTCTGTTCCCCGCTCTGTCTCTGGTAAATCCTCTCACCCTCCCGCGCATCTGGCCTGTACCCTGGTTCTTGTATAAAATAAAATAAATAAATAAATCTTTAAAAAAAAGAATTGTTGAAAATTATATTAATTATAGTAAGCATAAAGTAACATATTAATGATACTAAGCCAAAAAATCAAACAGGTGGACATCTGAGAAAAGGATGATGAAGAGTACTCATGAGTATATTCAGAGACAGGATCTTAGAAGTGGTCTGAACTGTGAATATCATTAGTAACTTTTTTCTCTTTCCATAGGCATTACAATTTACTCAGTGTCAGTGGTGAAACAGGGCCTCTGTTGGAGAATTAGGTTTTCTGAAGTATCCTGTGAACACAACCTACAGCTTCATTTCAGACAGAAATACAACTTTAGGAAGCAGATTTGATGTGCTCATAAATAGTCATTTTCTGGCCATGCATCAGGGTCCAGGTGCTTTGTACACAGCATTTTTGCTTTGTTTTTTTGTAGTCTTTGCAATGAGCTATTATGTGGGCACAGTTATTATTTTCCCCCATTTTACAGATGAAGGAATAGAAACAGAAACAGTGGTTTAGTGATTTGTGCAGGTCTTACATTTAATAAATGGTAGAGCGTTATTGTTGAAGATTTTGAGCCTAAATCCTAAATCTAATTGACTCAGTATATCATGCTCTTAATCTATGTTCTAAACTGCTAGAAAGGAAAAACATAATGTTGGAAAAATCTTATTTCATGATGACTATCTATATTGCCAGCACTTAGAGGCAGGTCAAAGTAGATGATGTAGACATTTTCTTCCAGACTGGATGCTTCGTTTCCATTTTATTATAGTGCAATGAAAATCTCTAAGTAGGACCTAGTACATTATTGCCATCTGCCTCTTTCCTGGCTCTATAAAGTACAGATAATTATACTTTGCAAGATGTTTAGAAACTTAATTAATATTATTGGTTAGCAATCTTTAGATTAATGACCCAATTTCGTTCATAATAAACACATCTGGACCTGTCTCACTGAGCTCACATGATTCTTAAAAAAGGGATCTTGGGCCTCCCTGGTGGCTCAGCGGTTGAGCGCTGGGTTGTGAAGCTGCCCGCAGCCTCTGCGACGCCGGTTCGATCCCCGGCTGCTCCCGGCCACCGGAGGAGGGTCCCACATGGCGCGCAGACCTCTCCTGCCACCCGCTGCTCCCCTCAGCAGTGTACTTCGGTCCTTCTGCCTGCTCTGCTCCCCGCTCTGGCTCTGGTGAATTCTCTCACCCTCCCGCGCTTCTGACTGTACCCAGTGCTTGTATAAACAAAACAAACAAATAAATAAATAAAACATGCCTCTATCAAAAAAAAAAAAAAGGGATCTTATTCATAATAATCTCAATTTCTTTTTATTTACCATAATTAAATATTTGTTTTCACGCCAATTATATATAAACTTCTATGCTAGATACTGGCAGCTCTAACACATAATTCCTGTCTTCAAAGACATTATAATATATTGGGAGGGTAGATCTTTCACTGTATAAAAAATAATTTTAAATAACAATTATCAACATTTAGATAATTGCAGTCATAAATGAAGTATAAATTATTAAAATGGAAAAAAAATCCACAACATCTGTCTTGACTGAGGAAACACAAACACATATTCTATTTAACAGAACTATCAGAAACAAACTGACATTTTTGCTGAATGCATATACCCCATATATTTATTATTGAGGGAACATCATTTAATTTCAGATTGTTCATTTCACTGAAACTACTCAATATATTTGAATAAAAGCCACCAACAAGAAAGTCATATCAAATCATCTATTTACAGTAAAATGGGTGATACATCAATCAAGAAGATTTTTATGTTTTCAGTGATTTGACAGAAAAAAAAATCAAGAACATCAGGAAATTATTTCCATTCTGAGTGATATTCATAAACAGTGATATGGTCTTGATTTAAGTTAGGTACTTGAAAAAAGAAATTATCAACAAAAGAAAGTGTGTTATACTTAACTAGAGTCAATTTTTAGCAGATTCTAAGAAGGTGAAGTTCTTAATATTTATTTTCCAAAATTTTAAAATAAATTCTCTGCTAGAGTGATTTTTCTACAAACAAGTTAGGAGGTTTGCATTATTACTCCAATTTGGAATTCTATTTATTATAGAAAAACCTTTAAAATAATTTGTTCAATTAACCCATTCTGATATATGTGGGGCAAAATAACAACTTAGATTATACATTTAATTCTGTGTTCTTGAAGGTGCCAGGTAGGCCTTATAGTAAGACCTTCATTTATTACCATTGTCTTCTCACTAATTCAAAGAAGTAACATAATTTGAAGATCATGATCTCTTGTGCATTGCTGCCAAATTACATCTCTTAGTTGGCAACCATTGTACTTATCGTTTCCAACATGAAAATGTGCTATTAATTAGATCACTGAATCAACTCCCCTGTTGAGAAAGAAAATGATCCCCAGAGAATATAAAGAAAACTAACCTGTCACTGGAGCACATTTAATATGGGAATCTATTTCTGAGCGAGACTATGGACCAAATCACCCTGGCTGCACTTTTTCTGGAATCCCTTAGAAACAGAAAGACTGACGTTGTTCATGAAATACCTAAGTGCACTCATGCTTAAAGGGACCAGGAGGAGCATTTGTATCTTTAAAATATATAAATGTCTATCATTGTGTTTAACACATTATATCATTATTCTTTCTTTGTCTCCCCAGCTAGGATGTGTTCTGAGAAGACAAAGGTTGAATCATATTTACATCTGTATTTCAGCACCTGGCATAATGTCTCCCATATCATAGGGATTTAATAAATACTTGTAATGGAAGAACAGATTTCCTTATAACTTCACCAACCCTGTATTTCTATTTTAATAAACCATTAATTAGGAATGGTTTCTACTTATGGGATAATGCATTTGGTCATGACCATATTCTCATTTCACAGATTCTCAGTATATGTAATTTTCCACTTCTATATGTAATATATTTTAGCTTATTTTCTATAACGTATATTCTGTAATAAAAAGAAGTAAATGATTTCATGCTCTAAAAATAATCCTCAATCTCAGATTTTCCCCAGGGCTATGTTCTTTAATTTCATCTATAATGCTAAATGCGAGAAATGATTAAATCATCTGAAGACAACCACACGATATGCCAAATACATCTCTCCTGATTTTACTTACAGAATTTTCTGTTATTGTAGAAATGAAAATGAGAGAACTCTCAGTTTCTGGCCCTATAGTGAGTTAAAATAGTCATAAAAATTTAAGAATAAGAGCGATGGCTAAAATCCAAACCAATAAAAAAGTTACATGCGCTGCATGATTTTTAATGGCACTATAGCAACAAGGAGGTATTCAATTATAATGATTTTATCATATTTTCTGTCCAGTATACTTTGGTTCTCTTGTTATTATCAGTGAATTATATTATTAATTTAGCATGGTATGGTTTTTCATTACAGAATTCTGAATTTCTGTCTACAAAATATCAAATGACTCGAGTACTTTAACCCCTGTGGGGGTCTAGTAACTCAATTTTCTGATTGTTACAGAACCATTGGTTTAGAAGACTTGAAATTGCCAACTAGTTTAGCATAGTAATTTAGGTAAACCGTGACTATGTCCATTTTAAAGATGTGACATTGAAGCCAAAAAGGAAACAGAGCTAAAAAAAGAAGAGAAATCTCATGGGCAACTCTCTTACTCCTTTTTGATATCTGACAGCTGGTGTTCAGTGAAATTCATCTCTTCATTACATACCTTCCCTTCCCCTCTAGCCTCAAATACTATTTTTTTCTTTCATCTATTCAAATACCTGTGATATTTGTTCCCAGGCTGTTTCTGTCTGCTGCCACTAAGTCCCTTAGGTCTTAAACCTTCATTTTAATTAGACCAGAAGACAGAGAGGATGAAATTAGTGTCTTACAGTTTATATTCTTCCATTATCAAAGGTTCAGAAACATATGGAACCAAGGTCCTAGATATTTAAATTTCCTAATATTTTAATACCTATACAGTGACATTCAAATAAAGATTATTAATACTTGTGATAATTCAAATGTTAACCATCAATTCCTTAGGAAATTTTAAATAACTGAAAGCAATCAGAAATTCTCTTAGAAGTTTCATGTGATTTTTTTACATTGATTATATCAAAAGGAGGAATATGTGGCCACTTCAAAATTACATTAAAAGTTATCTCTTCAATTATATGGACAATAAAATCTTCATTGTCTATGTATGATGTCAATGGTGATACTGACATCATGGTGAAAACAAAATACCCAAGGTGGTTTCATGTAAAACCTATGATGAATGGCCACTGAAGTGCATAAAAAGGTTAATGGCAACATTAAGGAAATATAGGTTTGGGTGTGTCTCTGCTTGTGCAAATACATACACCCACTGAACACTGCTATATTCCACATGTCTTCACTAGACTGTGTTTTGTTTGGATAAATTACTGATAGGATAAAAAATCTTCAATAGAATCCCTATGTTCTGGACCCTAATCTTTAGATTAGCAGATCCAGATATTGGGTAAGTAAAAGTCCCAGAGATGTTGAGACTTTGAGCAATAACTACAATTAGACAAAATTAAAGGGACAAATGCATACACATTCATAATACGGTGAAGCAAAAAAGCATTGACCATGACTCGTGGTCATGAATCCTCTTAACCTTTCAGCAAGTTCATACAGAATGTCAAATAAAAATCACAGGATACATGAAATCATAGCAAGGGAATTTCATTGTATCATTTTAAGTATTAGGTACATATTTTCCTCTGTGTGATTGTGATATGTCAGAGACAATCACCAGTTGGATAATGATGAAGATATCCTGACATGCTCTACATGATTTTTTTAAGGGCCCATGTTATCCATCCCCTTCTGTAGGAAATAATGCCCTCCTCAGCTTAAAAGATGCTCATATGCCTATGACCCTACCTCCTCTGGAATCCGTACTGACTTTCAGCCACAAGTATGTTGAAGTTCTCATAATGCTCTCCCTAAGGCTTGGTAGGCTGGAAATACCAGGGAATTAAGACTCCTCAACCAATGATTGATGAAATTGATGGATGAGTATCACAGCTCCCTTGTTTCATGTGTTTGATAACTTTAAGAGCTGTGACTGTGCCTTTATATTGCTTCCAGGGATTTGTCTTGAGTTTAAACTTGGTTGCTTACTATTTTAAGTGATTTTTATGATGCAGCATTTATTAACTGCTTTCCCTACCCTGTCTCACTCCCTTCCTGCCACCCCAGCCTACATTTTCCAACTACAGTACTTTCTCAAGGGACCTCCCTGGTGGCACAGGGGTTAAAGACATGGTGCTCTCAAGCTATGGCCAGCCACTGCAACATGAGTTCGATCCCTGGCCAGGGAGCTAACCCACATGGCACAGCAGACCTCTCCTGTCTCACCTGCTGATCCCCTCAGCAGTGTATTTCAGTAGCTCTGCCTGTTCTGCTCCCCACTCTTGTCTCTCTAGTGTATCCTCTCACCCCCAGTACCTCTGGCCAACACCCCATTTCTTGTATGCATAAATAAATAAATCTTTAAAATATAAATTTAAATAAAATACTTGCTCAAAGTCTAATTCTGGGCAACCTAAGACAACCCAACATACTGACTGCATACCCAATTCATCATATTTTTTCAGCATATAGACAGGTATTTTTTTTTAAAGAACAAATACATCCGAATAAAAAAAAAGACAAATACTGGATGATTTCACTTGTATGCATAATGTAGCCAAACAAAGGAATAGACAAAACTGATTTGATTTTGAATTTCTGTCTACAAAATATCAAATGACTCTTGAGTACTTTAACCCCTGTGGGGTTAGTCTAGAAATATGACTGCAGAATTGAGGCTCCTAAAGGGGTTGGGAGGATGGTGGTACCACTAAGGGACTGGGAGGCCCAGTGGTCTGTGGTGGAAGACTATGGGTGCCTTGGTGGAAAATGTGTGTGGTAGCATACATTTGAAGGGGTGTGAGTCTATTCACTTAAATCATATGCAGTATTATAAACTGATGTTGCCTCAATTAAAAAAATACACAAAAGGCACAAATTTAGTAGAAGTATTGCTTTTAATAAATAATTTTACAATATTTCCACAACTTAAAAAAATGTAATGTTACTTGTTTAGAACTTTATCATTGCCTTTTAATGATAGTGATGATAGATATAATTAAATAATCCAATAAGCATGTCAGTTATAAAATCATACAATCATGAATTTGAAATAAAAACGAAACAGTATTTTGTGCAATGAGGGGGACTATAGGATGTGTGGAGAGGAAGAACTATATTTGGTACCATTCTTAGTTGGGAACAAAAAATAACTTCTGCTTAGCAATGAATCAGTTCCATTATTATGTTTAACATTATCTCTTTTAGTCCTCATGGCATCCCAAGTGGCTTGATAGGAATTATTCCCATTTTTCAGATGATACAGATGTTTAAGTGACTTGTCTCCAATCACATGGTTAGTGTGAAGATGTAATGTTACTTTAGAAGTTAATATTTCTCTTTATTGTGTTGATGTTACCTCCTCTGAGGCAACTGTTACCAACTCTCTTATTTGTGTCTGCATTGCTACAAAACAATAGCATTAACCCAGATAGGTTTAAAAACTTCCATTTATTTTAGTGGGAAAATAATTTTGCTTATTTAAAATCATTTTGAAATTAGCACTCCTAGGTAACTTGTCCAATATGCCAATCCTCTACTCAAAGAACTGGAACTTAATTATAAGCTTTCTTGTGTGTTCATCTTCAGGAAATAACTTCAATTTCCTATTCTCAGAAGTAGGGCTCTCTGATCAGCTTCTTCAGAAGATAAGGTTCTGTATTATATGAAACACTTTATATAGAATTACTTGTAGATTTGTACAAATGTACATATCCATTATTTCATTACTAGCGGGATGTTTACCATGTTAACTGTGATTATTTCTGATAGTGCTATTTCACGTTTTTTAAAATGATTTGAAGGACCACTATTCAATAACATTTTTTATTTTAAGCCCATATGTTTTATTTCTACGAGCTTGATTTAAGTCTTTTTTTACCTATGATGGTGGGTAAATATGATTCCTTATGTTTCCTATAATTTAACATGTTCAACTTTACTTCTAGTTCATTGAATACATGGACTATACTGTTTTTTTTTTTTAATGTTATTGTCTACTAATGATATATGCTGTATTGTTTGGGAAGCGATTTCTTTCCTTGGACTATTTTTTCTGCTTATTGTGCTGTAATTTACTTCTTCATATGTCTAGTAATTTATTGCATAGATGGAAGATGTTATGAGTTTTACTGTCAGCTACAATATTATTTCCTTTTAAGCTTGCTTTGACTTTTTTGTGGCATGTGGTTAAGTTTTTTGGAAATAGTGTAAAGCTCGATCCTTTCA
This sequence comes from Talpa occidentalis, assembly GCF_014898055.3. Taxonomy (NCBI): domain Eukaryota; kingdom Metazoa; phylum Chordata; class Mammalia; order Eulipotyphla; family Talpidae; genus Talpa; species Talpa occidentalis. The sequence goes on along the minus strand of NW_023603184.1, from coordinate 96,298,955 downwards.
GATCTTGCTTTAAAATTTGTAAGATTTAGAGAGGCTTGGTATCAGTGATAATAACTCCATGAAATCATATATTATTGAACAAGAAATGATGGGGCCAGAAAAGCTTCCATGAGTCAGTTAGATCTAAAACTCATGTGTCTTCATCATAGAGAAGGCTATTGGTTTAATGACAAAAAAAATCCTATTTGCAGCTATAATAACCACAATGGTGGGCAATTGATTCCTTATGTTTCCCATAATTTATGTGAACTTCATACCATGAACTTCATATCTTTTTCGATTTTATCCTGTTAAATTTTAACAGAAGATTCTTGCTGTTAGATGAAATATATTTTTTATCTTTGTCAATTACAATAAAGGCCATATTCGAGTGGTTTTCACTGGAGGTTGCTATCTTAACTCCATGAATATCAGCTGCAAAAATAGTTGCTTTTCTAATACACATTGTTTTTTTATATACTCTAGGACAGCTGTCTTCACATACAAGTTATTTACTATTTAGGAGTTCAACAAGCTCTGAATCTTAAAAAAATCTTAAGAGAATGTATGATCAATGTATGATGGGGGTGTATGATCAAGTGTGTAATGTATTTACAGCAAGTTTTGTCAAAATTGGCACTTTGCTCTTATTTTTCTTATTCTTTAATTCATTGATAATATAAAGTCTCTGAAACTCCTTCTCCCTCAGAAATCTCCTTCACTTTTATCCCCTTTTGGACTAAATTCTCTAGATCTAGGCATATCCATCACCCTGTAGTTTCTTTTTATCACTCTCCTGCTATGCACCCATATTTTTCCTGAATGTCAAACTATACTTTTTCATACTTTCCACCTTTATATAAAGGTAGAACACACATTATATAATTTCAGAAGAGTGTGTGAGATAAATTTTGTGAGTTGTTTCATATCTGAAATATATTTCTATCCTCATATTTGAATTATAATTTGGCTGGGTATAAAATTTTAAGTTGGAAGCTATTTTCCCACAGAACATTGAAGGTTTGTTTTCTTTCTCTACATATCCATTATTGAACATGATAACTCTGGTGCCTGCCTGATTTTGATTAATAGACCTGTTTTTCTTTCTGGAGGTATTCAAATATTTTTCACTTACATCTGGTAAGTTTATAATCTATCTTGGTCTGGTTATTTTGCATTAGTTGTAGAGGATACTTTCAATTTAAAGGCTTATGCTATTAGGGTCTGGGGAATTCTTTGCTAATCATTTTTTAAGCACTTCTAGTTTCCACTTTCATTACTTTCTAGAATTCTTTTTGTTTTATTTTATTTTATTTTTTAGATTTATTTATTTATTTATTTATTTATTTATTTATTTATTTATTTATTTATACAAGCACTGGGTACAGTCAGAAGCATGGGAGGGTGAGAGAATTCAGAGCCAGAGCGGGGAGCAGAGCAGGCAGAAGGACCGAAGTACACTGCTGAGGGGAGCAGCGGGCAGCAGCTGGGAATCGAACCAGAGCTGCAGAGGCTGCGGGCAGCTTCACAACCCAGTGCTCAACTGCTGCACCACCAGGGAAGCCCACTTTCTAGAATTCTTAACAGCATGATTATAGAATATCTGGATTATTCCATTACCCTTTTAAAATATTTTTCTCATATTTTCTGATATTTTCTTCAATTTCCTATTGATATTTCTCTTCAAACATTTCTAGAAGATTTATTTTTGTAATCATATTTTAATACCCAAAGTTTCTTCCTCACTTTCTACCATTTCCTGTAATTTCATTGCATCATGTTGCTTTTTAAAATGGGTGTAATATCTTCTTAAATCTTTCCCCATTATACTATTTAGAGCTTAAAAGAAAATCTCTATACATTCAGTTATCTTTGGTTCCTCTGAAGTTTCTCTTTCTTATTGCAGAATTTTATCAAATTTCTGGTCATCCTTAGTAAATTATTTATGTTTAAGAATAAATGAAAGAAAATTGCTTGTTCACCAGCAGATTTCACTGTTCGGGGAGCTGTTAATGAGTCAGCATTGGGCACATTTGCAGCACAGAACAGATGCTTTTGCTCTGTGTCCTCCAGATCCACAACTGTTGCCCTAGCTACCACAGGTACTTGGCTCAATTTCTTTAGGTATTAAGAACATTTGTTTTGTTTTTATTTGTTTTTACCCTGGGAATTAAATATTTGGTTGCTAAAGTTCTGTTTACAGAGTGGGAGAAGAAATGGGAATTAAATTGTTATGTTTATTGAATTTGCATTAAGCCTGATGATTTCAATTCCTTTATCATTTTCTCTCAACTGTATTTTATCCTTTCAAGTCCCAAGGTTTTGGGGGAGTTTTTTTGTGTTTATGACTATCTCTCTAGATAAATACCCTCTTCAAGAATATAAGCAGTAGTCTTCTTTGGCCTTTCACGAGTCATCCATCATCTATCTGCTTTCCACTATGGAGAAATTTGTGGACATTTTTTATCAACTTGTAGACTTGACTCCCATTTTATTTCCATAAATTATGTGTTTATGACTTTTAAGGTTTTTATAGTATTTTCTTAATTGGATATTGAAGGTGAAGAGATTATTGTGTACAGCAAAGGAACTATCGTGATATAAAAACCATAGGTTTTTGTTTCAGAAAGAATATCCTATAACACTAAGGTAAATGGACTGAGGACAAAGGAAGATAAAATGGAAAATCCATTTAGGATTACTTTGGTAATGTAGGAAATAAGTTATGAGGACTTACTTGGGTAGTGGCAATGAGCACAGAAAGGACAGATTTTAGAAATTTAGAATATAGACTATATAGGACTTAATGTTAGAATATATGAAGGAGTGTTAGTTTGCTCTTACTGCCATAACAAATTCCCAAAAAATTGGCAGTTAAAAATACTTAATTATTAAATCACATTTCTATAGGCCAGAAATATAACTATTTTTTTTTGCTTCTACATTCAGAATGCTGAAATCAAGATGTTCACATTTCTAGAAGCTCTAGGAGAGATGTATTTCCAACACTCATCTAGGTCATATGCAGAATTCAGTTCCACATAATTGTAGAACTAAGGTCCTTACTTATTTTGCTGGCTATTATCTAAGAATGGCCCTGAGCTCCTAGCAGACTCTCTCTGATACTTCCATGCCTCCTATATTTCAAAATCAGCAGTTGTGCTTTGGATTCTTCTCACACTGTCTCATCCCTATTACCTTCCCATTCTATTTTTTAGGATTTATTTGATTATATTGGTCCTACCTGTATAACTTCCCTATTTAAGATCAGTTCATTACTAACTTTTAGTTTCATTTGCAATATTCCTTCACAGAAGTTCCTAGATTGGTGCTTATTGAATAACCAGGGGGCTATTTAATGAGGTGGGGAGAGCTGGAATCTTTAAACTTTTTCTATCACTAGGAGTATGGCTAAAAGGGAAAATATAGAAGATGATTTATGTGTTTCTAGTTTGGGTGTTGTCCCTTAATTAGGTACCTCAATAGCTGTGTATGAAGGATCCTTCATTGTGTACACACATATAATCACACACACACACACACACACACACAGAGGAAGAATCAGTCAAAAGAATAACTTTAATGTTAATTCCGGGTAGATTACTATGCATAAGCCATTATCTACTTTTTTCTGATAAAATAGGACAGGAAAATTACAAAGAAATCTAAAACTAACAAGCAAGCCAAGAGGTTTAAGTTAAGTAACCAACACAATAATTTCCTCTCTTCTGGGCTTTCTTCTGAGTCTCCTTAGCTTTGTGCACTTAAGGATCACATGCCAAGCAGAGAGCATTTCCAGAAAAAAAAAATGGAGAGAAGAAAATGATATGAGTATCAATTCAAAGTCTCCCAGTATCCCATAAGCCAACAACCATGAAAACATACTGGTTTTATAGCTCTTAGAGTAAGATCTACTCTCCTTTTCACTCAAAACCTAAGTATTCTACTCCCTTCACACTATCTTCTAAATTCTGTGGTCTTTCTCTCTCACTCTCTCTCTCTGCCCCACACCACACAAACATCTAAAGAATATCAAGATCTCTTTCTGGATTGAATGGAGACCTGGTAGCAGGGAAGATGAAGAGGTGTACATCAAAACAAAGGAAAAAAGAAGAAACCAATATTATATAAATAGACATTACTGATGTGCTCTCTTTTCTACATAGTCATATTTTCCTTTAAAACATAGTAAAACAACAACAAAGGAGTCTGTACTACCTTGGAATTCAAGTGTGTGTGGGGGTGTGTGTGTGTGTGTGTATTAGCATTGTGTTCGTAGATACTTTTGTCAACCCAGTAAAACAATGCAGTCTGGTTGGCTTTGAGAATGTTTGAATAAATTGCTTTTCATAAGCCAGATATTGTATTGGCTAAATATATAAGTACAGCTTATGCCTTCTCGAACAATGGTACTTTTGCTTTTCATGAAAAAAGAGTCTCTCCAAGGAAACTGCCCCCATGCCATGACACAGTCCTCTTTGTGGACAGGAGATTGCTGTCTGTTGGATGTTTTTAACAGGGCTAATTAAGTTCATTCACAAATCCTCTTTATTAAAGATTTCACAGCGAAATATCTCTAAACATGCAATAGGACACTATTATTGAAAAGTCTTTGTTTCTAATCACAATACCAGGGTGATAATTAAAGACATTAGAAAGTGCCCTCATGCGGGTAGGGATTAAGAGCCTCCTCACTATCTACTAAAACACTGCAAAGGGACATACTTGGAAAATAGTGCTATATCAATGCTGAGCCCACAAATGTTTTTGTAAAAGTCTAGAATCCAGATATAATATTCGGAAACTGATAAATGTTTTGCTTTTTAAAGCTTTTTTGTTAAGACTTTCAGAATAAAGGCATAACATTATGTGATGGAGTCTTGTTTTAATAATACATCTGTTTTTAATTACCAACTAATTTCTCAGAATAAAAATAAATTCATTAGGAGTTTGAGCCAGCCCTATTATTATTACTTTTAAAAGTGCTATATATAGGCTATACTATAATAGTTGTCTTGGGAGAGCCCTGTTGTTGAAAATTTAGTGTGCTAGATTAATTAGTCTTCTGTAAAGACTCAGTGGGAAAATGAAATATAACTTAACAGAAATCTGTTATTGTATTTTACATGCCTATTTGAATTTCTTCTTTTCCTCAGTTTTCAAATAGAGGAATTTTGTTTTGATACCTAAGAATTTCAGGCAGGCATTTTCACACGTTCTCTGTGAAGTCAATTTAAAAGTACATTAGCAGTGCATGTGGATTTAGTCAGGGAATCAAGATGTAAAAATTTGAACATATTTCTCCAAAGGTAGACTCTTCAAATGATGACTGTGAAAGTAATTTATTCCAGCCAAACACACTTCCACATATTGTTAACAGTACTATGTGCTTCAACTCATTTAACAGCTTTTTAATTCAGTAGTTATTCAGATTTAATAGAGCCATTTCTTTATCATTTTGCATTTAGTGATAAATGGTGCTGGAATTTATGATAAATTAAACTGCAAAGGACCATGTTAAAGTTATCTTAAGGGTTTCACATAAAAGGAATCAGCACCTATTTTGTGCAGAACAGCCACCTGAAAGTTCACATGGTGAAAAGAGCTTCTTACTGGGTATAAACTATGAAATATATTTGAAAGTTAAGTTTTAATTATACTTTTTCCTCACCACTTACCATTGGCACTGGCCATCCAGCTGAGGGACTGGCAACTCAGATGCTTTAAACTTGGGGTTCTTTCTTGTTTTAATATTGATTTAACAAGTGCAAGAACATTCAGGTTGAAGCTTTGATGAAAATCCTTACATAACAAGGCACCAGATACAGGGGGCAACTTTTTAAAAGTTTGGGGAAGAGAAGAGGCATCAAGGGGCTATGGAAGAGATAAATTGGGCAGGGCCAAGTGGTGGGAGAGAAGAGAGGTGTAGTTGGACAGCCCTGCCAATTACTAACCCTATTATTCTTTATCCTTTCCACTAATGCACTGGCAGAATAGCTATCACAAAGGAAGACAAGGGGCTGAATTCACAGCACTCTAGCTTTCCCTTCTTCCCGTAGCCACATTTTGAAAATGAAAAAAAAAAAATGATTTCTTGACTAAGATATCAGAATGGTTTGCAGCCATTAACTCTACTATTTCCCAGACATGTTGAAATGTCTAAACTAGCTTAATTAGTTCTTTTCTCTGCTCAATTATACTCCCAGACACACAAGTCAGGCTGGCTAGTTAAACAAGTTGAAATCCATCAGGACAAAACTATGCAAATGAAAAACCCTGTCCTTAAGGTTAAAAACCTTCAGGTCAGTCTTCACAACTAATGAGAGACCAGGGAGAACCTGGTCTCCACAAACATGTTCATTTGCACTGGAAGATATGTTTTGGCTCCCCAAACAATCATGAATAACATACCTGTTTCTATAAATCTGTAGGCAAAACATTTATAGCGAGGGGTGCCAGTATCTTGTTCATTTACAATAAGCATATCCTGATCATTCACATTTGAGTTTTCTAGATAGAATTTTCCTATTACTTCATGATTGTTTATTTACTATCATTTTATTCATCCATGATGGAGCACCATTAGTTGAGAATCTGTAAGGAGAGAGGTACTTGACATGTGAAAGATGTGATATTTGCTGCAGAGAAGCATCTAGCCTGATAAGTAACAATAAGTAGTTGTTGGAAAAAAAAAATTTTTCTTACCAAACTGAATCAGCTTCAAGTTTCTCTGTATTGAACTACCAAAAAGAGTATTACCTTGTTGGTTTAAAGCATCAAATTCTGTGTATAATCATATGTGCACAACATTGCATGTATTTGTATACAACTTTAATAATAATTATTAAGTGCTACCTCTGTGTCAGGTAGTGACATAATTTTATATACCTGCTTAATAAAAGTAAAATTATGATGCATTGGGAATTTGGATGTCTTGATCACAAAAGTAGAAGTAAATCATTTTATATTTCTATTTTACGTGTTCAGTATAAGCAGAGTTCACTCCAACACCCTTTCTAGTTGTAATGATTCTGTAAAATTATCATTCCTAAATGCTTCAAGAGGGCAAGTTTAATACCTATTTTTGTTAATTCTCTAACATTCTCCATTCTATAGATACCTATTAAGATATGAGCTTCATTTTAAAATCCATGAATTAAATTGGGGGACGAGAAATGTAATAACTTTATAAAAATTATAAAATTATGTGGGTATAAAAACAATTTTCCCAGATGAAAATGTTTTTGATTTTTTTTAATAACTTCCAAAAGGTGTTTCTTTAGCTACAGATTTTTAATAGATGATTACTAGGCATTTAATAGTATGATTTTATATTTCTAAATATATTGGTGCTATTTTAAGCTATAATAAAAATGTTGATTTTAGGAGCAGTCATACACGTACTTAATCTGAAAATAGAACACAGAGGATTTCTACTCATTAAATCCCCTCTTGCACTTTCCAGAATCTCTTGTCCACCTTCTTGTTGTGTATGCTGCTTGTTATATTTTTCTGGGCTGTTTATTCCGCAAAGGGCAATTGCAAAAGAGTTGGAAGCACTTTTTAGTGCTAGGCCATTCTCTAGCTTAAGTTCATGCCCCTTGGTTCTCATATTTAACAGAAGCTCAGATAGCCTGCAGCATCTGTCCTTTTGGTTCCCTTCAGGATTGTGTACATTTCTTTGTCATATCGTCATTTCTCAAACCACAGTGTTTCTTTAAATAGCAGCCCCGTCCCAGTAGACTTATGGGGGACTATAATGCTTTAATTTGAAGAATATTCCACATCCAAGTGCATTGTCTTAATTGACTTAAATATTTTAGATATATCTTATTGTGTTTTACTATTATGAAGAAGTAGAATATGACCATGATTCTGCAAGGTAATAAAAAAGGCGATATTAATTGTTTCTGTCCCCATTTAGTTAGTATGATCAATTGCGTTGATTGGGTAATAATACAACCTCCCCCCAAATAGTCAAAACAAAAGCAGCAAAATTTGGTTGCCTCATAAAAGATTAAAAAAAAAAACCTAAAAAATTCAGCCATTTATATATAAAAAGTACCACTTACATATATTTTTAAATAGTATTTTGCTTAGATATTCTAAATAAATAATAAATACATAAATATATCCTCCATAAATAAATAAACAAATAAGTCACAGCTATGACCATTCTTTTCAGCAAAATAAAGGTTATAGAAAATTTGAAATTTATCTTCATTTTACTTTATCTGTTCCAATGTTTGGAAAAATTATCTATAATGACAAAATTCTGAGAGTTTTATTACTATCACACACTGTTTTTTAATTGAGTAAAATAGAAGTTTAGATTTTTAAGAATAAGTACACTGTTTTCAGCTTTTTTATTTACACATATGCCAAAAATATCCATAAAAGATTAAACAATGCTTTGCTCTTCATCTGGAGACTGTGATGCATTATAATCAGAACTGAAGGCTGTCAGTTGTTATGTGTTCAGTTTTTCTGTAGGCACATTTGTAAATGGAGAATTCTTTTGAGATTCTTCTTGTTCAGTCTCAGTGGTTTTGTTCTTTCTTGCACAATGAATTGCAAAATGCCATTTAACTTCAAGGTCTCTCATCCTGCAACTGCAATGCTACCCACCTTTTTATTGACTCTTTCCTTTTTTTTTTTTTTGTTTGTTTCACCAGCAAGATTCTCACCTTGCTGCACATTCTTTCAAGTTGGCCATCAATATATAAAGTAGAGAAATCTTTCTAAGTCTAGGTGCTTAAAGCAGCATTCCACTTATCACTTCTCTCCATCCTCGGAGGGAAGCTCTATCTGAACTGTGTGAAGTAGCTGTTGATGGTGTCTTTTCTGCTGTTACTGGGAGCCTTTTTTGAATTTTATCATTGAATGTTTTCTGAAGCTTAGTAAAGTATTGTCAGGTTGGGTCAGCAACGTCTGTGTTCTTTACCTCAGTATCTATCTCTCCTGCACTACTTCTAGCCTATATTTTTCCCTTTCTTTAAATTTGTGACAATGAAGTTTTTGGTAATATTTGTACAGTTGGTAAGGATGTAATTAAATAAATCTGAATATGTTTTGCTTTGGTTCTGTGTTCTAATTTTTGTAAATTACTATTGGTTATTGACCATCATCATCATGAAATATATCATATTTATTGCATTTAAACATTTATATTTATAAACAAATATAATTTTAAAAGATATACATGTATTTCCCATAAATAAATGTGTGTGTATATATGTGTATGTACTTACCATTATTTATTTCTTCACGTGTAGGAAGAATGTAATTTTATCCAAGATTAGTCAGTTGGCCACTAAATATCAAGACAGTGGTTTAAATAGCAAAACTTAAGAAATACCTACAAAATAGATAAAAACACATTTATGTCTGTATGTATATGTTTATGTGTATATATAAAAGGTATTAAAGTCCTTAGTTTTCTTGAGTAGATTTAATCTCTATTGATCCAGTCATGTATTTCAATATATTTGTATAACATCAGCAAATCTCCTAACTTCTTTTCATAAACCCTAACAGAGTCAAAGTTGGGCTTGCAACATTACCCTAACAGTCATAGAATACAGTTGCATATTTCCCCTTTAGCTCAGTTTTGGCTGAATCGTTTAAATAATCATGAAGTATATAGAGTCATTCCTGTCACAGCTTTCATTTCACAACAAAATTTAATAAGAAGCTACCAGTTACAAAAACTGGAAATAGAAGCTCTTTGGGGATAAAGAAAATGCATTGAGATTTTCTTGGAAGATGCTTTCATATAAAATAAAACATTGGTATTCAAATAAGGTACTGGTATTTGTATAAAATAAGATACTGGGAACTTTTTGTTTCCCGTGACTTATGAGTTTTTGGGTCATTTCATATGCTAATGACAATAGTCCTTGAATTATTGGATAATTATATCTGATTGACCACCGTATGTATTAATGATGAAAATGATAATGTCCTTCAAGAAATGCACTTTCTAGTATCTAGAAGTCTTGGTATCAGATTCACATATCACAGTTATATCGAGTTTTGTTGCGGTTTATATGATCATAGTATATAGAACAGAATCATTAAGTGTTAAAATGAGTTTTGTTTTCTCAACACTGTTTTCCCTAAAAGTTAGATAGAGGAAAGTTAGACAAAAGTATATCCATTTAAATGTCAGTTCTCTTTGAAATATGTAGTGGTTACCAGAGGGAGACAGGAAGCAGGGAGGGAGGAAAGAGGACAGAGAGTCAATCTGATAAGGGGAATTATAGTAGAACTTTGCTTATTAATGAGGTTAAGATTTATTCACACATAGAGGGAAAGATGTACCACTAAATTTAGTTAGTATTATAAATCAATAAGTTTTTATAACAATAAAATATCAATAAAGTATATTTTAAACTAAATTATTTAAATATAATTAATTATAAAACTATGTTGTGAAAATTTGAGAAAGTATTTTATTTCAGGCCACTGTGAATACATTGTCATAAAACTATCCTTAACTATAAAGGTGATGGTTAGTTTAAAAATTCAAAAGATATATTTTCTTGGAGATGATAACTTAGATGAAATATAGATAATAGAGGTTTTTCTTTTAATATCCTAAACTAGTTTGAATAAAATTAATTTGATTAGACATTCACAACTCATAAGTCTTAACCTTGAATCCCAGCCATTTAAGCATAGGACATCATCATCATCATCATCATCATCATTTTGGTTTATGTGTTTATTTATTACAGAGTTTTTAATTATATTCCTGTACCTTTTACACTGCTTTACAAATGACTTCTTTGGTCAGATGTCTTTCCTCCTATTCAAAATTAATCATCTTCAAACAACCTCACAATAAAGCATACCTTACTTGGTGAGAAACTTAGATCAACTTGCTTTTCACTTTCATCACAGATTCTTTATATTGACCCATGTATTTTGAGTACCAATTAGGATCCACGAAGTAACATTTATTCACATGTAAAGCTACATTATCACATATGTAACTATGTGGCTACAGTAAAAGAAAAAATTACTGATCTCTCTCTTTTTTTCAGGATGGGGTGGGAAGAGCACAGGGGACTATGGTGATGGTGCACAGGTGAATTAGTGGGAATTTCATGGGGAAATCATACATTGTACAAAAATGAAGCCTGATGTAATAAATATATAAAATATTTTAATTACAAAAAATGCTACAAACATAATCTTTTTAATGATTCAGAATCGAGACATTTACATCAGACAACAAAATTCAATAAACTAGCAATTTTTCACCCTGAATCCAGTAACTATTAGTCAGTTCAAGGCAGTTCCTTTTTTTATATGTCACCAGCCAAATTTTTGCTGACTTCCTATCAAAATGATACTCAGGCACCACATACTATTATTTATTTTCCATTTTTATTAATTTTCTGAAATATGATATCATTTTCTATATTCTGAGTATAGATAAAACACCAGTCTATTCAGTGATATAAAGCTACATTCCCCTACAAAACGGGGGAATATGAAGAGGAAAATGTACAATCCATCTACATATAATAGGCTTCCCTTATTCCGCCTGCCATCTTGCATCTCCATAGTACTGTGGGGATTAGACAAAAATACGATTAACAATTTCCGTTAAATTTTGGTTGTCAAATTCACCACTCACTATGACTAGCAAAAGCATTGTATGGGTGCACAATCCTATCTAAGCTGTGAATTTTGGAGCCTGTTTATAGGAGGATGATGGAAAAAAGTGAGTCATCTTACATAAAAAATCATTACATGGGAGAAATAGAATGAAGAAGAGAGGCTTCCAGCACACTCTTTTGTCATGGGCACTTGGACTTTGAGCATCAGAAGACCTTTAATTAAGCTCTATTCCTCCTGATGGTGGGAGAACATCCCCGCCAGGACAGGTCTGTTGCTTTCACAAGTAGCTTTAATGATTTTGCTTCCAGGTAGATTCCTGAGAGGAAGCACTAAAAATTAACATAGAGCAGGATAGTGTCATAAGGAAAAGTTGTAAATTGTGGTTTGTAATGAGTTGTCTGTAAGTAAGTACCCATACATCTATTAGGAACACTTTTAAATAATGAGATCAACTTGAGATTATGTGTTCTGGAACTGGCAATTTTAGTTCAGGAGAGAAAATGATTCACAATTATTGTCTCTTCTTCACTGAAAGTGAATGACAGAAACAGAGTTTATTGCAGTCTATGAGGCAAATACCTTATTTGCAAGAGATCATGTAATTGTTTTAATTCCATTTACCAAGCCATTTGCTTTGACATTTTTATGATAGAAATGAGATGATGTAGGTAAATAAGTATATATACTGAATATTTTTGAAGAGTTTATCTGACTTGTACAAATATATTTAAGGTTTGCAAATGACACTTTTGAATATAGGAAAAAAAGGATACATTTATCTGTTTTATTAAAACCCTGTTAAGTTTTTTTTAAATACTAGATTACAGTGTCAATGATTTACTTACATGGATAATGTTCCTGTTTTCCTCCTAACACAATTATATTAAATTTTAATGACATCAATTGTAATATCTAACTGGTATCTGGAAGCTTGTGGAGAGCCCAAAGGTTTTATACAAATTTATAAGTATAAAGCTTTCACTGATATACTTTGCCAGTAGATATTTTACCTTGAGTAGTCAGCTCTGCAAATCCCTTCCCACAAAAGATTAAAAACATCCTCCTATTACATCTAGAGATTTCTTTTTGTTATTCAAAGCCATGAATAAATTTAGGAAAAATGTATATGATTTTAATGCCTTAAACCAGAAAGCTTCCTTGATTCCTATTAAAAAACGGAATATTTAATGTTTTCCTTCTTCTGTGGTACTTTTTTGATATTGTAGCAAAGAACAAAAAAGAATTCTGGGAACATATAAAACAAAAAACTGTGTTTGAAGTATTATAATAAAACAACCTTCTTCCTTTAATGCTAAGTCCCTTTTTAATGAAGATCTTCTGGCAGCTCTTGAATGTATAACTAGTTTATATCATGGGATGAAGCTGTCTGTTCTGATGATTGACATGAGCCCACATTACAATGTGATTCTGAAAATTAGTCCATAGAGGTCCTTTTCAGGTACTTCTCAGACTGAGAGCTGCCCTCCAACTACAGTAGAGCCTTTTTAACCCCACTCATTGGTATTCTAATCTGGAAGTGCTGTCCTGCCTTTTAAATAACTCAGGCATTCAGGCTCGAACCCCCCTTGACACATTACTTAGCCAAAGGATTCAAATGAGATTCAAGAAACATGCAGTACAGCACAAAGGGATTGGAATATGCACAATTAATAATCACACAGTTAATTCATTTTTAATGCAAGGAGGATTTCTGAAATTTCACATTCAGATTTGTAACACAAAATAGTAGCTGTCTACCCTGATTACATTTCCAAATTTTCAAAATACAGGTATGTCGCTTAAGTAATTATTTTTATTTTAAATAGACTTCTCCTAAAGACACAGCTTTAAGTGTTATTAAGGTTATGGCACAATTTGGAAATAGGACTAAATCAATGTAGGTATTGTGTGAATAATAAATATATTAAATGGTTTTTATAAGAATGGGAGGAAGGTACATTTCTGGTGAGGAAGGTTTGTAGTGGTGCCTTGATTATCTCGAGACCAAGACAACCAACTACATTACACAATGCAATGATTTGTATCTCACATTGTTTCTTATTGAGAAGTATTCTTATATATTCAATGTTAAAGATCTTAAGTCCACATCTGAATGATTTATATATAGTTAATTTCAATAAAAAATGTGTGCAGAACTACATAAGTCCTAAGATCTTAGAACTGCAACCTAAAAGGCAACCAGCCATTGAATCGACATTTATTTGCCAGATTTTTACTGTAAATGGATAATAAGTGTATTCATTTACTCACCATTTATACTTGCGTTGCCTTCTATATTGTAAGATCCTGGAGATGAAAGTAGTGAATAAGAGTGGTGACATTTCAGTTCTAATATAACTTATATTCTACTAAACAAATGAGTGATGATAAAATCATGATAAAATCAGAGGCTGGTAAGTGCTGTGCAGAAAAATAAAGCATGGTAAAAGAATGGGGTTATGGGGGTGGCAAGAAGAGGAGGAGATAATTAGATGATGAAATTTGAGTGAGCAACCTGAATAGGTCATGAGGAAATATGAGAGGAGCATATTAGGCAAAACGAAGAGCAAGAATAAGCTCTGAGGAGGTTGAAGAGGTTCAATATGGCTGGAGCAGGAGTTAAGTGAGCACAAGAAATGTCTCCTAATCAATTGGCTCATCATTTGGGGGCCTGTATGCACCATTTGAGTGATCTAACTCATTGCATAATCTATTTTGATCAGCTGTGCTTCTCCTTATGGAACTGGTCAGGGGTCAAGCAGGAGACAATATATAGAAAATGTGAAGATACATAGAGACATGTAGGCAGTTAGATTAAATGGTGACATCACTCTTAAAATATTTGTTATCACCAAGCAACATCAGCTGCCTTGGATAATTATAGGTGACTTGCAGCTTCAATATTATCATGTATTTTTAAACTATTTATCTTTTACAATGATTTGCAATGGAAGCTTCATAGAGAATTTGAATTGTGCAATTGGGCAGGTCATCATAGTGTATTTGTTCCAATAGCTTTCCAAATGATTTAGTACCTCCTTACCATCTTCCACATTCTCAAAACTCACCACCCTCTAACCTGAAGCTAGAGGAAATTTATCTTTTATTGGAACCAGGCAGTGTTTGAAACCTTAAAGATGGTTGCCATAGTCCTGTTAGATGGAAAATAATGGAATTGTCTGTTAAATAGTTATATGGTATAGTTTTATGGAATTACTTTTTTGGTGTTCATGCAGTCTTCACGTTCTTGTTTAGAAAGTAGTTCCAGGCTGAGATCAAATACAATTGCAAATGATTTCACAACCTGTTTATGAAAAATTAAGGCAGATATTTGGTTGCACTAATTATTTCTTTCTGTTCTATTTTTCATTTTTCCACTATCCTTTTTTTTTTTCTTTTGCTTGCTTATTAATTACCGGGATGGGAATATGACCTTACCCTGGCCCATCATACCAGTTTTCAAACATGACTAGCACTCAAGCTCCAAGCGATAGTGAAAGATAAACTAGTTTTATTTGATGTCTTACTTCTACTTGTGTCCTGAAAGGTGAAATCATTCATGCATAGGTAATTGCTCTAGCGAATTTCCTTGATCTGTGTGTGATTGTAATTTATAAATACCAATTGGGTAATTGCTGGGGGAGGTTTTAAAAGCAAATGTTTCTAATGTGTGGTTGACACATTGTGTTCCCAATTGATTATATTATTTACAATATTAATGAACCTGATATTCTTTCTCCCATCAAGGGCAACATTAGGTTTACCTAAAGCTCAGTAATGTGACTGGTGCATGTTTTGCCTGGGAGAGGTGGGTAAAGAAGGTTAGCTGTCTGTCTAATATGTTATACTCTGTAGTGCTATACACAGCTCATATGCTGGTCTGGTGCACAGAGCTTAAATTAGGTCACAATCAGGAATGCAAAGAATATAAAAGTGAGAGATTTTTTTCATTATTAAACTCTCAATATTATTTCCCTTTAATAAACTTGAATCTTCAAAGATGGCCAAACAAAAATTGTAACAAGATATATACAAAACTCCCACATTCAGTATATATTTTCAGTAAATAAATCCATTAAAAAAGTATTGCCATTAGTGATTTACAAGGTAATAAGATAAATTAAAATCCCTTCAACAGAAGCTTTACCCTTTGCAGGCTTATGTGAAAAGATAACATTTTATATTCATGAATTTGTGCCCATTGGCATTTCCATTGCCAAATATTCACAACTAGGTATTAAAAAATCAAAAGTCTATTGCCTAATTGCATGACTAGTATATTTGGAAAGGAAATGAAACCATTACCCCAATGTCATGAAGCAGATTTGAATAATAGCCAATGTAATTTTACCCTTTCCTTTTGGCAGGCACTAGGCACAGGCTTCCAAAATAAGAGCGAAATGAGGACATTCTGTGGTTTCCTGTGGAAAGGCAAGCACCTTTTTAACTTCTATATTACTCCAACTCCAATTTGAAAATGAGAGTAGATCCTCAAGATATTTCATCCATGTGATGTTGCCCTCCTATTTATACTTCAACTGCACATTTTAAGAGCAAATTATAAATTTCTAGGGAGCCACAATATTTGGGGAGTATCTTCTTATCAAGTTGTAATATGGGCCTTCAGCTCAAATGAAGACACAAAAGGAAACCAAGTCTTGGAGGTATTTACAACAGCAATTTACTCCTGCATGTCTTTAAGAGAAACAACTGAGTGAAATTGAAATAGTCCTCTTTCTTGCCAGGTATGGAAGAGAGAAGGAAAAAACTACTTGAAATTTTTCACTTTTAATCTCTCTACCATTGGGAGGAAATGATGTTTAGAAGGGCTAAGCAATTGTACTGGCTGTTTATATTTTGGTTAGGCAAGGATAACTTTAAAAGTGTGGCCTTCTTAATTATCACAACATATTTAATAATGCATAAACTCACAGATGAGCTGGCATAGCATACAGATTAGGAAGGATCCATATTATCATTAAATCCATTTACAGATCTCTGTCTGAGCAGTATTGCACCATGAGATAGTAAAGATGGGTAACTGCCATATTGTATGCTAACAGGGAATCAGGGTGATAAAGAAACTAACATTTGAGTAGGAAAACTGAGCTTTCTTAACTAGAGGGTGTAATTTTATCATCATTTTTTTAATTGTCTTGTCCATTCTGTTTTTTCCCTGAGCCTATTACATGTTAGGGAGGAAAAGAGAGGACTTTGGGAGAGTTCATAGATGTTGATTTTCTCTTCCTCTTTAGATTTATATTGTGTTTATTTTCTATTTCTCTTTAGATTTACAGTGCAATTTTCTCCAAAGATTTCAAAGTACTTGTCCAAAACATATAGGGAAATAATGAACGTCACAGGAATTCAGAGGAAGGAGAACAGCATGCAAAGACAGTAGTAAAAAGACTATTTCTGAAGTACATGACTGAAAAAAAAAATCATCTTTTTTTGGAATTTGACTCATTTACTATTAGTCTCTAAATTTTTTTAATTAAGTAATTTAACCTTATGCTCCAAATCTTAAATATTTCGATCCCATCATCCTTTGAAAAGGTAGCATCTCTCTCTTAGGTCTGGTTCTGGGCAGTTGTGGGAGGCTCTTTGTGGTTTACCAGAAGGGGCAGCAGGATGCCTGGATCATCAAACTCTTCTCCAGCATTTCAGAGTTGCTTTTATGGGCTAAGGCAGTGTTTCCAAAAGACTCCTATTATGTGAGCAAGGTATTAAATTAATAATTTAGATCCCATTGATACATAAATTAAAATACATTAAATACTTAGCGGTTGAGCGCAGCTGCCCGCAGCCTCTGCAGCGCCGGTTCGACAGAAGGGTACATGGCGCGCAACTCAGCAGTGTAAACTGACTGTACCAGTGCTTGTGCAAATAAATCTTTAAAAAAAAAAAAAATAAATTAAAATACATTAAATACTTAGCATGTATTCAACAGAATACTAAGTAAAACACTATTTGTGAAAGGAAGGAAATTGTATAAACAATTCAAAACTCTTACGATCTGACTTCTCATTTAAATAAGTATCAATCATTAATAACACATTAGTAACATAAAATATTTCAATATTTTTCTATTTAATTTATAGTGTACATCTTTATCAAAATTTGTTGTGCCTGCCCAAGTTTTCAGAGCTCTTATCTCCTGTTACTTGGCTATTCAATTGTTTGATCTATTTTTAGATGATTATGAATGTAAATGATACGTAACAGAAGTGTTAACTCTGGATTATCAAGATTTCAGTCTTGGCAGAAATTGCAAGTAGTGCCTGTTGCTTTAAAATCATTTAAAAATCACCTTGATTTGATGGTACTCTTGGGTACAATTTCCACTCTCCCATTTTGGAGAGCTTTTTCACCATAAATACATTTTAAAACACAAAATGAGGTGATTTGGCCCATTTTGCTATGTATATAATTTAACCTTCAAAGGATTATGGTCTATGGAGCAAACAGGTTAATAGGAAGGTTTTAAAAAGACATTTTTTCATCTGATGGGACATAATCGTTCCTAAGGAGCTGTTATGGTCTATTGTATAAATCCTTCAAATTCATGGACTACTGGCCCAAAACACAGTAATGGATCCTATAGAGCAGTAAAAATCTATCATGTTAATATAGCTGCTACATATGCAGAGTATGAAGTTTATTCTCCCATCCATGCCTTCTGAGATTTGTAATTCTCATATTAATAGGTCTGATCCCCACACCCCAGATGGGAGGCTTTGCCAAGCCCTTTACATGCTAAGTAAAAATTCTTCTCAGGACTTGCACTGAAACCAATGATAATAACGTATTCCTGTAAAACACTGCCATGTCTAACAAAAATATTTGCTTGTTCAGAATTCCCAGAGGAATCCCACCACTTCACATTTGTACAACAACAAAGAGCATTGTTTAAATTGTTTACAAATCAGCACCTGATATCATTGAATTGTATCCAGCTAAAAGCCAAGTACAGTCCCTTCAAATCTTTTTACATTGATATTGGCAAGAATGGATTTGTTTGGAACGCATTTGTATATTTTTATATTTATAGACTGTTGGGCCTTCATGGAAAGCCTAAAATGCTCTCTATCACAACTTGTCAATTCCTCTTAATCTTTTTTTCCTCTCCCCACAGAGTCCTACAAGTAAAGGCTCCTGGCAGCACCATTTTATGGTTACTCAGAATACAGATCTGCAGTGTCAGAGAAAAGTAGGTCCTAGTCACAATCTATCCTTAGCTGCAGAATCATAATCAGAACTCACAGGCTGGGGCCATGAATCAAGTCTGTAAGGATGACCTGCACCGAAGGCTTAGGTTCTCTCATGGCATGATGTTAGCAGCTAAAATGTGTTTCCTATGCATTTTTCATCTAAAAGGAACAAAGATAAAATAATGCCTTCCCTCTGATTTAACAATGCTAGCCCATTTTCCAGATGCATATTGTAATCATTAGTTTCAGTGTCAAGTCTGACAAGTGTTTAATTTTTTTAAAGATTTATTTATGCATACAAGAACTGGGGTACAGGCCAGAGGTGTGGGGAGTGAGAGGATTCACCAGAGACAGAGTAGGGAGCAGAACAGGAAGATCTACTGAAATGCACTGCTGAGGGGAGCAGCGGGCGAGACAGGAGAGGTCTGCTACACCATTGGGTAGCTCCCTGGCCGGGGATCGAACTCATGCTGCAGTGGCTGCAAATAGCTTCACAGTGCTGTACCTAACCCTTCTGCCACCAGGGAGACCCCACGTTTTTAATTTTTTTGACTTAATACGTCCAGGGCTTGGCAAGTGTTAGATTCTTCTTTATCCTCTTTACTACCCTTTGTAGCATGACATGACCACAGGGGACTTTCAAAGATGTCAGCGGAATTCAGCCCTCACCTCATCATTCATGATGCATCTTTGTTGCATTATTTGGCAGTTTCAAGTAAAATACTTAAATTTGCCAAAATAATTTATCTAAACACTGAAAACCTCACCAAGTTCCAGAGAACTGAGTTTGCATGATGACAACATTGACTAGTTTTTCACATTTCCTCAGTAAGAGACAGGGTCAGCCGGGAGTTGGACTGTACATGTTTGTTTTGATATTTACATGTTTGCTTATTTTTAATGTTTCTTTACTTAGATTTGTGGCTGGATAACTTACTCTGGCCAGCGTAGGATCAAGAAGTCAATATTTATTTCTGTCTCTGAGTTGTCAAGCATTCAATATAATATCCTCTTTGAATCAAATTCACTTTCTTTTAAATGTCCATTAAATGTTTAACTGAGTTTGTAACTAATACTTTTTTCTGCTTAAGCCAGTGTGAATTAGATTGTCTATCACTTTGCAACCAAAGGCTTCTGAAAATACATGGAATGGCAAAGTCACCCCAGTTTTCAGAAAAATGTAATAATACCTAGTTGTAGTGGAGATAAAAGTTTTGCATTTAAGTCATTATCTAATCAGCATTGGTGACTCAACTTATATTTACTCTAATTAGTTAAAATGTGATTGTAATTTTTCAAAAGTCGAGCCAGACTCATCCTTGTGTTTCCTTACAGGTTCACAAATAGAAATTTTGTTATGTATTAATGCATATGGATGCAAATAAATTGCCTTTATTGATGTAGCATGTCCACTTCCTATTTTATTGGGAAGTTTCTTCCTTCCTTTGAAATATTGTCCCATCTTTCCCCCTCTATCACCTGAATGTGGCATGTAGTATGGTACTCCGCAACCCCTGGTTTATTTGACAGACTGGGGGAAGGACTCTTAACCCAAATGGGACAAATCGCAGTCCCTCCCTCCTTACACACTGCTGCCCTGGCTACATAATGTCTGGCAGCAGGCACTTCACGCAACCCGACTTTGCAGATGTAACCAATTAAGCTAAAATGAGGTTAGACTGAAGGAGGATGGGCCCTTAATCTATTGTGACTGTTATTATGATAAGGAATCAAGTGAAGACACATCCATGTGAAAATACTGACACAGAGAGGAATGCCTGTGAAAATGGAAGATTGGAGTGATGCATTTATAAGCCAAGGATGCCAGATACTACCAGAAACTCAGAGACAGAGGAGAGATTTTTGCTTAGAGATTTCAGAGAGAATAAACTCTGCCAGTACGTTGATTTTGGTCTTCTAACTTTCAGAACTGTGAAACAATAAATTCTCGTTGTTTTAAGCAAAGGGAAAGATCTTAGAGAAGGCAGCTAAAGCAAACCTGAACCTAGAGGTTTCAATGGAGATCCGAGAGATGTTTCTCTGTATCTGTAAGACAATACTTTGTGCTACCTGACTCAGTTTCTTTGTATATAAAGGGTGAAGAAATCCCCTGTAAAGGCAGGACAGGACACAGTGCAGGTTTTCTGATCCCATGCAGATCGGGTAAAGGAGGAGTCAGAGTCCTCAGTGGGTTTTTGCAGGTCTTTTATTGGGATTTACCCAGTACATAGCAGGCAAGGGTGCTGGGGGGCCAGGAGGCTGGCAGGCCTCCCAGCCCCCAGCAAGTCTTCATTCTATCTGAGCTCTCCGGTGATCTCTGCTTCTGCTTCTTTGCTTCTCTCTCGGCTTCTCTTTCAGCTTCTGCTGGCGTCCCCGTGACGCCTCCCTTAAAAGCCCAGTCTCAGCCCAGGTGGATCCCATCTACCTTTGCCCACACCCTACTCCAGGTGTCCTCCATCAGGCATGCATTCAGGACTGCAAGGATCCATCATCTATCCTGATGGTGGGAGGGCAGAAAAGCCTGACATTTTTCCTTACCCTACACCCCCTAATTGCTGAAAATAACCTTTTCTCCAATGAATAGTTTCCCAAGGAAATGATTCAATCCCTTGCATATTTCCCTGATTTCTGCTAGACAGGTAGGTTAGACCTTTTTTTGTATTCTCATTTCTCTCTTATCAGACCCAGAATGTCTCCAGCTGACTCAACCTAACTTATAGATCTAATTGTCAGGAAAAGGAGTGGTGGAAGTTTCAGAGAGAGACCACATTACCTTACAAGGGATAAATTTCTACAATGTCTTCTAGTGTAGGGATAACTGTTGTATCTTAGCAGGTAGTGGTAGATAATTTCTGGTAGACTAAAAGGGTTTAGAGGAATCTGGGACCTACAATTGTGGTCCATCCACCCAGGTATTCTTATCTCCAGTATCAGTGTCTCAGGCATAATAGACCTGATATTGGCATAATAAACCTACCTTGGTTGGAGGACAAATTGTATTTGAAGTTTAGCCACTCAGGCGATTACTTTCTGACATTGGTTCTCAGCCTTCTTTTCCTTCCACTAGGAGGTGGTAAGAACTTCCTTTTATGTCACCATCAGGTTTTTTTTTTTTTTTTTTTAATCATCTCACTCCCTTTCAATTCTTTATTGTCTCTCACAGAGCATCATTCCATTCCATTATATTGTCCTTACAACTACTATTTTCTTCACATCCCCAGTGATGGATCCTCTCACACTCCCCCTGGGTAATGAGTAATCAAATTCCCAAACCCCATTTACTGTGTGCCTTCTTAGACCTCTCGAGGTAAGAAATGTCACTGATCAGGTTTTTCAGAAGCCAAGGAGAGAGCTTTGAGGGACACCAAATGTTTCATAGGGATCAACATGGGTTCAACAAGAAAGGATAAAGTGGGACTGGACAAAGGAAAATGCCACTGTGATGCAGGTCTGACGAAGCTATCTATTGCGTTGTCAGGGAGATGTGGAGCAAGGATTGCCCTGAAGAGTGCCCTACTTGAGCTCAAATATCCAGATATTTCCATTTGCACTTTATTCATTAAACCTAAACCAACTACACCAGGATAGATATAACTTTGGGTGAGGGGCTTTCTGCAACTGAGGCTAACCTTTAAAGTGGCAGTAGGCTGACAACACTCCCTATAGCTGACCAGAAAGTACTTCCCTGAAGGGGAAATCTAGGCAGTGCATCTCTGTCTACCATGTAGCATAAGAATATGTAATAGGGCCTCCCTGGTGGTGCAGTGGTTGAGCACTGGGTTGCGAAGCTGCCCACAGCCTCTGCAGCGCCGGTTTGATCCCCGGCTGCTCCCCAGCCACCAAAGGAGGGTCCCACATGGCGCGCAGACCTCTCCTGACACCCGCTGTTCCCCTCAGCAGTGTACTTCGGTCCTTCTGCCTGTTCTGCATCCTGCTCTGACTATGGTGAATTCTCTCACCCTCCCGCGCTTCTGACTGTACCCAGTGCTTGTATAAATAAATAAATAAATCTTTAAAAAAAGAATATGTAATAGGGGGCCTCCCCAGTGGCACAGCGGGTTGAGTGCAGTGCTGTGAAGCTGTCCACAGCCTCTGCAGTGCTGGTTTGATTCCCCGCCGGCCAGGGAGATTCCCACATGGCCCGGCTGACCTCTCCTGTCTCGCCCACTGCTCCCCTCAGCAATGTATTTCAGTCCTTCTGCCTGTTCTGCTCCACACTATGTCTCTGGTGAATTCTCTCACCCTCCCGCGCCTCTGGCCTATACCCCAGTGCTTGTATAAATAAATAAATCTTTAAAAAAAATAAAATACTTAAACAATATTTTTAAAAAAGAATATGAAATGGGGCGAAGACAAGACTTTAGCCAAAGCAAATGTAGGGGGAGTATTTCTTTCATTACTTTAGAAAACATGAAAATATATTAGCTATAAATTGTTAGCCCTATCCATCTATTTGTTGATCAATCAATTGATCTATCAATCAATCCATCTCTCTATATATCTTCTATATATTAGATGAGCAATGAAATAATTAATAGAAAGCAACATGAAAGGAATGATATATTCAACTATCCATGTTAGAAAAATGAACTGTTTAAAATAATAACATTTACCTACATGTCTTGCTTTATCTAATTATGGTCATATATGTAACTCCAAATGATCAAGAACAGAAACTTTTAATTCAGGATCAGGAACACTTTGAAGTGTCCAGATAACTGATTATTCAGTTAATTTTTTAAATACTTCCTTTCACTTTGTAATTTTAGCTTTGGATTACTACTGAAAAAAATTTTATCATCTAAATTACAAGAAAACAATGAAACTGCTAGTAGCAGAAGGAGCCCCTTTCCTCTGCACTGCTACGCATTTAGATGCATAAAACAGGAGGAACGTCAGGACTCTTCAGACCTCAGGCTTGTTCATTTGGCTTATGAGGCTTGCAGTGCGCTCCCTCTCTTCCTTGTCTTCTCACACGCAGAAGCTGGTAAGGCATTTCTTATCTGGGCATAATGCCAGTTCCCCTTTCAATTGCTTCTGAATAAGCTAGCTGTTTCTAAAACATGGCCCCTTGGTGGGACCCAGAAGCTAAGCCTGTAGGAGTCTCTCCCCTGTGGGGCACTGAGCAAGAGCTCCTCTATCCTGGCTCTTTCCAGACTCTGACTGTTGATCTTGTCAGCCTAATACTCTGCTCTGAATTGTCTTCAGGATGTCATTTTCTACTGACTGCAAGGAGCTTACGTGCTGTTACATATTTGGCAATAAGGTCGTAAGCACATTTTGCCTGTCAAGCATATGTATGATCAAAAAGGTGTGCCCCCTGCTCATTTATGTTCATGCTGTAAATCTGCTTTCTGGCCTCCGAGCTGATCTCATCAGGAGTAAACCTGGAGCAGCACTTCCAGACAGTTATATTGAGATTGTAACCCTGTGTGGCGTCTTGGCCTTTTCTTTTGGTGAATCAGGGCATAAGCACAGCCTCAGCAGATTTAAATAGACAGTTATTGAGATCAACAAGATCTTCTTTTGTAAAATGTCTAGAAATTGCCCAGCTGAAATATTAATAATAGGGTTCTTTCGTTGGCCTGGTAATCCTCGCCCCGCCCCTTTTTCTAGTTGTTACTTGTGAAAAAGAACTCACTGAAAGAAAAAATACTGTTAGTTTGATGGGGAACCTCCTTTAAAGTGGCACGTGGGCCCTGGTATCTGTGTTTGTATGACATGACTTTTATTGTTCAGGCATTGGTGTCTGTGATAGTGCAGATTAGAAGCTTTTTTTTTTTTTTTAATGTGGTGCTTTATTCTGTGTCAGTTTAGTTAAGCAGAAACTTTGTTTCCCAGAGCTGCCAGGTTTGGGGTTAACTACAAGAGAAATTAAGAAACTAGAAGTAAAGGGGTGAGCATTTCTATGCGCTGAATACCTGAGCAGGCACTTCTGTGGCTGATAACTATTGTCCTGATTTGTCGACTGACTGTGTTGGTGTGGAGCATTGGCAGGTGGTGGAAAGCAACTCCTCCAGCTCCCATAGAATCTTCTTTCAGCATACCTGTACCCTGGACATGTGTGGGGGCAGCTCTATGGCAAGGAGCCCCAGCTTCACATGTATCATTGAAATTGGAGGCAGTGAGAGATAGACATGAGTTCAAGTTTGTCCCAATTCTCTCCCACTTTGTGCCCATCATTAATTCCCAGATGTCTGTCTTGCTGAGATCATGGCTGGGACAAAGTATGGAGTCACAGACTTCAAGAGATGACTTAAACCCCTCCCAAAGTGCACAAAATTTAATCTCTCTGACAAATTACTCAACATTTCCACATTTCTGGACAATCTGAAATTGATACACTATGATTGAATGCTCTTTTTTCCATTCTGTGCATAACAACCAGAGAGCAAGCTTTATTACTTTCCCCATTCAATGGGTGAACAAGTGGGTTTTTTCCCCCAAGGTTGGGAAGATGGTAAGATTTTAATCCCTGAGTGTTCATGTCCCTTCCTCACTTTTATGCTTTTGGTTAAGTAGAGACAGTAACTATTAGTCCCTCAGTGAATAAAATGCCAAACCACACATGACACCCACTGTACACTCCCTATTAAAATTTTACAGGTCAAAAATCCAAAACCCACTTAATAAAAATCGTTCTTCATCATAAGTGACAGGAGAGAACAGGTCAATCTATGGAATAATGGTGCAGTAATTAGAAACTTTGTAGTTGATAAAGTGTGACTGTTAATCAATGTTTGGCTAATTAATCAATATTTTAATCATTAGACCTTTTAAATTTGTTTTAATGAGCATTTCCACTAATTCCCCTAATCCCACTCCTTCCAGTGCTTCCATTATCACTATTAAAGAAAAAAGCAAGGATCTGTCTGTGCAGGGTCCAGTATCTCTTAAGACATTGTGGAATAATGTACCTGTTGTATGTAGAGCTATCCAAGAATGCCCAGATTTAGGATATTAAACAGGAAAGGTGTAAAGTCACCACATTATCATGGAACATTTGTTTGATGGCAAGAAGTTATGATTTAGAACATCGCATTAAAACCATCATAAACTTTCCTTCTTAGAGGATGCATTCCTCTAAGATTGCATTCCTTACCTTATTCTTCGAATTAGACATTGTTCATGATCTTACTGTCTCTTATTTCAGAGTCCACATTTGCTTTCAAACCATGTCATAAACTTCTGTTGGTAAGCATGGCCATTGTTTTGTCCTTCTTTTCCTCTTCCTTCTTTTTCCTCTTCTTCATTTCCACCTGTACACTTTCTTCTCCTCTTATTCGTCAGCCCTCTCTCATCTATAGTCTTTATACTGCCTAGAATACTGCCACCAAAATGAGAATATTCAAAATTGATAAGAACTATATAAACAAGGACAGCAGGGATTACCCATCACCCTTGTTTGCTGAAAAAGCCAGTGAGGTAAGAGAGGTTAAGAGATGTGTCCAAAGGACACACACAGTCTAAAAGAGAACCCAAGTCACCTAGGTGTTCTTTTTATATATTCAGTGCTCTTCTAAGAATTAACTTGGAAATTTGACGAGGGCAGGACACTCTTCCCAACAAATTAGATAGATCACGTCTTTCATTTCCCTATTGTCTTTGTGTGGCAGCCACCATTTCCCATAATATTCATTCTAAATCTACATCACTGAAAATAAAGACATAAGTAAAGGAAATGGTAAGAAGTACTTTTGTATGTGCCTTTAAGATTTTCTTAGGAAACACATAGAGACAATGCAGCAGCTCAGGCTGAGCACCTGTGAGAATATGGGGTTATGTGCTGTAGGTCTTCCCAAATAATATTGTACACTGTGTTATAACATGGGAGTGCCTGACATGAACAGAGTGAGGGAAATACTGTTGGCTGTAGAGGCCTCAGAGACTGGAGAACACTAAATATTAAATACTACATTATCCAACAATAAGATCATGAAATCCTGCCTATGCTAAACTATTTTTTTAATATCCTGATTATGCTGAAAATTCAAGGCACTTTGTAAAGTATTGTTGTTATTCATGGAAAATATCTTTAAATGTTTGATGGGAAATATAATTGGTTCCCTTTAGAATTTTGGTAATCAGATATGTAGTAGAGCTATTCACAACATTCCCTTTTCTTCTCCTTCCAGACCATGGGAGAATTACACTCCCTTCCACCTCTGAAGTTTGGCACAATCATTGATTTACTTAGGCAAGAAGGGCCAAATGTCTGAGGTTAAAAATTTCTAGGTGATCTCCCATCTGCTATTATCATTGTTGAAGAGGTTGTAACAGGTAAACCCTCTGCCACCAGGGTCCCTGCATGACTCTAAGGGATCCCTGCAGACTTGCATATGACTTGCAGCATCATGAAATTCATGTTAGTTGTGCTAAGCCTTCCCTGACTATGGGATGTGAGTTGAGAACGGTGTAGGGTATTTGACACTGGCATGTACAACGTCCTTCCTTCTCACATCCCTCGGGTTAGCAGCCCTCTGAAATGCCATGGAAAGGATATATGGTCACCTACAGTTGCAAAGCAATTCATAGCTTGTATATGACTTTGGAGAATCAATCTTATTATTTATGACAACACCTCCCAGGATCTGTTTCATGGTAGGGCCACATTATTCTATTGAACAATTTTAACTCCTCACTCTGATTTTAAATACAAACTCTAATTACTTTGCTTCTTATTACCCAAAGTTCAATAATGCTGGTCCATTAGTAGCTAGTGAAAAAAAGTCATGGAGGCAGTTATGAAAAGCATACAATTATTTAGGATTTATTTATATTTTCTGAGTAAGGAATTAACTGCCATTCTCAGGAGGACTGTTCCATAAATACACTTTTATAGTACATTTTTGTGTATATTAGCTTATAATAAAGCAACAGTACTATGTTCAAAAAGAGACTTGAAACTGATATGTAGTGTTCCTATTATGATCATTTCAGCCCTCACATATGTGAGTCTTAAATTAATTAGTTAGCGTTATATTTTGGCAGTCTTTGCTGCATAAGACCCTCTGACACGGAAGGCCAGGAATCCTGGAGGTAAGCCATTAAGATCCTGAACCATCAGACAGTAACAGATTTTGGGTTTTAGGGGGTCAAAAAATAACACCACTGTTCCCAACCTGAGATCAGAACCAATTTACAGAGAATGATATAGGAGTCAGACAGTTAGAGATCAAAATGTCAGCTTTATTACTGATAAAAGCAACAGTGAAGGACATAGCTTAGATAAGTAGTAATAGGCTTGCTAAGACTCCTCTGAATTGAAGTCACCCCTCTTCCCATTACTACCAAACAGACAACAAACAAAACCCCTGCCGTCTACAGTGTGGGAGCACAGCCTGCTCTACCAACTTTATCACATGACGGACAGCAGGTGAGAATCCACCCTCTCTGTAGGCTGACAGAGTCCAGAGAGAAAAAGCAAAGGAACAGACTGTGGCAAGCATGTGCAATTCATACCTGCAATCCAAACAAGTCCCTCTTCTCAGGGAAGGAGAGCATATAGCTCGGTGAGTGAGATGAGGTTGTTACTTTGAACAGAGTTTCTCAGCCTCAGTGCTATCGACATTTTGAACTGGAGACTTCTTTGTTGTAGGGGACTGTCTTATGTATTGTAGAATCAACCCATAGCACCAAGTGTCTTCGGATATCATCAAATGACTGGTGTGAGGAGTGTGGAATTGCTCCTGTTTAAGAACTATTGTCTGGGAACTCCTTTTACTTGTAAATGAGAGGGGAAAGTATAAATGTTCTTCATTACTGAAAATTTGTAGTTCAGTGGAATAGATCACTAGATTTTTAATTCCCTTAATATTTTGAAAAGTAGAGTTTAGTAAAGTGCCTTTCGTATTGGCAACAGTACAATAAATTCTCTATAATGATAATCCAGGCATTATCAGAAGAAAAGGCAATATTACTTGCTAGGAAGAGAGAAATTATCATTATTTCTACAGACAGGAAATAATCATAAATATTATTAAAATTAGAGAAAGAAAGATAAAAAGGAAAAAAATAAAAGGGAGGAATATAATCAAATTGATATATTTTATATATCTATTTCACATATATAAATATATATATATGTATTCCCTATATACACAGCATTCATATCATTGTTGTGAGGGGTTATAAACCACTATATCATCTAAACTCTGTCTTCCCCGTCATGAAAAATATGAACATTATGACATAAAATCCATAAAAAGTTCAATATCAATATCACATAGGATGTGATTCAGTGCAATGCAGCCCTCTCCTTTTGCCTTTTGGAATCTATCTTTTATGTGCATTAAGTGAAAAATGCCATTGTTTTGTTTCTATCTTCAGTCTGCAAGCCTTATATCCCCCTCCAGCAGAGATATTTCATCTGGACTGGGTAAATTTCATACGTACAGATAAATCCACTTTCCATGTTGCTACGGATACTGTGTGGTAAATTATCAGGAATGATAAAAAATTCTCTCAGTACCTGGCCTTGGCTAGTTAAGGTTAAGGGATAAGACAAGAAACCAGGAAGAAGGGAATCAAGCAATTCAGTTTTGGGGGTATTGAAGAGGCATAGTCACAGGGCCAAGAACAGAGATCATTTAAATATCAACATGAAACTTTGGATAAGAAAATACTTGTACAAATATGATGAGGACCCAAAAAGTTAATGGTTCCCAACATTTTGATGTTGCCCGTTCCTTCAGAGATCCAATAAATGCTATGTACCCTGTCCCCAGAGAAATACAAGATACACACATAGACACACTCACAGTTTTTTCTAAATTTTCAGCAGGTCTTCACAGAATTGGTCTATTGTAGGCTAAAACAAGACTCTTGGGAAATGTCTAGATAGCCAGGTTAACTAACTGAGCAAAAGAATGTTCCTTTATAATTGCTACTTGGGATAATGCCTTATATGAAACAAGATCTTCAAAAACAAAGAGTGTGGGCAGTTACACAGCTAATTTGGACCCAGAAATCTTTTTGAATGAAAGGATGTGTTTGACCTCAATTATCTTTTGATAAGAAATTTTTATTGATCAAATACATGAGTCTTCAATTCATGTTCCCCATGAATACAACTTTGATCTAAATAATCACATATCCTAAAGTCTTCTTTTCTGGTTTATATACATCACTGATGTCTTAATTACAAAATTTCAGAATCTGATAGCAGAAACAGAAAACAGACTTGGCAGACTATATAATAAGTTAAGCTATGCCTTTTTTAAAAAATATTTTTAACACAGATTTTTTTGCATTCCTAGCTTATGTCATACTGCTTGTTTCTTCCATCAGGTTTTTTTTTTTTTATGTGTTTCTCTGTCTAACTTGGCTTCTTATTTTTTAAATTCTATTCAATTTTTCCTGATTATGGATATAACATGTTTATGATTTCATTATTTTCACCATTGGTGTTGCTAACAGCAAATATACATGAAACTATAAATTATCTCCCTAAGCCTACACTTGTCTTCCATCTACTATCATCCCAACTTAGGATAGCCATGTGGTGAACCATCATAAGAGTTAATATATATTAAGTGTCTACTGTATGCCAGGTAATGCTATAAGTGTCTTACATGAACTATCTCATTTAATTCTCATTGAGTTCTGTGAAATAACTATTTTCATCATTAACCCCATTCCCCCAAATAAGGAATCTGAAGCCTAAGAGGTAAATGACTTTAATCACCATGACTAAAATTGACAGAGTAGGAATTTAACTCAGGCCTTTGATTCTCAATCAAAGGCTTTTAACATGACCTCTATTCTACCCATATGACATTATAAAAGTACAATTCTCTAATTTTTAGCTCTATTCTTCATAACCATCATTTTTATTTTTTAAGATTCCCACCTGTTTCCACACATTTTTCTAATACACATGGCCTTTATGTTACTTAGAAGTGATGTTAATTTTAATACCTCTTGAGGTGATCAAAGGAGAGATGGTTGCTTTTGCACTGCAGGGCATGAGGCCACTCCATGCAGAGTCCCAAAACAGACTGGGTTAGCCTATCTGCTACTCTGCTGCATTTTAAGCATTTATAAAAATTTTGCTCACTTTGACTTGAAATTGATTTCATCTATTTCCAAATTTCTTCCTTCTATGGGTCTGAAAAAACTACTACACAATACTTTTTCAATTTGATGCCTTAATTTTTCTCTTTTCTTAAATTTTCTTCTCATACCTTGCAAGTGAAAGAAACTTAGTCAAGTGAAGAGAGCACTTTAAGGGAGTTCAGAAGGCTTAGATTTTATTCCTGACTCTGTTACTGACCTGTTATATGCCCTTGGGTTTAACCTCACTGCACCGGACTTAGTGAAGAGGTGTTTCAGCTTCTTTGCTAACATGCACTCAATGGGCCAGATACTTCAAATGAGCCAATTGCACTTGGGGATTAAGTTAAGCCATTTGGAGGGGCATTAACCCTTTCTGGTCAATGAATTTTTTATGCATGAGTAGAATAACTTACTAAACAGTGCCTACCGTCATTCATTACCCACTCCTTCTCCCACAATTGCCTAACTTATAAGGAAATTGTCACACTCAGTCAATAACTAAGCAATACTTTAGAGAAGTGCTGAGTACTGGGGAAAAAAAAGAATACCAAGTAAATGAAACGACCCTCAACAAACAGGTGAACAAATTGTAGAAATCAATGACATGAAAACAGACTGCTTTCCCCTCCTCATTGAATTTAGTGGTTGCCTGTTTGTCTCCTCTCCCCTCTGCCAGCTGCATTATTCCAGGAGTAAATGTGTCACAGAACAGCCCAGCTTGCCCACCACATTGCCTGGGAGTGTGCCTATTGTTTAAGTTTAGGGATGGTATCCATTGACGTCTGGATCAAAGATAAACTCTTGACTATTGCCTTCAAAACTCTCCTTTAGTAGAACCTCACTTATTTGTTCTAATCTTGAGCCTATCAGTAACATTTCCTCCAGAGTGGATTCATGGTGAGATCTTCCATTACTGCTTCCAGTCATTTTTCTGGACACTTTCCATTTATTTACCCCTGTCTTTCAGTTTCACTAGGTTCTCTCTTTTTACACAAAAGCAAGGACTGCCTCTTCAAAGTCTCCCATCATCAGTTCTTCCAGAAAAATCCTCAGTGAAGCTACAATTCTTAAGAGTATAAATGTTTTTCTTTATGGTGGTGGTCAGACAGTGCCTTTCCTATTACATTTGAATACTTGGTTCCTTTTATAAATCAATAATTTTTTTTTTAGAAGTGAGAAGTGAGGTAAAGGCCAGAGTTGCGGGGGCGGGGGTGGTGAGAAAGTTCACCAGAGAGAGTGGGGAGCAGAACAGGCAGATATACTGAAAAACACTGCTGAGGGGAGCAGTGGGCAAGACAGGAGAGGTCTGCCATGCCATGTGGGTTGCTTCTGGCTGGCCCGGGATCGAACTCGCACCGCAAAGGCTGTGGACAGCTTCACAGTGCTGTGCTTAACCCCCAGTGCCACCAGGGAGGCCCCTATATATCTGTAATTTAAGGAAACTTGTAGATAGGCTAAGAGATGAGACTACAAAATTTCACTCTCTGGGGACACAGTTGGACTATTCTGTCGTTCATGGACACTGAACACACCTTTTCAGCTTGTGTTATAGAATTGTATTTACACAGCTGATTACATATTTTGAATGGTTTCTATCACAAGTAAAGTAGAAAATCTCTGTTAATAAAAGCAAAAGAATGAAAAAAGAATTCTCTTTTGTTTTTACAGTAATTCATATTAAAATATGGAACTGGGAGCTGTGGATGAAATGAACAGATGTTTAATAATTTGTGATTTTACTTTATTATAGTAAGTAGTTCCATATCAAACACGAGTAAATATATAGTTGTATGATCTGTAGAAAATTATCTGTTAGTCTTCGTTTCTTCATAGTAATATTTGCATAATATCACCTAACTCAATGGTTGAATTAGTGTAAGACAAAATAAATCATATAGCACCAATCTGGCATATATTATAATCCTCTCCCCACCAAAGAAAATACATGTTCCATGGTTTTTTCTCTTTCTTTCTCATTTCATCATATGCTATCATACTTTTTAATATTTCTGATAAGGGTAAATTGTTTGGAATAAATGAAATGGAAATAATATAAAAAAATCCTCCAATTACTGATGAAATAAATAATTTTAAAATATGACAAATGTAAGTTTTAATTTAAAATGGGATTTTTTTATATAAACCCACTAAAATATATAAGAAGATTAAAGAAAATTAGAAAACTTTAGACAATACTGAAA
Source organism: Talpa occidentalis (assembly GCF_014898055.3). Taxonomy (NCBI): domain Eukaryota; kingdom Metazoa; phylum Chordata; class Mammalia; order Eulipotyphla; family Talpidae; genus Talpa; species Talpa occidentalis. The sequence goes on along the minus strand of NW_023603184.1, from coordinate 96,265,876 downwards.
GTTATTGCTGATTGTTATTTTATTGCCAGAATCTGGAAGAAATGTCCAATAACTTTAAGGCCGATGAAATTGTACCAAAACAAACAACTGATAGTCCTTTCTTGGTATAATTTAGAAAAGAAGCAATCTTGCTTTCTTGAAAGTTGTCAGGAACACCTTTCATCTTTCTCCTCAGACTCTATTTCCTGGTTCAGAAACACAAGGTCAATGCCAACCAAAACAACTATAGAGGTGCTATTTTTTTAAAGCAGCTAGAGTCCTGAAGACTGTATCCTGACAGCTATAGAACCTGCAATAAATGCTAGAGAGAGAAAAAAAAAATGGATGAAGAGCTAGAATGGACCTTGAAAACATAATATATACTAAGGATTGTAATTTAATATGTGCTCCATCTGCGCAGAATGTTGGGCAACAAGAGTGTAAAGGGTTCATGTCAGTTCACTGTAACCTCCACTAACTGAGTATATTATAAACAGTAGATTTCGTAGAAGTTGTGTACATTAAAGTACTGACCACATCTAGATTTTGAAGATGGGAGTGTATTTGAATTTATTCAATTTTGGTGAAGGGTAATGTGTCAACACAATGTCTCCTGATAAACTCTGGATTTGAATAGATTGTTGGTTAATTGAGAATGAATAAATAGAAAGTAACAGTGTATGGGCTGTGGGGATGAGAAAAGGAGTCAGAAAGGTATGACACCATTTAGATCTAGAGTAAATATCTAAAAAATTTTAACCAATGTCAGAATAAAATTTTACAAAACTGTTTGATATCTACAATTAAGGTCAGAGATAACATACCCTTCCCTCAGGACCAAAGCCCAACTCCATACCTTTTTTTATCAAAGTTCTAATGGTAGGACTCACTAGCCAAAGAGCAATCATGAAACCTTATGAAACAGGAGTCAAAATTCATAAGGAGGCAAGAGAATGAGATGAAAGCACAGTGGAATGAAGTGATAGGGAGTTGGATATCACTGGAAAATACCTTTAAAGAGCCAATTTAGTCCATAGCAATTTGTTTTGTTGTCTATGCAGATGATTTTCAAACTGTGATTTTATTAATTCATTTATTAACCAAATACTTATTAAGTAGTTACTCTGCCAGATACTGTGTAAGCAGTGAGCAAGACAGAATATTTAGCAAGAGTTTAGGCCTCTCATCTTGAAATTAGTTTCTAATCTTACATGGCAGTGAGAAATTCAGACAAAAATTCAAATGAACTGATAATGATAAGTTCTAGGAAAATTAGAGTAAATTGCATAATAGAAAGTAAATGTGCAGTCACTTTAATGACAGGGTAGTCAATGGAGTTTTTACTTAGAAAATAACATGAAGCTAAGACAAATGGGAAGGCAGCAATCTTTTAGAGAAAAGGGAGAAATTCTAAGAAAAAATATGTTAGTGTAAAACCTCCATAGTGAAACGAGCTTTGTACGTCAATGAAAGGAAAAACGACTGTTATGGTTGAATTTTAGTGGACAGAGAAGTTGTGTTACTATATGATTGGAGATAATAATGTAAGCTTAGAGAACCTATCGAATTTTATACTTTAGGGAAAGTGACTTAGATATTATTCTAAGTGTGCTAAAAAACCTTTGACTATTTTAATGAGTGCTTACGTATGTGTGATAACTTGAGTCTACAGAAAGCAGAGCCTGAGACAACTTTAAAGTGTGATATTTTGAGAGAGTATGACCTAGGAAGCAGGAAGAAGGAGCAATTCAAAGAAGGAGAGGGATCCCATAGAAGAATGCATTATTAAGATGGCCAACACTGGGGATAATTATTTGCTGGATATTAAGGACCATTTCATAAGCCATGTGAAATATGTCTTTGAACTGTTTATCCAGGAAATTTTAGTGAAAACAATTTCCAAATCTTTTCATTTTCCATTTCTTTGTAGTTGTATATCTTCCCTGAAAAATGAAAATCTCTGTACTTCTGAGTTGCATGTGCATGAACACAAAACTTAAGAAATCACATAAACATTGTTGAAAATGTTTTTAGCTAAATGAGTGTAAATCATAGCTAAATGAGTGTAAAGACATCCCATATTCACAAGTTGGAGGATTTTTTTTTATTGTTAAGATGACAATAAATTATCTCCAGATTGATGTGACTTCAATGCAGTCTTTATCAAAAATCTAGCATCTTCTTTATTAACTGGGTAATCCTAAAACTCATGTATAAAACAGGAGACCCATGATATCCAAAACAATCTCTAAAAAGGATATCGAAGAATATGAAAAGGTACTGGAGATTCTAACTAGGAAAGTTAGGCAAAAATAAAGGAAAAAAAAACAAATCTGGACTAGAAAGAAGTAAAACTATGACTATTTGTTTATGAAAGAAACTAGTATATATAAAATCCTAATTAAAAAAGCTATTAGAATTTATCAATGAGCTCAGAAAGATATAAAATACAAGAAGAAATAGTTTCTTTAGAAAACACAAAAAGAAATATAGTTTCAACATATATTACTATATTCATACTTTCTTATTTTAAAGTTTATTGCAAACATTTTGTACAATAATCAAAATAAATATTGGTACTAGCATTTAGACAGAAAAATCACTGTAATGTAGAGTATAGTAATGAACCCTTGTATTTATGCACAATAACTTTTTAACCTGGGTGCCAAGAAAATTCAGTGGGAAAAAAGTCTTTTCAACAAATAGTACCAAAATAACTAAAGATCCACATACAAAAGATCAAAATTGAAACTTTACTTAACATGCAAAAATTAAATCAAAATGAAATATAGGCTTAGCTGTAAAAGGTAGAATTATACAATTTATATTATACAATGTATACAATTTATATACAAATTATATTCTTCTTTTCTGCAAGAAGAAAACATCAAACTGGGAGGGCGGAGCAACATGGTGGTGAGGAGACTCTGCAAGTAAGATCTCCCATTAAAAAAAAGTTAATAGGGAGGAAAAACGGCAGGTCCCAGTGAGAACTGGGACAGGGAAGATAAATGGACGACTCCAGCAAACTACCTGAAGAAGAAAGTTGCCATAAAAGAGGACTGTTGGTGGGAGTGCAAACTGGTCCAACCATTGTGGAAAGCTGTGTGGAGATTTCTGGACCTACTAAACATAGAGCTTCCATATGATCCAGCAATTCCACTCCTAGGTATTTACCCAAAGGACACAGAAACATCAATTCCAAAGAACACCTGCACCCCTATGTTTATAGCAGCACTGTTTACAATAGCTAAGCTTTGGAAACAACCCAAATGCCCAAAAATAGATGACTGGATCAAGAAGATGTGGTACATATATACCATGGAATACTACTCATCATTCAAAAAAGATAAACACATGCAATTTGCAGCAACATGGATGGCGCTGGAAGGGATCATGCTCAGCGAAATAAGCCAAAAAGAAAAAGAAAAATACCGGATGGTCTCACTCATAGCAGGAATCTAGAAAACTTAAATAAGGGACCAGGAAAATGAATAACTATAAGAAAGTGAAAATCAAAATCAACAAAAAACTATGAACCAGAGACACTTTTAGGGGGGCGGGGGCGGGAGGGGAGGGATTGGGGTCAGAATGGGGGGGCTGCAATTGTATGGGGAATATAACAATAAAATTTATAAAAAAAAAAAAAAAAAAAAAGGACCAGAAGGGAGGAAAGTGCAGAACCCTGCTCCCCTCCCCCGCCCACAGAGGCGGCACTCTCCGACCAGCAGAGAGGAGGGAAAAAACAAACTAAAACGACCAACAAGAACAAACTACGCAGCAAGCGGGACTGTGAGTGGAAAGGAACTATTTCAGCCACCACACCCCGTGAATTGGAGCTGCCTGCGGAGAACCCTGAAGGATTCGCCACGGAGGTGAGCTCCGGGCACCATTAAACAGAGACACCCCCCCCCCAGGAGGAGACCAGCACCAGCACACAGCCCAGGGCCGCCCTGTAAGCTTGCACGGAAAAGCGGTGCACTGGAAAAGCAAACGCGGACCGGGATCGGGATCACGCAGAAAAGCAGCGCGGTTGAAAAGCAAACGCGGATCGGGATCGTGGCTGCCCAGGTCCCTGCGCCTGCGACCTAGGCGTGCGGGGAGATGCGCGCGAAGACCCTTACTGAGGTGAAAATCCCTCACTGAGTAACCAGGAACCAGGTACCTAGGCACGGGAGCGGGGTACAAAAGACTACATTCTGTGGACACTGAACTGGGCTACAGCCCGCGTCCTGGACCTGAGGGCTTTGGAACTGAGACCCGGGGCACGAAATTCGGGGCGTGGGTTCTCCACAATGGTGGGGCACAAGGCGGACACAGCACCCCAAAGCCGTTGAGGTTTACCCTACCATTCCCGCTCTGTTCCCTGTCCCAAGGGGTGAAAAAAAAAACAGCTCCCCAAAGGCTCTAGGAGAGATCTCTGGCACCACCTAGCGACTTGAAACCAGCAGAGGCTCCTGGAGGAGCCAGTGGCCAGCTGGGAGTTAGCCCACGCCGGGCCCCTTCTGACCAGTAGTCTGAGCCCACAGGGGGAGCGAGCACCCACAGCCAGGGCAGACCAGGCATGCAGAAGAGTGTGCCTGAGACCGGACGCGCAGGGAGTGTGTCCCGCATCGCCATTTTAGAACAGGGACATTTCTTCAGTAAAGACTGCCTGCAGAAGGCTCCCTCAGGAGCCAGAGGTGAGCGGGGGAAGTTCGCCCACGCCAGACCCCCTCTGTCCTGCAGTCCAAGCCCAGAGGGGGAGCGGGAACCCACCGCCGGGGCAGACCAGGCGCACAGGGGAGTGCGTCCCCACATCGGCATTTTAGAACAGGGACCTTTCTTCAGTAAACACTGCTTGAAACTGACAGATGGCTCCCGGAGGAGCCAGAGGGGAGCAGAGAAGCTCACCCAAGATGCCGGCCAGTCCCAGCAACACAGTGTCCCAACACATACGGCAAATTAGAAAACAGACAGTAGGGAGTAGAAGAACCACACGCAACCTAGCAACTCCTCAGGGAAAAAGCACACCACAAAAAGAAAACCAGCCCCCAGATTGCAAAGACAGTAACTTGGAAGAACTTCTGAGCCTTCCAGAAAGAGAATTTAAAATTGCCGTGATTAAAAAACTGACAGAGGTCATAAAGGAAAACAATGATAAGGGAAAAATAATCAACGATCAGAAGAATGAAATTGAGTCCCTAAAGAGGGAAGTAAAAGAAATGCAGGAGATCAAAGAATTAATGGAAGAACTAAAGAATTCTGGGAAAAGCAATGAAAGCAGAATAGATGAAATGGAAGAACGAATAAGTTCTCTTGAAGACACGAAATAAAAAGAACCAAAACAGAAAAGGAAAGAGAAGTACGAAGGAAAAAGAATGAAGAAAGACTTCGGGAACTATCTGACTCCATGAGGAAAGGAAATATAAGAGATATAGGAATACCAGAAGGAGAGGAGAGAGATGTAGGAACAGAGAAAATATTCAAAGAGATAATTGAAGAGAACTTCCCAAATGTGAAGAAGGAGCTGAAAATTGATATACAAGAAGCAAACTTCCACGACGAAAGGAAAAATACAGCAAGACATATAATAGTAAAGCTCCCAAGAATCCAGGACAAGGAAAAAATAATGAAGCTGAGAAGAGGGAAGAAACAGATAACATTCAAAGGAAAACCAATCAGGCTGACATCAGACTTCTCCGAAGAAACACTACGGGCAAGGAGAGAGTGGAGGGACATAGTCAACAGACTCCAAGAAAACAGATGCCAACCAAGAATACTCTATCCCGCAAAGCTCTCCTTCCTCTATGAAGAAAGAATAAGGACCTTCCCACACAAACAGAAACTCCGGAATTTCATTACGACTAAACCCGCACTCCAAAAAATACTACAAGGAGTCCTGAAGCCAGAACCTCAGGGGGATGAATAACAATGAAAGAAGGTCAAAAAAAAAGTTATTAAAAGAATAAATAAATAAAATCAAAGGAAAGACAAACACAATGGCAAATACAGATGCTAACATATCAATACTAACTGTAAATGTAAATGGACTAAACTCTTCAATAAAATGACACAGAGTTGCAGCCTGGATTAAGAAACAAAACCCAATCTTTTGCTGTCTCCAGGAAACACATTTAGCTACAAAAGATAAAAATAGACTCAAAGTTAAAGGATGGAAAACAATCCTACAAGCAAATGGACCAAAAAAGAAAGCAGGAACAGCTATACTTATATCAGATAAAACAGATTTCAAACTCAAAAAGATAAAAAGAGACCCCAATGGTCACTACATCATGATCAAGGGGACAATACTTCAAGAAGAAATAACACTCATTAACATATACTCACCAAACGAAGGAGCACCAAAATATATCAGACAACTATTGGCATTTCTGAAAACAGACATCAGAGAAAACACATACGTAGTGGGAGACTTCAACACACCACTATCAACAATGGATAGATCAACAAGACAAAAAATAAGTAAAGAAACCAAAGTTCTAAATAAGGACCTAGAGCATTTGGGCTTAACAGACATCTATAGAACACTAAACCCCAAAAAAACGGAGTACACATTTTTCTCAAGCGCACACGGATCATTCTCCAGGATCGATCACATACTGGGGCACAAGACAAACATCAACAGATACACCAAGATCGAAATCATACCAACCATCTTTTCTGACCATGAAGGCATCAAACTAGAAATAAACCATAAAAAGAAGGCAAGGTACTCTCCTACCTCATGGAGATTGAAACCCACACTACTGGAAGTCCATTGGACTAACGAGGAGATAAAAGAAGAAATTAAAAAATTCTGTGAATTGAATGACAAGGAGGACACCAATTTCCTAAATGTATGGGATGCAGCAAAAGCAGTAATAAGAGGAAAATATATAGCAATAGATGCTCACATCAAGAAATAAGAAAGAACTCAAAGAAACAACCTAATCTCAAAGCTCAAAGATCTAGAAAAAGAACAACAAAAAAACCCCAAAACCATTTGAAGAAAAGAAATAATAAAAACCAAAGCAGAAATAAATGAAATCGAAACTAAAAAAACAATCCAAAAGATCGATGAAACCAAGAGCTGGTTCTTCAAAAAAATTAATAAAATAGATAAACCCCTAGCCAGGCTCACAAGGGCAAAAAGGGAGAAAGCACAAATAAATAGGATAATAAATGAAAGAGGAGAAATCACAACGGACACAGCAGAAATCAAAAGAATAATTAATAACTACTATGAACAGTTATATGGAAACAAGTTCAACAATCTAGAGGAGATGGACAAATTCCTACAACTCTACAATCACCCAAAGCTAGACAAAGAAGAAATAGAACACCTAAACAGACCAATTACAATTAGCGAAATTGGGGCCTCCCTGGTGGCGCAGCGGTTGAGCGCTGGGTTGCGAAGCTGCCACAGCCTCTGCAGCGCCGGTTCGATCCCCGGCTGCTCCCGGCCACCGGAGGAGGGTCCCACAGGGCGCGCAGACCTCTCCTGCCGCCCCCTGCTCCCCTCAGCAGTGTACTTCGGTCCTTCTGCCTGCTCTGCTCCCCGCTCTGGCTCTGGTGAATTCTCTCACCCTCCCGTGCTTCTGACTGTACCCAGTGCATGTATAAATAAATAAATAAATAAATCTTTAAAAAAAAAAAAAAAAACAATTAGCGAAATTGAAATGGTAATCAAAAACCTCCCCAAAAACAAAAGCCCAGGACCTGATGGATTTACAAATGAATTCTACCAAACATTCAGAGACGAATTGGTGCCTATCCTTCACAAACTCTTCCAAAAAATTGAGAAGGAAGGTAAAATACCTAACACGTTCTATGAAGCCAACATTACACTAATACCAAAACCGAACAAGGACAACACAAAAAAAGAAAACTATAGGCCAATCTCCCTAATGAACACTGATACAAAAATCCTCAATAAAATTTTAGCTATCAGAATCCAACAGTGTATCCATAAGATAATTCACCACGACCAAGTAGGATTCATTCCAGGGACACAAGGATGGTTCAACATCCGAAAATCAATCAACGTTATCCAACACATCAACAAAAAGAAATATAAAAACCATATGATAATATCAATAGATGCCGAGAAAGCTTTCGACAAAGTGCAACACCCATTCATGATAAAAGCCCTTGAAATTCTTGGGATACAAGGAACATACCTCAACATCATAAAGGCCATCTATGACAAGCCAACAGCCAGTATCATTCTCACTGGTGAAAAGCTGAAAGCATTTCCATTAAGATCTGGAACAAGACAAGGATGTCCACTCTCACCACTGCTTTTCAATATAATACTGGAAGTCCTAGCCAGAGCAATAAGACAAGAGAAAGACATCCAAGGAATCCAAATAGGAAAAGAAGATTCAAACTATCACTGTTTGCAGATGATATGATAATATACATAGAGAACCCCAAAAACTCCACAGAAAAACTAATTAAACTCATCAATCAGTTCAGCAAAGTGGCAGGATACAAAATCAACATGCAAAAGTCAGAAGCCTTCCTATACACTAACAATAAATCTGAAGAAGAAGAAATGAAAAAAACAATCCCCTTTATTATCGAAACAAAAAAATCAAATACTTAGGAATAAATCTAACAAAAGAGGTAAAAGACCTTTACAAAGAAAACTATAAAACACTGTTAAAAGAAATAGAAGAAGATACAAAGAAATGGAAAGACATCCCCTGCTCATGGATTGGAAGAATAAACATTATTAAAATGGCCATCCTACCAAAAGCAATATACCAATTCAATGCTATTCCAATAAAAATTTCAATGTTATTCTTCAAAGAAATAGAACAATTATTGATGAAATTCATATGGAATCACCAAAAACCCCGAATAGCCAAAGCTCTCCTGAAAAAAAAAGAAGGGAATGGAGGCATCACACTCCCAGACTTCAAACTATACTACAAAGCCATAATCATCAAAACTGCATGGTATTGGAACAAGAACAGACAGACCAATGGAATCGAATAGAAAATCCAGAAATAAACCCACAGATTTATGGTCAACTAATCTTTGACAAAGGAACAAAGACTATGCATTGGAGCAAAGAAAGTCTGTTCAATAAATGGTGCTGGGAAAACTGGGTCGCTACATGCAAAAGAATGAAGCTTGACCACTACCTCACACCATACACAAAAATCAACTCAAAATGGATTAAAGAACTAGACATAAGACCTGAAACCATAAAATATATAGAAGGAAATATAGGCGAAACACTGTGATTTGCACATCAAAGACATCATTACAGACACATCACCCAAAGCAGTGATAGTGAAGGCAAAGATAAACAGCTGGGACTACATCAAATTAAAGAGCTTCTGCACAGCAAAAGAGACAATAACAAAAACAAAAAGAAACCCCACCAACTGGGAGAACATTTTTGCACCCAACACTAATGATAAAGGACTGATCACAAAAATCTGCAAAGAGCTGATGAGACTCAACAACAACAAAGAAAATAATCCAGTCAAAAAATGGGCAGAAGAGCTAAAAAGAAACTTCTCTGAAGAGGAAATGCAAATGGCCAACAGGCATATGAAAAAAATGTTCAACATCACTTGTAATAAGGGAAATGCAAATCAAAACTACCATGAGATACCATCTTACACCAGTGAGAATGGCACATATTAAAAAAACTAGCAACAACAAATGTTGGCGAGGGTGTGGAGAAAAAGGAACTCTTCTGCACTGTTGGTGGGAGTGCAAACTGGTCCAACCACTATGGAGAGCTGTGTGGAGATTTCTTGACCTACTAAACATAGAGCTTCCATATGATCCAGCAATTCCACTCCTAGGTATTTACCCAAAGGACACAGAAACATCAATTCCAAAGAGCACCTGCACCCCTAAGTTTATAGCAGCACTGTTTACAATAGCTAAGCTTTGGAAACAACCCAAATGCCCAAAAATAGATGACTGGATCAAGAAGATGTGGTACATATATACCATGGAATATTACTCAGCATTCAAAAAAGATAAACACATGCAATTTGCAGCAACATGGATGGCGCTGGAAGGGATCATGCTCAGCGAAATAAGCCAAAAAGAAAAAGAAAAATACCGGATGGTCTCACTCATAGCAGGAATCTAGAAAACTTAAATAAGGGACCAGGAAAATGAATAACTATAAGTAAGTGAAAATCAAAATCAACAAAAAAACTATGAACCAGAGACACTTTTTGGGAGGTGGGGGGCGGGAGGGGAGGGATTGGGGTCAGAATGGGGGGGTTGCAATTGTATGGGGAATATAAAAATAAAATTTATTATTTAAAAAAATAAAGAAAACATCGAACTTACTTACCTTGTTGTTTTAATTGATTACTTTGATAATGTAATCAATTAAAGTAGAAGAAAATGTGGATATCTATTTGATTTCGCTGGTCAGGGAGATGCCCACATGGCGCAGCAGACCTCTTTTGTCTTGCCTGCTGCTCCCCTCAGCAGTGTATTTTGGTCTGTCTGCCTCTTCTGTTCCCCACTCTGTCTCTGGTGAGTCCTCTCACCCCCTGCATCTATGGCCTGTACCCCAGCTCTTGTATGCATAAATAAATAAATCTTTAAAAAAAAAACACACACTGCTGAAAATCTATTGGGATTTAAAAATGCAACAAATTTTTGGAAAAACTGATGGATTAAGATACATAAAACAAAATACCTCTGAACATTAATAATAACATTAGGCAAAGTTAAAAGAAAAAACACAGTTTTCTAAAAATTTTTCTTAAAATGTAGACAGATTTTAACCTTCCAACTGTACCAGATCATGTACAAATCAATAAAAAAATAATAAAAACTGCAGTAGAATAATATGAAATAAATATGAATACAATACTTAACACTATTAAATATATTTCAGTGTTTATCTTGCAAATAATTAAAGAAATGGAATTTGAAAAGAATTTGAGGCCTTTACTTATCAAATTATAATAGATTTATAAAATAATGTCTGGGTTGGAGTCCCCTGTCCATAATATTAGCTGTAGAAATTGTGTTTTGTCAAGGGTAATTTCAAAATATGCCTTAGGAATATTTTAAAGTATATTTTTCATTTGCTTCAGTAATTGAACCTCTAAAATTATCTTACAAGGTGTTTTGTTACTGAAAATTTTGAAAGTTGTGGAACAGTTATAATGGAATTTGGCACTGCTGTTTTAAAAAATCTAAAATTAGTAGAAATTGGGTTTCTGAAAATGATTGTTCCCTATGGTTTATGTATATATTACTAGATAAGAAACAAAATTCTCTTAAAATAATGACAACTAATCAGAATTAGACAAAATTTTGTTAGGTAACTGATTTTACTCACTCACTGGATTAACCCGATATTGCCATTCCTTCCTTAAAATTTGTCACTGAATTACACGACATGGAATACTTGAGATTAATCTATTTCTACTCTTAACCTTTGAACTGATTGGTTAGCAAGAGTGAGTCACATAACTGTTTTAGACCTCTTTCAGTTATTTGAACTTAACGTTGTAATTTTTAAAATTGTTGAATTTTATATATAACTGGAGTGTGAAGAGAATGTGTTATTCTGCAAAAAAACAAAACTGATGACTTGGAAAGATTAAATAAAGGTGAGTCTCTAAAAACAGATTTTGTTAATTGAGTTATACACAGGTGATATGATACTAAACTGAAAAAGTTTTAGATAATTATAGAACATTACCTGTCAATTAGTTTTATTAAAAAAAAAAACTATTCTCATTCAGATTATATGTGTCTTTAAGTTTTCATGTCTTAAGAAACCCATACTTAAGGACCTCCCTGGTGGCACAGCGGTTTGAGCGCAGAGCTGTGAAGCTGTCCGCAGCCTCTGCAGCACCGGTTCAATCCCACCAATCAGGGAGCTGCTCCCCTCAGCAGTGTATTTTGGTCCGTCTGCCTGTTCTGTTCCCCGCTCTGTCTCTGGTGAATCCTCTCACCCTCCTGCACATCTGGCCTGTATCCCGGTTCTTGTATGCATGAATAAACCTTAAAACAAAAAACAAAACAAAACAAAACAAAAAAAATACTTAAAACTGTAGGCCAGAGAGCATAGGTTATATGATAATCCCTTCAAGGAGAAACACAGTCGTTGGGAAATTTTTGGTCCCTTTCAAGTTATTGTTAAATGCTTATTCCACCTTTGCTTTCAGTCAGAAATAAATGGTTTAAGACATGTGTGTGTTATTTGACATAATTCTCACTCTTCCTGACTTATTCAATGATCACACCAACCATTAAATTGGTCGTGACTTTTCTTCAGCAGTATGCTGATCAATAACTGAACAACCAATGGGACCTTTGCCATTTTAATGATATATATGACCCAGCAACATGACAAAACCCTGTGGAAGAATCAAAATCAAGTTTGTCTGTCAATCTGGTGGAACAGGTACTTAACATTATAAAGGAAAGATAGTTAATAAAGGGACCAATAGTATTATCTATTACACATGTAGCATGGAAGAGTAGGAATATGCCAAAATTTAAGAGTGTTTATTACCAAGTAATGTAATTTTGAGTCATGTTTTTTTCCTCTTTCCACAGTTAACATCACTTTAATAATAAAAAAAGACTATTGTCAAGGAATATAATGATGCAAATAGGGTATTAACTGTATTTACTGATATTCAGGCAATTATGTTTTAAAGTTAGAAGTCATACATAAATAATAGATTTCATTTTTTTAAATTTCTGTTGTGAAAAGAAACAGTATTCATTCCTGCATTAACAGTTCAGGTACATGTAGAAAAGTAGACAGGAGGTAGGAGTTATCAAGGAGGGATTAGTAATAAAGTGGGAGACATAATAGTCTTGAAATGAATAAAACAATAAGAAAGTTGGAGAGACTCTTCCATAATAACAAATGAAAAAGGGGAAGTTTGTGTCTTTCTGAACATTGGTTTATTATCAAGTGTTAGTTCTTAGCAAATAAGTATTCCCAGAAGATGGAATATATCTTTCTCTTTGTATTCGTATAGGTTACCCAGAAACTCATGAGTTCCTGGAATTTTTATTAAAATTTTCATGTAAACAAGCAATTACTTTAAGACTATAGTTCCTGGTAATGATCTCTATGGATGCCATCAAAATATATATTTGTAGTAGAAGACAGGCGATGAAAGAAATGAAGAAGTTTTCTTAAAGTAATATTTTTATTAAAATGCGTAATTTTTCTTTATTCATTCACATTGCGTATGACAATACCATTAGTAAATTGTTATTTTTATGAGTCTTTTTCACACAGGAAATTTCTTAATTCATTACATTTTATTAGATCAGCAGTAATGAACCAAAAACAATATCATTTATTTTTATTACTACTGTAGGTTAAATCGCAATGATTTATATAGCCAGATTGAAGCAATGACTGTGTAATTACTCTGTTATTGTCAAGATGTATTTTTCTTAAGTGAGACATTTTAACCACATGTAAAATCAATAATTGTAGATACTTGTAAGTGAAAATTTACACTAACCACCATTTTGTACTTAAGGCATGTTGCAGATCCATTCTGAGTGGTAGGTAATGGTAATTTAAGGAAATAGGCAAAAAATCAGTAGTAATAAAGTGACAACGAAGAATATGTCACTGTCAATATGCATGGTTTTAGAATGTTATTCACTGTAGCACAAAAATGGGTGGCTTTCTCAAGTATAAATGAAATGTAACTATATTTGATAAAATATTGTCAGTATTTTTCTTTTCTTTTTATGGAAAAGGACTATTTTCTAAGCCTCTATGATCACTTACCTTTAATGTCTTACTATTGCAAAAATCTGAGTGTTGCCATAAATGTTCTTTCAGTCCAAACTCCTGAAACTCTATGCTATTCCAATTAGTTGTATCTTCAGTAGAAGTGGAGAAGAGCTGATTGGGCATTTTTAATCTTTAAGCCCCTTGTAGGGTAAGGAAAAATATCAGGCTTTTCTGCCCTCCCTCCATCAGGATAGATGGGGGAACCCTGTGATCCTGAATGCATGCCTGATGGCGGGCACCTGGAGTGGGTACACCTGCGCTAAGACTGTACTTTTAAGGGCGGCGTCATGGGGACGCCAGGAGAAGCCGAAGCCAAAGCCGAAAGAAAAGCCAAGAAGCAGCAGAACGAACACCAGAGAGCCCAGATAGAGTGAAGACTTGCTGGGGGCTGGGAGGCCTGCCAGCCTCCCGGCCCCCCAGCCAGCACCCCTGCCTGCCATATGCCTGGTGAACCCCAATAAAAGACCTGCAAAAAACCACTGAGGACTCTGACTCCTCCTTTACACGGTCTGCTGGATCAGAAAACCTGCTCAGTGGTCCAGTCCTACCCTTACACCCCTTAAAGGCATACAAAAAATATCTTATTTTTCTGAGTAAATACTGTCAATTCAAACAAGATTTCAGTAAATAAACATTATGGAATCAAACCAACAATCTTTCCCCAGTAAGGTTGTGTTAATATTTGCAGCTATCATGGAAAAAAAAAAAAACACACCAGAATATCTACTGGTAAAAACAATTATGGATCTACCATTTATTATGCATTATATGGTGGATTATCCAAAAGCACTGAAAGCCAAAAAATTAGCTCGTTTGGCAGAAAAACCTGACCCAAGCAATTGTGTGGCTATTTATAGGCTCTACTCTATTTAGTGTGATTATTTAACCATTTTTTGTTGCAGTTTTATTAGTGTGCTTGATTACAAAGTGTTGTCTTAGAACTCAGTGTAAATATTCACAAATATGTAATGAATGCATCATAGTACCTTCCAAATTTGAAAATAAAAGACTGTCTTCTGAAACCCATCTGGTTCAAGAGTTTTGGATAAAGGACTGAGAATTAGTTGGGAAAGGTGAAAAACAAGGTACAGTAAATAATTTAAGCTATTGTCCTGGTTTGTCTAATTTTTAATTCATTGTGCATTTCTCAATCTTTTTTCTAGCCTGCCTGGTTAATGCAAAACCATAATGGACAATACAAAATTAGGTAAGTTATGAATCTCACCTAGCTGTTACTGATTTGAGGAGCATACTGATATTTCACATATAGAAGATGGCCTATTATAAGTAATCTGGGAGAGAAAGATTAGAAATATTTTGTCAAAAAAAAATTGGAGAGACTGAAGTCAAACTAGAGAAACAAAGTGAGGAATTAATATTTTACATATAGAAATTAATCTGACAGGAGCTTCCTAAAATGCAAAGAAAGCATTTAATTTGGTTCTTGGTGGGTTGCAAACTACCATCATGTTCCAGACTATGAAAAGTTTAAATATTTCCCAGAGGTTGGCAAGTCATAGTTGTGTCTCTTTATGTAAGGAAGTTGTGATATTTTGGAAATAGCAGGTATAGTTAAATATAAAATAAGATGTAGCATATTTCTTGACAACTGATTTACAGCACTCTCATCAGTTAAAACATATACAAAAAGTTCTGGCTCTACCATCTCACTTCAGTTCTCTTTTGCTTGGTCTTCTTCAGGGCCAAATAATCCCAATTTATCTATGACAGTGTGACTATAATAGCAGAGCAAATATATGTGTATTCAAACCAAATGAAAAACAAGAACCCAAAAATCTGAACACCAAGGGTGTACACATGTCACTATGAATGAATCACTTTTGGTAACAGTGTAGGCTCCACTTAAAAGGAGAAGAAAATACAACCTAAGTAATTCAAAATTTTCATGTATTTTTAAAGATTTATTTATTTTAAATATTTATTTATTTATGCATACAGGAGCTGGGGTACAGGCCAGAGGTGCAGGGGGTGAGAGGATTCACCAGAGACAGAGTGGGGAGCAGAACAGGCAGATCTACTGAAATACACTGCTGAGGGGAGCATCAGGCAGGAGAGAAGAGGTCTGCTGCACCTAGTGGGTTAGCTCCCTGGCTGGGGATCGAACTTGTTGTGGTGCTGCAGTGGCTGTGGATAGCTTCACAGTG
Organism: Talpa occidentalis; assembly: GCF_014898055.3. Lineage (NCBI taxonomy): Eukaryota > Metazoa > Chordata > Mammalia > Eulipotyphla > Talpidae > Talpa > Talpa occidentalis. Next base: position 96,249,970 of record NW_023603184.1, on the reverse strand, counting down.
CAGTGACTTAACCTGTTGAGCCACCAGGGAGGCCCAATTTTTACACTGTTTTTATACATGCTATGTCAGAACATAATTTGGAAAGGCAATGCATTCAAATTTTATTTTCAAAGATATTAATGAAAAGAGGTTACTGGTAGCAGCAGTGCTTTCTTTCATCTGTGTCTATCTCATACCCTGCTCTTTCTCTCTGCCGTAAGTGTGAGTGGGGGAACACCAGTATTTTCATTCTTATTTTATTTATTTTTGTGTATGTCTAAGTCAATATATGTCTTGAGAACTTAAAGTCCTCCATACTGGTTTACTAAATGAAATATGTCTTTTTATCTGGTAAATTTAAAGAAAAATACACTTCATGTTTTCAGTATTTCCTAATAAATGAGGGGGAAAAAAGAAGATGCCCTTAAAGAAGAATTAAAGTAATTTTTAAAAATTTTATTATAGTTTTATAACATTAATGGAAAAATAATATTTATGAGCAATGTAATTCAATCAGCTACTATAAGTTCATGGTCCAAGCATCACAGTTTTGTTAGCATACTCTTGCACTTGTTAGAGTCATGTGTTTGAATTTTGCAGTTTCTCATTTAAACTTTTTATTTGCTTTTCTTTTTTTTTTTAAGATTTATTTATTTTTATGCAAGAGCTGGGGTACAGGCCAGAGGCGTGGGAGGGTGAGAGGATTCACCAGAGACAGAGACAGGGAGCAGACCAGGCAGAAGGACCAAAGACACTGCTGAGGGGAGCAGCAGGCGCGGAAGGATAGGTCTGCTGTGCCATGTGGGCTTCTCCCTGGCGGGCTGGGAATCGAACCCCCACTGAAGAGGCTGCGGACAGTTTCACAGCGCAGCGCTCAACCCTCTGCACCACCAGGGAGGCCCTTATTTGCTTTTCTTAATTGAGTTATAATTTATAGTCTGACAACCCATGAATTTTTGAGCGATGATGCCATTGTATTCCTTAAGTGTAAAAGGTTACATTTTTTTAAAGCTTAGATCCAAAGGAAAAAAACTCAGAAGGGAAGTAAAAGCATTAACTTTAAAATAGACAAAATAAGAGAAGTTACTAAAGACAATGAACCTTTAGGAATTAGAGTTGTGAATCTAAAGTCAATCTCCCCTATTGAAAATAGAGCTGCTATAAACATAGATGTGCAGGGTTGTTTGTGTTTTTTTTTTTAATTAGTATTTCTGTGTTCTTTGGATAGATACCCATGTGTGGAATTGCCAGGTCATATGAAAAATCAAATTTTAGTCTTTTGAGTGTCTCCACACTTCTTTCCATAGGGTCTGGACCAGTCTACATTCCTACCAAAGTGTCATAGGGTTCCCTTTTGACCACACCCTGGCCAGGGTATTGTTTGTAGTTTCTAAGTGCCCCAGAACAGATGAGTGGATCAAGTAGATGTACATATACAAAATGGAATATTACTCAGTGATCAAAAAAGATTCTCATGCCATTTGCAGCACCATAGATGGAACAGGAAGGTACTATTCTAAGTAAAGTGAGCCAGGAGAAAGATAAATACCAGATGCTTTTGCTCATATGTGGACTCTGGAGAAACTAAACAAAGGATTGAGGGAAGATAAACTGTAAGACTGACCCTTGAAAGCAGACCATGCATTTGAGATACTGGTGGGGGAGTGGGGAGAGTTGGCAGTGTAGAAAACAGGGTCGGGGGGAGGAGAGTACAGTGGAGTATAGTGGAGGACTGTGGGCACTTTGCTGGTGGGGAAACTGGGGTGATTGCATCTGAGGGGAGAAATGTATATAATGTGAAAAAATTAACAAGGAAGTTTAAAAACAAAAATAAAAAAATAATCTCACTACAAAGTGGAGAAAAAAAATGCATCAACCTTGTGCCAATTCATGTTGTTCTTCAGAACTTACTCTGCCTTCCCTAGGCACCTGCCTTAATACACTAGGGAACACGTTAGGAAAATTCTTCTATGGATTCAGAATTCTGTCATTGCAGCTATTGATATTAAATCTAAATGTAACTTTTCATGGCACTTTCGGGATCTCTCATTTTCTACTAAAAATATCCCTTATTGAATTAACAAAGGATTTCATGACTTAATTCCAGCCTATGATTGCTAGGAAAAAACCTGAAGCCTAAGGGGAATTATTAACAATTTATGAGAAATCTTTAAGAGATTGACAGGGCTATTAGATATAAAAAATAATTTAAGGGGATTCGGAAACCAAAAGCAAGTGGCAAGTTAAGATAAAATAAGCTGATTGTCATGAATACAAAACAAATAGCAAAGTTTATCAGATTTGAACTGTATTCCATGGAAAATTTTATGTTTATAAGTTCTCTAAGGTAAGTAAACAGGAAAAAAATTTAGACTTGTAACAAAATTACAAGACTTTTTTTATTATTCAAGATAGTGATGGTATATCTGATAGCATTTTTTTTGTACTAAAAGTCAGTGATTGTTTCAAAATATGAAATGTAAGTGGTCAGTGTGAATAAAGTGACAGTTAAGAAAAAAATCATGAACTGAAAGGAGTAAAAGGCAAAGTGCAAAAAGCTTTATTCGACTGAATCAGCAGAAAGTGGGACTTTTTAAAAGTTAAAACCTGGAAAGAGTTTGGTCCAATTTCTCTATTTCTTCTTAAAGCCACAGTTTTCTTTTATCCTGAACTTAAAATGAGTTAATGGACAGGACCTCCCATTTTCTTCAATTCCTTGCCTGCAAAATTACTTTTTCTCACTGAAATCTATCATGGGTTACTGAAGGAAATGAAAATATTGCCTTATTGGCTGTGAAGAAAGGGAGCAACATTTTAGAACCAAAACAGAGGTCAACATTTGTTTGTACTCAGGCTTGATGTCACAATTTGGATGGTTTCCAATTGAACAGTTCTATCCCTGTGCAGTTTATAGCCCAACTCACAAAAGAAAACATCTTATTTATGATACATTCCATCTGAGGGACAGAAGGTAACATTAAGCCATTAGAAAAGCTACCCGCACACCTTGGTATTAAAAGAAAAACTTCAAAGTAAACATTGTATTGTGTGGAACTGAAAGGCTTAAAAAGTGTCAAGTTCTTGGGGCCTGTTTGCAATGTCCCATTACAGGGAAGGAGATGCCAAACCTTGGGCTTTGTGTAAGCTCTCTAGTTTTATGAAATGAATTTCATAAAACATCAAAAAAGGGTAGGAAAGACTTGAGAAACTGTCAGTCAGGAATGGTGCCAGCACCTGCCTTAGGGTGTGGAGACTGGTCCTTTCCCCACTGAATCCCCCAGGCTCTCCTGTGAACCCTCCCAGGAAGGTACTTCTGAGGAAGAGCAAAGCCTGTTCAAATGTTCAACAAAGGACATCCAGTTAGTCAGCGACTAGGTGCAGCCCTTAAAAAGGAAATGAAATAATTTTTAAAAATGTTATTTTGCGGGCCTCCCCTGGTGGTACAGTGGTTGAGTGCTGGATTGCAAGGCTGCCCGTGGCCTCTGCAGTGCCAGTTTGATCCCCAGCCACCGACGAGGGTCCCACAAAAAAAAAAAAAAAAGTTATTTTGATTTTGTAACATTCTTAGAGAAGTAAAATGTATGAGAAATGCTTAATTCAGTTAACTACCACAAGCTCATTGTCCAAGCAATGAGTTTTATTAGCATACTTGTCAGACTCATCTGTTTGAATTGGGGTTTCTAATTAGAGAAACAAAACAAGGATTCAGATAAACCAAACCAATACAAACCCTAGAAATTTGACTAGAATTGAGGGTGCAAAATGGGGAGTGTGAGGGGGAAATAAGTGTGGAGGGAACACAGTGGACTATGGTCGAGAACTGGGGTAGTTTGATGGTTGTGGTGTGGTGACTTGCATCTGAGAAGGTGTCAGCCTGTGTCTTTGATTCAAATACAGTGCAGTAAACAATGTTACTTCAATGACAAAAAAAAAAAAAAGAAAATCACAATGAATTTCTAAAACATTTAGTCAAAACCAGAATTGAACGTTAAAACTGGTTTGTGTTTTTTTAAGAATACTTAACATGTAATCTGCCCACTTAACAAAATTTTAGTGTGTAACAGTACGTTATTTTTTACTATAGGTATAATATTTTATAGCTCATGTCTAAAGCTAATCCATTGTGCTTGACTGAGACTATATGTCCATTGATTATGAATTTCTCATCATTTCCACCTTCCCCCAGTCCTGGCAACCATTATTCTACTCTTTGATTCTGTGAATTTGACTATTTTAATGGAATCACATAGAATTTGTCTTTTCTTGACTTGCTTTGCTTAGCATAATATCCTTAAGGTTCATCCATCTTGTGGCATATTGCAGAAATTTCTTTTTTAATACTGAATAATATTCCATAATGTACATGGGCCACATTTTTCTTTATGAAAGGACAAATATGGTGTTTCTACAACTTGACTATTGTGAATAATGTTATAATGAGCATGAGTGTACTAATATGGCTTCACTTTCATTTTTTGGGTACTCAAAAGTGAGATTGATGGATCACAGAGTATTTCTATTTTTAATTTGTCCTTCTGTGTTACTCTTAAAATAGAGTACCACTTCTGGGGCCCCCCTTGTGGTGCAGGGGTTAAAGTCTCAGTGCTATCAAGCTATCACCAGCCACTGTGGCATGAGTTTGATTCCCAGTCAGAGAGATGACCCACATGGCTCAGCAGACCTCTCTTGTCTTTCCTGCTGCTCTCCTCAACAGTATATTTCTGTAGATCCACCTGTCCTGCTCCCCACTCTGTCTCTGGTGAATCCTCTCATCCTCACACTTCTGGCCCAGATCCCAGTTCTTCTATGCATAAATAAATAAAAATTAATTTAAAAAAATAGAGTACCACTGTAAAATTTATAAGGCCCTGAATGACATGCTCAAAATTGTCTCTCCAACATTATTAATTAACTCCCACTTTTGCACACTCTTCAAATGTAAATGTACTGTTCTGTCTTTGTTGTTACTGGAGAATATGTCATACATTGCTTCTCTGTTGTCCAAGTGAAGTTGCATCCTTTTCTGTACTTAGGTAGCTCTTACGATAATATCTAAACTCAGCCTTTCCTTTCAAAGCTGGCTTAGGCACTCCTGTTTCACCTCTACTTCTCTGAGAGTGGCACCAGTCATCATTTTTTATACTTGCCTTTTTGAATATTTTTTATCTCTTCACAAGACAGCAACATGAGAACATGGGCCAAGTTCATTTTGTTTATAATCACAAACTTGACACAGAGTATGTGTTCAATAAAATTTAATGAATGTTTACTCCCAGTGAAAGCTGAATTTATGAAAATAGTTTTAATTCTTATTATTTTATACTTGATGGTGGAAGAAATGATTTTTGTGCAGTTATTATTGCTAGTAATAATGACAATAATATTAATAACCATAATAATGATAACTGCCCACTTTGTTGAGTTTCTAACATAATATTGTATTAAGAGGTTTAACATGTTATTTCATCCAATGCTTATAACACCTCGACAAAATGGGTATTAGCTTCTCCATTTTATACATGAGAAAACTGAGACTCAGAAGTACTTATGCAAAGTAGCAACAGAAATCAGCTTTTAAATTCAGATTTATTTTGAAAGTGTGCTAATGCCAAATTAGTTATGCAGAGAGATTCAGGGAGTAACTTGTATTTCCTGTATTTGATTGGCATCTCTCATTAATAATTTACTCTTAAATTATGAGGTAGTTATGTGAGAGAAACTTTAAAGATTTATTTATTTATTTATAAAAGCACTGGGTACAGTCAGAAGCACGGGAGAGTGAGAGAATTCACCAGAGCCGGAGCGGGGAACAGAACAGCCAGAGTGACAAAATACACTGCTGAGGGGAGCAGCGGGTGGCAGGAGAGGCCTGTCATGCCTTGTGGGACCCTCGCCGGTGGCCAGGGATCGAACCGGCGCTGTAGAGGCTGCGGGCAGCTTCTCAGCCCAGCGCTCAACCGCTGCACCACCAGGGGAGGCCCGAGAAACTTTAATAATGGATTGAATATTAAAAAAAAAAATACTTTGTCTGTGGCTCTATGTTCTTAGTACTATACCTAACAAATAGTCTTAGATACAGATATATACCTGCGATAGTCCTAATTAAAACTTGATCTTCTTTGCTTACTCTTACAATTTCACTATATTTCATGAATATCTTTGCCAACTTTACCATAAAAATATTGTTGTTGGGGCTTAGTAGTAAGACTAACAACAAATACTATGTGATCATTCAGTCTACACATTTGTGAAGTAGTGAAACTATTATCATTTTATATTATCCCATTTATATTGATAAGGATGCTGAGGCCTATAAAATCAAATCATTTATAGTGGCAGAATAGACATATGAAGCCAAGCTGCCTAACTCCGGAGTGGCCATCTTTAGGTGTCAATAGTTCTTGCTGAGGAAACAACAGAAATGTAATTCCTTCTCAGTCTGGATTTGTCCCCTTTAAGGTTATTTCCTGGAGGAAATATCTTAAACACAGAAAATTTCTTAAACAGAGACATATGGTTTGTTATTGCAGAGCATCTTCCTATTTGGAAAAAGATTTATGCTAAATTTCCAAGTATTCCTGAATCCTCCATTCATAACCCAGAGCTTTCTTTTCTGAAGCTGAATTCTAATTTTAATTTAATTTTTTTTTCAGGAAAGATATTTTAGGCTTTGTCCTGTTCCTTTTTCATTTGTACACACATCTTATTTAAATAATTACATAAAAGAATACATATCTTACGTTTCAAATTGAAGATAGATTTCTAATGCTTAACAACAAATCCTTCCAGTAAATTAATCACAAAGTTCCCCACATCTGACTTGGTGGTAGCATTTGATCTGACTTGAGAGTATGTAGGTAATATGTGATAAATTGCTTAGCAAATTAGAAATTAGGACCTCTGACCTGTTGAATTAGGCTAGGGCACTTGTAAATTGAAGAGAGGTAGTTTTTGACATGCGATGCAAGAAACTGTGTACTCAGCGACAGGTATAACTTCTTCCTTACTATTATGTCTAAAAATGGAGGTTGTTTCTTTGATGGCCTATGTTGCTTGGGGATTAGATACCCTACCCAAAATACTGAGCTCATAATGGTTTGGGAAACTTGCTAATATTTACAAATGTGTTTGTGGACATTCCTTCCAGCCAGAGTCATCACTGTTTTAGCAATTTACCAACCTTCTGAATTTCTTTAATATTTATGACCTGTCAGAAAAATTGCCATGGAAAAAATGTAAAAGCATATCTGTTGACAAATGACGTTTTGTCTGATCAAGTATGAAAAAAATCATTGAAAGTATTCATAGATGCCAACATGTGGCCACTTGGCCATAAACATAAATAGCAAGGTATTTATTGTACTGGTCTAGACTTTGATTTGAAATTACTTTAATTATTAAAAAATGTAAAACAATATGTAACAACTCAAATGGAGAAATTATGGTTTAAAAACATATTAACAAACATCATCATCATTAAAAAAGTGAGTTCAACTTACAGTGCAGTTTCAAAAAATCCCCCCAAATAGTTTGCTTATATTTTGTAGATATAATATTAGATGGAGGAAAGAAATGGTTCTCCTATGAATCAGCATGGTGGAGCAAATTCTAGGCTAGTTTGATGCTATCTTTGGTCTGTAGTAAACACTGTTTTTCTCAGAGATTGAGAATGACAGTGACAATGTACACACATTCATTGGAGATCTGGAAACTAAATAGTAACATCTGGGTTACTAGTGTCTCAAGGTAAGATGATCAGTCGTCCTTGGAGAAAGACAGCTTTACATACCACCTTTGATTTTGCAGTCTTGAATTGCTCATCTGTAAAGCACTATTGTTGACTCAAGGATCTGTGAGTCAGAATGAACAAAGACATATTCACATTATAGCAGATATGTGGACACACACTTCAGTCTAAGTGTCAAAGCTCAGCAGATATTTTTATAAAAGGAATATCTCACTTGCCAAGAGTGACACTTGGAAACTAGCTTCACTTAGCATCTCTGAGTCTCGTGAAGATTACACAGCAGTCAAAACACTATCGAAGGCATAAGAAGAAATAAATAAATACCTTTTTCACTCAGTGATTTCTCCTTGAATTTTTTCTGAGTAATAGAATAAATACTAATAGTGTAATAATAGCATAAGCTATTAGTTGGACACATGTGGCAGCCATTAATTAACCTACATTTTTTTAGAAAATAATTTTATTAAAACATACTCCTATTGCCCAAGAATGGCAGAGTTTACATCATTATGCAATGCCATAAAAGATTAAATGTTGAATTCTAAATATCTCTGTTCTTAAAAATTCCTGACTTTCCTGCTACAAATTGTTTTCTCCAACAACTCCAGACACTTTTTTATTCACATTGTATTTTTTTAATTGAGAAATTACAAATATGGCTTCAAAAAATCCTACTCTACCCTTCTCTCAATCTCATTAGAACACCATTGGTATGGGCCTCCCCTGGTGGTGCAGCGGTTGAGCGCAGAAGCTACCCGCAGCCTCTGCAGTGCTGGTTCGATCCCTGGCCACCGGCAAGGGTCCCACATGGTGTGCAGACCTCTCCTGCCACACTTGCTGCTCCCCTCAGCAGTGTATTTCATCAGTCTGCCTGTTCTGTTTCCCGCTCTGGCTCTGGTGAATTCTCCCACCCTCCTGTGATGTTGACTGTACCCAGTGCTTGTATAAATAAATAAATAAATCTTTAAAAAAAAAAAAAAAACACCATTGGTATAATTGGATGTATCATGGATTTTTTTTTAGTCTATTCTTTATATTTCAACTGTTCTTTTTGTTCTTTCAGGTGATGTTCTGCATAAATACCTTACAACACTATTTTAATTCACCATATTTTTTTCACCTGTGTCTAGTCACAATACCAGTTATGGATTCTCATCCCCCAGTAACTGAAATTTGGATTTATTCCTTTTCAAACCCACCAGATAGTATATTATGTCAGCCTCTTTTATTTCTTAATTTTGTGCTCTTTTTTTAATGTAATTTGTTTCCTTCATCTCTCATAGCAATTTAATGATATTTATGTTAAAAATTACCAGATAATTTCATAAATGCACTATCTTATCCAGCAGAGCTTTCCCAACATTAATGTGCACATGAGTTCACTGATAGTTAGGTTAAAATGTGCATTTTGATTTAGCAGATTTGAGGTGAGGCTGGAGAGTCTGCATTTCTGATGTTTCTGGGTGATCCTGATAGATACTTCAGGTCCAAGGATCACTCACTAAATAGCAAGTTCTAGAGTTTATTATCTACTGCTCATTATTTTTGTTACAGTGCCCCAAAACAAAAGAGTGGATCCTTTACCCTCTGGAGAAAGAATTCACCAGAGAGAGCTAAGTGTAATATTTTTAGAGGGACTCATGCATGAGGGATCCAGTTTGGGGAAGGAGAATATAATTTGGTTCCCTGAAGGGAGTTAGGAAATATTTAAAGGATAAGTCCATGAGGCAGGGAGTGGGGGCACCATTGTAGCCTGTTCTGGGTTGGGCTATGCCAGGGCAGGCACAGACAGGTTACATTCCAGCTACACATGTAGGCTCTCAGCTTTCTCCCTCCATGAAATTGGGAGATAATCATTAGTCAGGACCTAATCCTTTTGTCTATCATGGTGCCTCATGGGCAGGGCGGTGGGCTCACCAGTCTGTGATACAGTCCACCTGTTCAGGTAGGACTTAGGAAACTCATCCTACCAGCTCACAATTTCTTTTACCTAGACTGTCTCATTTTTGCTGTCTTTTTCAGTATTAGATAATTTCATGTGTTTGGGATATTTGTTTTCAGACTCATTTTCATTGGGAACTATTTCTTAACTGATTATTGTTTTCTTCCTCAATCTGTGTCTATCCCTTCTACTACTTCCTTTTCTAATAGTTTTGTGATTGCACACAATTTCCTGGTTCAGACCAAATCTTTTAATGATATTAATAGATACCTTGTGTGTGGAGATATTGAGGCTATGTGGACGAATTCAAAGAGGTGGTGCACAATTTTGCTTATTCCTGTTCTTGAGTCTGTGTTCTCCTTCTTATCCAGGAAGTAAGTAGCAACAATGCCCTTCTTCCCTCCAACCTTATTTTATAACTGGACACTAGAACTACTAACATTATCTCTGGATGGATATGTAACCCCTCTGTGCATTACCTGGCATAGCCCAACCCAGAACAGGCTATGACATTGCTCCCCCGTCTCTGACTCATGGACTTATCCTTTAAATATTCAAATAGTGCATTCAGATCTCATTTCCTTTCTTAATGCCTACATAGAACATTTTTGATTTATGTTAATCCCAAGTAGCGAAGCACTGGATTCACTTGGCCTCTGGAATTACTAATTTGTATTTCTGTTTCATTTCCTCCACAGAAACATGTTTTCTTTTCAAGATATATATTTTGATCTTTTCTTTTCAAACTTTATCAGTTATTGTTGTGTATTTAGAGCAGAAATGGTGGATCAAAGAGTGAACATAGAGAGACATCTCAACCACATATCGCTTCTTACACTTTTTTTCTAGATTACAGTCACTATCTGTGAGATAAAATTTAAGCGTAGATTTGAAACAATACCAGAGTCATAGTTATTTATAATAATGTTAGTTTCAGGGCCTCCCTGGTGGTGCAGGGGTTAAAGACAGCATTATCAAACTATCATCAGCCACTGCAGCACGAGAGTTCAATCCCCAGCCGGTCAAGGAGCTACCCACATGGTACAGCAGACCTCTCCTGTCTTGCCTGCTGCTCCCCTCAGCAGTGTATTTCAGTAGATCCGGCTGTTCTACTCTCTATCGTGAATCCTCTCCCCCCTGTACCTCTGGCTTACACCCCAGTTCTTGTAAACATAAATAAATCTTTATAAAAATAGTAAGTTAGTTCCATCCTTTTATCTATCTTTTTAACTAATGAAGTCTAAAATTTCGTTTTAGAAGAGTGTTTTTTAAAGTGAAGCTCAAATTCCATATTTTATGTGTGAAAAGTGTTCCAGAAGTCATTTTAAAAAAATGTTTTCAGAAAATATGATATATACAAATATAATTTATCCAGTAACTTTTAGATAAAAATTAGACATTTAGTTGTATTTGATTGATAATATCTGTATGTCTGTCTGCATGTTAATTCACACTGAACATTAATATGTATATTTAATGACAACCTCTATGTGCATACAACTAATCTGGATAGTTCATTAAGCAAATTCCACCATTGTAATAAATTCAGTGTGCTGAATTTTAAAAGTATAGGTTTCACACTTTTTCAAATGTATGTTACCACACCACATCCATTACAAAACACTGTTCATTCTTCACCACAGCCCATTGGGTACCCCTCCTCCCTTTCTTCCTTCCTCTTCCCCCTGTGATAGAGTTATTCTGCCCTCAGATTTCAAGAGTTTGGTTTGGTTTGGATCTGTTGGTTTGGTTTATTTTGTTTCTTTATATAGTCTACATATGAATGAAATCATGTAGTATTTGTCTCTCTCTCCTACTGCCTTATTTTAACACAATCCCCTCCAGTTCCATCTATCTTATTGCAAATGGCAAGAGTTTATCTTTTTATAACTGAGTAATAGTCCACATCATCTGTCTTTGGGCATATAGGTTGTTTCCATAACTTGGGTATTGGCAAATAGTGTGGCAATAAATACAGGAGTGCATATAGCTCTTTGAACAAGTGTTTTTGTATTTTTCAATAGTTGGCTGTATGTGGAATCGCTGGATCATATGGTAAGTCTATTTTTAATATTTTATGAAACTTTCATACTATTTTCCATAGAGACTGGACCAGTCTACAGGGAATATGAGTTTCTTTTTCTCCACTTCCTCACTGATAATTGCTGTTTCTCATTTTTTTGTTCTTGTCATGCCTTGTTCTTATCTTGTTCTTGTTTGCCTTCTGTTGAGTTGTATGAATTCTTTGAACATCTTAGGTGTTAATCTTTTTCAGATGTGTAATATGCAAATATTTTTTCTAATTCTCTAAGATGTCTTTTCATTTCAATGATAGTTACTTTTAATTGTCTGGAACTTTTTGTTTTTTTTTAAGATTTATTTTATTTATATTAGGCATACAAGAGCTGGGGTACAAGCCAGAAGTGCGGGAGGGTGAGAAGATTCACCAGAGACAGAGTGGGGAGCAGAACAGATAGACTGACTGAAATGCACTGCTGAGGGGAGCAACAGGCAAGACAGGAGAGGTCTGCAACACCATGTGGGTCAGTTCCCTAAGCAGGGATCGAACTCGTGCTGATAGCTTCATAATACTGAGACTTAACCCCTTGTGCCAACAGGGAGGCTCTGTCTGGAACTTTTTAGTTGATGTGGTCCCATTTTTTGGGTCATTTTTGCTTTTATTTCATTGTCACATGATGTAATTGCTATCTTAGAGGGTTTTCTAGCAAACTACTTCTAGAAAAATAAGTAACACTTTCTTTCAAATATAGCAAAGTAGTTTTCTGCAAGCTGCTGTTGTAACATACTCTGGGTGCTTTTATGGCTATGAGAGTGGAATAGAGAAATCCTAGCCTAACTCTAGTTCTACCCCTAACAAGAGAGTAACTTTCTTATTCCAACTTATTCTGTTTCTGCGTGCCTCAGTTTTAGCTGTAAAAAGACAGTGACTTTCACTTACTATAACAAATTATTGTGAGATTGCAATGAGGTGATAGGCATAAATTCCTTTTAAAATAGCTAAGTAAGAAATGCAGTGCACATTAGCTGTCTGTATCACCTCACTATCAAGACTATGGCTAATCTACTACTGTTCTGAAAAGACAGTAAAGAACTGAATTTTTTTGGTGGTCAAATCTAATTGGATATTGGGTAGCCACATGACACATATAAAATATACTTCTTTTTATATAATGTGGCTTTCCAGGAGGTCTTAAGCTAAACATTTCCTTACCCTGTCCCTTCTTACTGCCATTCTTTTTCTTTTACAACATCCTTCTTACCTCTTGGTTAGTGGGTCATAAACTCAGAATTAACGTGGAAGCTAAAACATATTTTAGCAATTAGCACTCTAGAAATTCAAGCTGTTTTTGGCACTATTCTAAAAAGATGGTTTCAGCACCTTACATCCCGCAGCTTGTTTGATAATTCACATTCCCATGTCCTTGGACTTGGCAAGCTCTCCAATGCTAGAGGTGTTTTCTTAAGTTGGTGGGCAAAGTGTGAGCAACTTCAAGATGCTAAATAGGGACTTAACTACATGTAAACTAGATAGACTGAGTTAGTGGGGTTTTGTTTCTGGCCTGTTCTTGCTATTTTTAAATGTGATTGTACTTGTAGTTATTCTGAACATTTTAGTTAACTCTCTGCCATCCACCTACCTATCTTATTATTAGATACTCTCTCCAGAAATATTTCTAAAGATGTTAAAAAAGAGATGAAACAAAATGTCTTCCAAAATGCTTCTATCTCTGACTTCAGAGGAATGAGCAGAGGCTTAGCTGCTTTTATACCTTCCTTCTCTGAGGCAGAGACAACTAAAAGCCAAAAAGACTAGGGAATTTGTTCCAGCCAGGAAAGTATTTTATATTTTAAGTCACTTTACATACTCAGACACTAGATTACAATCATCCATTCAGGAACAATTAATGTTCAATTCTTCGCTGGTTAAAATAAGAATGGCTTAATGGCCATTAAGTAATAGGGACAAATATAGTCAGGTTTTGTTACAAAGATACCCTTTTTTTTCTCTCTCTTCTCCCTCAATCTACAAATGAATTTTTTTTTTTTTGTGGGACCCTCATCAGTGGCTGGGGAACAAACTGGCACTGCAGAGGCTGCGGGCAGTCTCTCAGCCCAGCACTCAACCGCTGTGCCACCAGGGGAGGCCCTACAAATGAATGTTTCTTAACTAGTCAAGTGTATGTCTTTTTTCTTTCCAATGAGTATAAATAAAATGTCACTGAAGTGACCAAAAACCTAGAAAAGACCTAAACATGACCTTAATGCTAAGAATTTATGTCATATTTCTTTGGTACTAAAGTTCTCTTTCTTCCTTCATTTAGATGCTTGCTTTGATAAATAGTACCGGCAAAGACTTCTAATTTTAAAATTGCATGATCAAAAGATGCTAGAGAAAATAAAAAATAGGTGTATTTGGATCATAAAATTGAGACATAGGACAAGCAGTGTCAGAATAGAAAAAGCCTGGGAGGAAGAAGGAAGGCTCCAGAGATAAGGGCAACAAATTCCAATCAGACTAATCAAACACCCCAGAACTAGGGGCAACAGGACATTCTGGAACAAGGATGATAAAGAAAAGTATGCTAAGATAAGGGCTGGGACACAGAGACTTAGTTCTGGGCACAGAGACATTTAGGCATTGAGTGAGACCAGGGAGTCCTAACCAATCACAAAGAGACTGGTGGAGCTTTAGCATAATTAGGGAAAGAAGGTCTATATTCCCTGAGGCATGACTCCACTTCACCTCCCTTGCCTCTCCCTGGCCTGGTTCCACTGGCCTAGCAGTCCCACTTTATTTATGTTTCCTTTCTCCTTAATAAACTTTTTCTTTCTCTAAACAAATTTGCCTCTTCTTGCTTCCTTGCCTGAGCATCAGCGAAGTTCCTGAGGCAGCTTCATGAGACACCAACCCATGGTGGTCTAGTGGCTTGAACTCAGCGCTGCCCCTGCAGTCTGGGATCTATTCATGGCTGGGAACCTAGGCCTGAAAACTTGAAATTACGGTATCAAAATCACATCTTTTATACATTGAACACAGGATATCTGTGTACAATTGATTGAAAAGTAGGAAAAAACTTTAAAATCAAGAGGTTATAGTTCTAGTCCTAACTGCTTGGTTTTTGTTATTACTGAAAAATTAGTCTCTTACTCAGGGATGTCTGTCAAAATTCATGATTAGTTTTATTGACCTATATTGCCTGATGAACTATTACACCTCATCACTAGATTCTCAGAATCAGTCTTGGACAGAGAAGCACAGCTGCATATTCTTAAGTTTCAGCAGGAGATTCTGATGGATAAACATGGGCCATCCGATATTCAAGTTTCCTTCCCATTTTGAGTCTATGCCTATATCCATGTATCAGTTCTGTAGCAAGATGTAGAAAAGAACTAGGGAAGAGGAAGATTATGTTTTAGGCATTTGGAATATTTGAGGACAAGTTAACTGGTGAAAAAAAATTCTGAGAAGTACATGTAACATGTTCTAAAGCAGATGAAAGCTTCTGACAAGGCAACTAATTTTATAATCGAACAACCAGACCCAACTATAAGAACGTTAAAATATATAGCTAAGAAAGATTTTTTTCCTACTCTCCAGTTAATATCAAATTAGTTTAATCAGAGAATCTTCCTGGGTCCACTTAGGAACATCTTCTTAAAATTTCTTCTTAAATCCTCACCTCTGTTAGTTCAGAGATGATTATGGTGATATCAACTTATATCATATTCCTATTTTTATAATTCAAACTCTCTGGATTTCTGTTATCCCAGAACACTAGCTTCATCCTTGTTTCAGCATCTAGAGTGCTCTTACAAACTCTCACTTCTTCAGGAAAATCTTTATTCTGAAGTGACTCTTGCAAACCATTTGCTTTTTATCACATTATCCTGCTTTATTAGTTCTTTGTAGCACTATTATCTGAAATAATAATAATTATTTTGGTTTCTTGTTTATTGTTTGTCTCACAGAACTTGTATTAATTTCCCTAATCATGGCCTTTTAAATTTTGCTTCACGACTGTTTGGCAGGATGGGTACAAGATAAAAATTTAGTGTTTAATAATAGAAACTTTGCTGTTTGCTCTATACTGTATTGTCAAATACTAAGCATACTTGAGAGTATGAAGTTATTACTTTTAAAATGTTAATATTTAAAAATAATTAATTTATAATTATTTATCTCCAGGTATTTTTTTATTTCACTTTTGTTTCCTTGGTTTCCCAATAGTTGTTCATTACCATGTTGTTTATTTTCCACAGATTTGTGGGTTTTTCTTTTTTCTTCTTAAGGTTTTTTCTCATTTCATGCCACTATGAGCTGAAAAAAATGCTTGATATAATTTTTGTCATAACTCATGGTCTATCCTTGATAATGCCTATGAGCAATTGGAAAGAAGGTATATTTTGGTGTTTTAGGATAGTTCTGTGAACATTTACTAAGTCATTTTTATAGCATAAATGAATCTCTTGTAAGGATGATGTAGACTGGTTTTACTTTATAATCCATTGACCACTCTGTGCCTTTTGATTGGTGATTTCAGTCCATTTACGTTAAGGATGATTATTGATATATGAGGGCTTGCTACTACAATTTTGACTTAAGTTTGTGGTTCTGTCTATTAATTTCCTTGCACATTTCTGTTGACTTTTAAAAAATAGGTGAGAGAGCTCCTTTCAACATTTCTTTTAGAGGAAATAAAAAAATAATCAGCTTTTGTATTTATATTTCCTTTATATCTCAAAGAGACTCTACAAGGTG
Organism: Talpa occidentalis; assembly: GCF_014898055.3. Taxonomy (NCBI): domain Eukaryota; kingdom Metazoa; phylum Chordata; class Mammalia; order Eulipotyphla; family Talpidae; genus Talpa; species Talpa occidentalis. The sequence goes on along the minus strand of NW_023603184.1, from coordinate 96,233,521 downwards.
TAGTATTCTTGGCTAGCAGTTTTTATCTGTGACTATTTTGAATATGTCATTCCATTCTCTCACTTGTAGAATTTTTAACATTTTATTGCCTTACTTTCTTAGATATTTTGTGCTAGATAAACTCCATTGAGAATATAGACAAGCATTTATAGAAATTGCCATAATAGGGCCTTCCCTGGTGGCGCAGGGTTGAGCACTGGGCTGCGAAGCTGCCTGTAGCCTCTGCAACACCGGTTTGATCCCCAGCTGCCGGCGAGGGTCCCACATGGAGCGCAGACCTCTTCTGCTGCGTCCATCTGCCTGTTCTGTTCCCTGCTCTGGCTCTGGTGAATTCTCTCACCCTCCCGTGCTTCTGACTGTGCCCAGTGCTTGAATAAATATTTAAAAAAAAATTTGCCATAATAAAAGAGAGATAGTATACAATAACATCGTATTATGTATGTGGACTATAATAAAATTAAAGCTTAAAAAAGATGAATATTTATATTACATGTAATCCTAATAATACTAGTTTATTACTTTCACTACATCATTTTATAGTTTCTTGTTGTTTCAGAAACAACACAAAAGTCCCACTATTACTTATGTTCTTTTTGGTTGTAAGTGACAATAGTTAAAGAAAATTTACCTGTGCCAAAGAGAGACCTTTTGGTTCATGTATTTATACCAAGAGAAAGCAGCCATTGTGCAGGTATATTTGGAATTAGGAACCTGCTGCTACCAGTACATGTTCTATGACATCTTTATTTATTTACTTCCTATAGTAGATATTTTCTTTAAAATGACAGGAGGTATGGCCAGTAGCTCTAAAGCCACATAATTTCACTGACAGAGAAGGACCTAGTCTCTGACTCCTGTTTGGAGAAAATAAGCAGACAAAATCAATCAAACAAATAAATACATCCTATTCACACAAAAACCTACACATAGATATTTATAATAGCTTTATTTAGTAGTAAAAACTGGACACAACACATGTATTCTTTAATGAAGAATGGATCATCAAGGTGAAGTATATACATACAATGGCATACTACTAATAAATATAAAGGAACCAATTTTTAATATCTGCAGTAATTTGGATTAATCTCAAAGCCATCATTCTTAGTGAAAGAAATAAGTTTCAAATGACCATACACTGTTTTATCCCATTTATGATGTATTCTTGAAAAGATGAAAGATCATGGAGAATGGATCAGTGGTTGCCAAGGATTGAGAATTAATGATAGAATGTTCAAAGAGGAAATAGAAGGGAGTTTTTGTTTTGTTTTTTGCAAAGACAGAATTGTTTTGTTTTCTGATTGTGGTGATGTCACAAATGTATAGCTGTGTTAAAATTCAATGAATTCATAAAATTCATAATACACAAAAAATCAATTTTATACCACTATACACTTATAAGCATGGCTAAAATAAAAATGTAGACAATACCAAAAACTCATGAGGATGCAGGACAACGGACACTTATTCATTGCTGGTAGTAATGCAAAATAATACAGCCACTTTAGAAGACTGCTTATCAGTTTCTGACCAAAGCTAAACAACCTCCTCCATACAATCCAACAATTATGCTCCCAGATACCCAAATAAGTTGAAAACATGTCCCTATATCCTTCATACAAATGTCTAAAGTAGCTTTGTTCATAATTACCAAAACTTGAAAACAACCAAACTGTCTCTCATTAGGTGAATAAGTAAATAAACTATGATACATCCTGACAAAGGAATATTATTCAACAAAAGAAAAATCAGCTATCAAGTCACAAAAGACTTGGAGGAACCTTCAATGCATATCGTTAAGTGAAAAGGAGTCATTCTGTAAAGAACAGATATTGCTCTAAATATAAGAGAGAGATTGCTCCAAATATATGACAGATATTGCTCCAAACATGACATTCTGGAAAAGGTAAAACTACAGAGACAAAAAAAAGATAAAAAGATAAATGATTAGGGGGTGGGTAAAGAGGGAAGAAGGTTGAATTCATAAGATATTTAGGGAGATAAAACTATTGTGTATGACTGTGTAGTGCTGTGTATGACATATGACATTATACATTTGGAAGAACTCATAGAAATGTACAGTGAACCCTAATGGTTAAGAATAAGTTATCAATATTACCTCAATATGTGGAATTTTGTACCACACATATAACTTGTATATGTGTATAGAAATGCTCTATACTTTCTGCTCAATGTTTCTTTAAACAAAATAAAATCAGAACAAACTAAAATCTATTAGTAAAAAGAATAAAATAATTTTTCTTTATAATTATTTGAAAATAAAATTTTTAAAAGAAACATAGAAATGATAACAATTCAATGATAAAAAATAAAATGGCAAGAAGGCCTGGTGAGATAAGGCATAAGGCATATGTAGAGTTTTGCAATGGGCATCTTGCCATTTTTTTTATATTTCAGTTTCAATTAGTTAATGAATTCCTCTCTTAATCCATTTTTATGACTGATTAGAAGTAAGAATTTGACCTGTGCTTTATTTACAAAAAAGGAAATTATCATCATGCAAGCCTTGTTAACATTTCAAGTTGTTACTGATTTTTCAGTTGTCACTGATAGAGCCATTAAACTAAAATTCCTTTTAGCAACCCTTTTCTATATGATGCACGCTCATTTCAGCTGTTTATCAAGAGTTAGTGAGATAGCCTGAGATATTTTCAACTACACTTATCATCCTCCACATTTCTATTGAAGATATTTCATTGGTATGTCAATATGTCTGGATTAAGATATAATAAACATCTTTTTAAACAGTGACCAGTCCTTTTATGATTCGGCATAGCTATGATATTGTGATAAATTACCTTAAACAAGTTCAACATGATAACTATGAAAAAGGTTACATTGTTCTTCAATTATCCTTTTAATCAATCTCCCAGGATAATCATTCTCCCTTAAAATATGTTTCTCAATACTAATTTCATTATCTAGGTGATTCTCATCACTAATCATTAGAGTGCAATTCTCCTTATTCTTAACAACTCTTACTTTAACTTAAATGGGTGATTAGACTCAATATGCAGGATATTACCTGCACGGTGGTCTTGATAATATATTCTCCATCGTAACTATCTTCACTTCGTCCCACTAATAGATGTTAAAAAAGAAAAAGACTCTCTTATTAAAACCTTCCACAGTAAATCATATATCTAAATGATGATTGCTTCTGAAAAAAAAAAAAAGCGATAATAAAGGGCTTTGCTTTATCCAAGAAAACCTTGTAAAATTTTCCTACATTATTTTTGAGCCTTTCAAAGAAATAGAAGGGAACTTCTTTTTAAGATGTTGGCAAAGTATTAGAGATTCTATGTTGTTGAAGATATGGATTTTTTTTTTAAATATGTAACTTTAATGATGGAGAGATGGATACTTGTATGGTTCTCTTAGGTTTTGTTTAGAATTCCTTAATAGACTACACCCATTACCAGAAAAATAGGTCTGCAGAAAACATTCCTGGTTTTCCTGAGTTCCAATTCACACCACCTAGTGACAACTGGCCGAACTTCTCCGTGTTAACCTTAAACTTTTACTTTGCAATATGTGAAACAACTGTCCTGTTTACACTGTCCTCTCGCTTACATTTGTTTTCTCTCTTTGATAATAGTTTCCTCACACTCTATACCAGTCTCTAAGCTCTCAGTTATGAACTGATCATCATGTTGCTTGGATTGTAGGAAAATGTCATATAAGCAAATATACTTACATCTTAGTTTGCATTACACAGAAATTCTAGAACCAGCTCCTGAGGTACAATGAAGTAGACACTCCACCTGACATATTCATATGAGCTTATTTACTCTAGCTATTAAGTTGGTTTATAACGGTCATCACTATTTATACTTAAGATTCTAAAAGTTTCAAGAATGGTTTTTTCCTGATAAGGAAACAGTTTGAAAGTTAACTTTGTGTTTTCACTTTTTAAAATTTCTTTGCCTTACATAAAATCAATTTCATGCAGTAATATTATACACAGTACATTTTTTTATTCAGAAAAATCATCTCTTTTTGTTGCTTTTATAGAAATCTGCGATGTAGAGATATATTTTAACAGTGAAGAGATAGGTACTCTCACTCGTATAAACACTAGATTTGCTTTCAGGAAACTTTCTCATAACCTTCCTTTGCCCAGAAGAGTAAAAATATGCTATTTATTTTAAAACAAGATCCTGTCCATTTGCTTGGCAATGGCTGTGATGGTTGTGAGGAAAAGAAAAAATATACCCCGCCATTCTGTGTCACAACGACTTACACCAGTTTAAGCATCAGACTTCCTAAACCAAGACTTATCACTTCGGGGTTATTTCCATGTGACCTGTGGGGAATACTCATGAATAGGAGGAGAAAGCATGTGGCTTTCTGTGCTGTAGGGCTGAACTCTTTGGTGCGAGACTAGAAGGCAGTCCTGAGTGTTGTGAAGTAATCATTAAGTTACACGCTTGTCATTTCTTGTACATTCACTCAGAACTAATACACATCACTTTTTCCAATTATAATCATTCCACCATTTAACAAGCACAAAAGGCTTTAGATTCCAATTTGCCACCAGTGCCTCGCTCTCACTTGCTTATTTCTTGGCATTTCCGTCTTGCTAGGTTGTGCCTGGCTCCAGTAACATGGAGCATTATCCTTCCCTAAAGCAAACGTGCAAGCAGAGGCGACAAGAACAGCTGGTCTCTCATTGGTGGTCAAGACATTCTCATTGTTTTGATAATTTTCTGTCCTTACAATTCTTTTCTGCTGTTGTAAACACAAATTATTTCTTGGTTTCCTTATTGCTAACGCTAAACATAAATCACATAGTGTTATGCTATCTATGTTTCTCTCCAGGCTTCTCTGCTGGTCATATCAAACCTTCTTTGGTATAAGTATCATTTCATTTAGTTTCTCAAATCTGTTTCTGTCTTCACAAGCACACGTACACAAACAAGCAATAACCTGGCTAGAGAAACATCATTGTCTTCATACTTTGTTAGCTACTGCTTCCTTCAGTGAGTATTAAAATGCCAGAATGAGCTGTGAAACATGCCAGCTTTGGATACGCAGCCTTAAACATGAGCTACATATGAGAAGAAATTGGTATTTTCATTTGCTGCACATACTTTAATGATATTAAGCAATCTAATATGGTGCATACGCTGAATTTCAGTAATGCTTCTCTTGAGAATTTCAAACGGTAATGGCAATTTAAAATGACAGCCTTACGTTTATGTAGCTCCTTTCATCTCAGAGGTCTTTACACTTTATAAAGTTATATGGAGCAATCATTTCACTTACCCACCACAGAAATTCTGCCACCTCTAGGGCAAGTCTGGGCTTGCTTTCAAAATTGACTCAACATTACAGATAATTAGGACAAGAGTTAAAATGCATCACAGTCAATGAAAACTGAACAGGGAATCGGGAAGATAAAATAATTTCAAAAAAAATATTGGCCGAAAGGTAAGAATCAAGAAAACAAACAAAAATTCCCTGAGGTTATTCAATAACCACTAGTGCACAGGACTGTGAACTCCCAGGCCAGCCACTAGAGAGCATTTCAGTGATAACAAATTTAAGGATAATCCTATGAAGGTTGAATTTAGATTAGTGAAAAATTTTTTTATAACGAAAGGACCTGCAGGAAGAATATTTCCTTACACAGAAAGGAAAACAGCTTGAAGTATTAAGAGTCAAAATAAAAATGTGTCATGTTTTCCCTCACTTAAAATGCTACTAATTTTCCTCCAAGACCAAAGGTGTACATCCATACATAGCAAGCATGTGTGCGCACGCGTTTGTGCACATACGCACACACACACACACACTGTCACCCCAAATTTTTGCAAATTCTCTACAGGATATATTACTTTTAAAGCACTTTTAAGACTCTCTGAACATCTGTGATAACCTTTTTTTGGGGGGTGCAGTTATTTATATTTAGGAATTATGTAGCAAAAACTCAAGTTTACACTCAGGTCTGGGAACTTGGGTGTACATTTAACATGCTCCGAGTCATCTGAAGTTGTGTCTGGTGGATGACAAACTAGACACCAACTGTATACTGATGTCAGAAATAACTGAATGTGAAGCTTTCATAAATCAGTAATAAAATGATCAAAGGGTCACACCTGCCCCTTTTATCCTGCTCCTGACTGGTTAAACTGGTGTTGCTGGGCTACATAGACCACTGCCTTTTCAACAAGGACAATCCCAGCACTTCTAGGATGTCCAGAACTATTCTACTGTTTGGGATTAGGACTCTTCCCAAACCAGATTCTTGCAGAGCCATGAGCACTGTTGAACAACTACTGCTTTCTTCTTTACCTTTCATAGTTTTCTCCTTATAATTTATCTATTGTACTTTCGGCATAATTGAATAATTTAGGGGGCTATGGGTAAAAATCAATTCATTTGTGATTTTTAACTCCTAGATAAATCTTTGCCATCCTTAAAGAAATGTAGGCATTTGAGACATTCAGGATATGTAGCTATAGTATAGTAGCTGGGTGAAGAGTTATCTTTTAGTAACTTCATTATATATGTGTCTTTTATTTTAACATATTGCATTACTTTAAGCAACATATCTGTGGAGGACAATCTAGAAAAGGCAAGCAAATAAAAAAGACCAAAAAACCCCCACATAATTCCATTGCTGATACCTTAAGAAGTGGTCCTCCTGTGAAGTATTCATATATTTCTTCTCAACTTTTTATTAAAAAATATATGACAATACTCAGTGGTATGCTGGTGAAAACAGGATTCTCAAAAAAAAAAAAAAAGGTCAATAAATCCCTGATTTGTAGCACTTGCCCATTTCTGTGGTATAAGTACTGTCACCATGGATGACTTCAAGATACCAGTGTAAGTGACTGAAGGAGAAATGGGAGGAAATGTGCACAGTTGTTTCTTATGTGTGGATGTGACAAACAAAATGAGAATCTGGGAATTCAAAATATGTTTGTAATTTTGGAAATTGAAATTAAAAGAAAACTCAGAGGAACAAGAAGGGAGAAAAGAAGAGACGAAGAAAGAAAAGAGAGACAGAGAAAAGTTCTAACATATGAATAACGAAATCTTCAAAGGAAGAGAATGATGGAACCAGATGAAAGAAAATCATCAATTAAAAAAGTTAAAGATAAATTTTCTAGACCCAGAAGACAGTGGCCAGTTTCAACAGACTTGTGCAACTATAAAAAAAGAACCACACCCAAAATACATTATTGTGGTAAGTAAGATCCTAAAAGCTAACAGAATATAAAATGGATCAATGCAAATAATGAGAATTCAGAATCACATCAATTTTCTCAACCGCCTTGCTAGCATCCGAAACAGTGGATGCAATCCAAAATACTGGATTGTTTCACTTATAGCAGAAATATAGGGGAACCAAATAAGACATCAGTGTAAAAAAATAATAACAGTACAAAACACAACAAAGCAAAAACAGACAATAATAAACCAGAGACATCCTGCAGGGGAGGAGGAGGAAGAGCGATCAGAGAGAGGGAGGGAGGAGCACAGGGGACTGAGGTGATGGTGCACGGGTGCATTGGTGAAGGAAACTCTATGGGGGCTACACCTTAGGGCGTAGGAAGAAGCAAATATTGTTTAAATTTCTAAAATAAAAAAAATCTGTGAAGTGAAAATAAAATATAAAAGAAAATTCTGAGGGAATATTATATCGATTTTAGGTTTATATAGCTATAGAAATTATCCATCAATTGCAAAGTCATTTTATCATTAATTAGTCATCAAGATTAAAAAAAAACTACCTTCTATATATAATTTTTAAAGAACACTCCTAAATTGCGTGCTATACCAACATAGTAAAGGAGGAAAAAAATCATGAATAAAATATCAGGAAAAGATGAAAAATACTGGAAAAGCTAGGTCAATAGCCATGTTGATCCTAGAGAACCAACCCAGATTGAAGTCGCCAATAAACCAATATACTATCTGTCATGTAAAATGTATGGAAAGAAAATTTAAAGTTTTCTACTAGAAAATTTAGGTGTGAAAGAGTGATAGGAAGATAGAAAACTAAATAAAAGAAGGCAACAGTTAATCTTTGCAAGCACAGTGGAAGAAATGCTAGAGCTAAAGTTCCTATAATTGAAAAAGTATGTTCAATACTGTAAAATATTAAAATCAAGAAATGAAAAAATAATTTTTAACTTCAAAATATAATTTTTAACTAGAAAAATGCTGTTAGTCACTTTTGCTGTTAAATAGATGTATCTTCATTATACTCTTCCATCTTCTATTTTCATTTGAAATTTTATCTTAAAAAATAAAATGAGTATTAACATTTATAAATGAAATAGTGAGGTTAATGTCAAAGGAAATAGCAAGGTTGCTAAAGATATTTGCTTCCTGAAGGCAGAAATGATTGGCAGCAAGATATGGGGCAGGGCTTCTTAAGGGTAAAAATATTCTTTCTGTGAATTCTCATCATTGTGTTTTGATTCTTACGAGGAAAAAGAGGATCAATTACACCAAATTACATCTACATAATTCAAAACAAACACTTGGGGACTTTTGAGAACAAATTAACTGATGTAAAAATAATTACTTCTTTCCTTAGAGCAGAACCTACTTTTATCTGAAAGAATTTTTAAAAAATTAGTCAAAATAATTGTCACTATTAAATTTGGACAGAATTCTGCATCTTCATAGTTTCATGTTTAAGCATATATTCTTGGTTACAGTTAAAGCATCAAGTCAATAGGTCAATGGAGTTCAGCCCTAGAAAATGCATGCTGTGAGATCGAAATCACTTGCCCCATGCCCCAAATCGCAGAATTCTATACTTAGAAACTAACTTGGAATATCCAAAACTTTGAGGTTATTGATGAAAAAATTGAGCCCTCAAGTCATAAAGTGACGTGTTCAAGGTCATACATTTATACTATCGTAAAACTGTATAAAAACCACTCACCAGTTGGTAAGTCACATAACTCAGATTTATCCTTTAAGTAGGGTACTACCTGAAGTAGGATATTGTTTCTCCCAAGGGAGTAACAATTGAAAGTTATTGGTAGCCAGGCCTCCTAAAGAATGCATTTTTATATTTGAATATCTTCTCTTTGTTTCAGGAAACACATCAAGACAGATTCTTTTTTTTTAAATTACATATATATTTTTAACATCATTTTTCATTTTGTACAATGTATGCATTTTCATTTTGGTTATAGTCCCTGTAAAATTCCCACCACCCTTGTTTTGTTCCTACTCCCTTCTCCCGCCCCCACCCCCACCATAGTGTGTCTCTGGTTTATAGTTCCCTGTTGATTTTGATTTTTACTTTATTATATTCTTTTTCCTGATCCCTTATTTGGGTTTTCTAAATTCCTGCTATGAGTGAGATGAGTGAGATGAATGAGACCATCTGGTATTTTTCTTTTTCTTTCTGGCTTATTTTACTGAGCATGATCCCTTCCAGCTCCATCCGTGTTGCTGCAAATAGCATGAGTTTACTTTTTTGATTGCTGAGTAATATTCCATTATGTATATGTGCCACATCTTCTTGATCTAGTCATCTATTTTTGGGCATTTGGGTTGTTTCCATAGCTTACCTATTGTAAATAGTGCTGCTGTAAACATAGGGGTGCAAGTGCCCTTTTGAATTAATGTTTTTGTGTCCTTTGGATAGATACCTAGAAGTAGAATTGCTGGATCATATGGAAGCTCCATTTTTGGCAGATTAAGGAATCTCCACACAGCTTTCCATAGTGGTTGGACCAGTTTGCACACCCACCAGCAGTGCAGGAGAGTCCCTTTTTCTTCACATCCTCACCAACATTTGTTGTTGCTAGTTTTTTTAATATGTGCCATTCTCACTGGTGTAGGATGGTATCTCATTGTAGTTTTGACTTGCATTTCCCTGATTACAAGTGATGTTGGACATTTTTTCATATGCCTGTTGGCCTTTCACATTTCCTCTTTGGAGAAGTTCCTTTTTAGCTCTTCTGCCCATTTTTTGACTGGATTGTTTACTTTGTTTTTGTTGAGTCTCATCAGCTCTTTGTAGATTTTTTTGATTAGTCCTTTATCATTAGTGTTGTGTGCAAAAATTTTCTCCCAGTCGGTGGAGTGTCTGTTTGTTTTGGTTACTGTCTCTTTTGCTGTACAGAAGCTCTTTAATTTGATGTAGTCCCAGCTGTTTATCTTTGCCTTTGCTATCACTGCTTTGAGTGATGAGTCTTTAAAGATGTTACTGAGGTGTATGTCATGTAGTGTTTCACATGTATTTCCTTCTATATATTTTATGGTTTCAGGTCTTATGTCTAGTTCTTTAATCCATTTTGAGTTGGTTTTTGTGCATAGCGTGAGGTAGTAGTCAAGTTTCATTCTTTTGCTTGTGGTGACCCAGTTTTCCCAGCACCATTTATTGAACAAATTTTCCTTGCTCCATTGCATATTTTTGCTCCTTTGTCAAAGATTAGTTGACTGTAAATCTTTGGGTTTATTTCTGGGTTTTCTGTTTGGTTCCATTGATCCGTGTGTCTGGTCTTGTTCCAGTACCATGCAGTTTTGATTATTATGGCATTGTAGTGTAGTTTGAAATCTGGGAGTGTTTTGCCTCCATTCCCTTCTTTTTTCTCAGGAGAGCTTTGGCTATGAGGGGGTTTTGGTGGCTCCATATGAATTTCATCAATATTTGTTCTATTTCTTTGAAGAATGTCATTGAAATTTTTATTGGATTAGCACTGAATCTGTAAATTGCTTTTGGTAGGATGGCCATTTTGGTAATGTTAAATCTTCCAATCCATGAGCAGAGGATGTCTTTCCATTTCTTTGTCAAAAGCTTTCTCAGCATCTATTGATATTATCATATGGTTTTTATATTTCTTTTTGTTGATGTGTTGGATTACATTGATTGATTTTCAGATGTTGAACCATCCTTGTGTCCCTGGAATAAATCCTACTTGGTCATGGTGAATTATCTTATGGATACATTGTTGAATTCTGATAGCTAAAATGTTATTGAGGATTTTTGTATCAGTGTTCATTAGAGAGATTGGCCTGTAGTTTTCTTTTTGTGTGTTGTCCTTGTTCGGTTTTGGTATTAGTGTAATGTTGGCTTCATAGAACATGTTTGATATTATCACTTCCTTCTCAATTTTTTGAAAGAGTTTATGAAGGATAGGCACTAATTTGTTTTTGAATTTTTGGTAGAATTCATTTGTAAATCCATCTGCTCCTAGGCTTTTGTTTTGGGGGTGGTTTTTGATTACCATTTCAATTTCACTGCTTGTAATTGGTCTGTTTAGGTGTTCTATTTCTTCTTTATCTAGCTGTTGGTGATTGTAAAGTTGTAGGAATTTTTCCATCTCTTCTAGATTGTTGTGCTTGTTTGCATATAACTGTTCATAGTAGTTTCTGATTATTCTTTTGATTTCTGCTGTGTCTGTTGTGATTTGTCCTCTTTCATTTCAGTATTTTTTTGAAGAACCAACATTTGGTTTCGTTGATCTTTTGGATTTTTTTTTAGTTTCTATTTCATTTATTTCTGCTTTGGTTTTTATTATTTCCTTCCTTCTACTGGTTTTAGGGGTTTTTGTTGTTCTTTTTCTAGTTCTTTGAGATGTGAGATTAGGTTGTTTCTTTGAGTTCTTTCTTGTTTCTTGATGTGCACCTGTATTGCTATATATTTTCCTCTTATTACTGCTTTTGCTGCGTCCCATACATTTAGGAAATTGGTGTCCTCCTTGTCATTCAACTCAAATTATTTTTAAATTTCTTCTTTGATCCCCTCATTAATCCAGTCGTCTTCCAGTAGAGTGGGTTTCAATCTCCATGAGGTGGGAGGGTTCCTTGCCTTCTTTATGATTTGTTTCTAGTTTGATGCCTTCATGGTCAGAGATGGTTGGTATGATTTCAGTCTTGGTGTATCTGTTGATGTTTGTCTTGGTTCCCAGTATGTGATCGATCCTGGAGAATGATCCGTGTGCACTTGAGAAAAATGTGTACTCAGATTTTTTTGGGTTTAATGTTCTATAGATGTCTGTTAAGCCCATGAGGTCTAGATCCTTATTTCGAGCTTTAATGTCCTTACTTATTTTTTTGTCTCGTTGATCTATCCATTGTTGATAGTGGTGTGTTGAAGTCTCCTACTACATATGTGTTTTCTCTGATGTCTGTTTTCAGAGAGGATAACAGTTGTCTGATATATTTCTGTCCTCCATTTGGTGAGTATATGTTAATGAGTGTTATTTTTTCTTGAAGTATTGTCCCCTCGATCATAATGGAGTGACTGTCTGGGTCTCTTTTTACCTTTTTGAACATTAAATCTGTTTTATCTGATATAAGTATAAATGTTCCTGCCTTCTTTTTTGGTCCATTTGTTTGTAGGATTGTTTTCCATCCTTTTACTTTCAGTCTATTTTTCTTTTGTAGTTAATGTGTTTCCTGGAGACAGAAGAATGTTGGGTTTTGTTTCTTAATCCAGCCTGCAACTCTGTATCTTTTTATTGAAGAGTTTAGTCCGGTTTTTTTAGAGTTAATATTGACATTTGTCTGTATTTGCCATTTTGTTTGTCTTTTCTTTGGATTTATTTATTTATTTATTTATATTAATTTTTTTCTCTTGTTTCATTCTTATTCATCCCTCTGGTGGTTCTGGCTTTAGGACACCTTCAGCCCATCATGACTGGATCCCCCTCTGGGCTCCAACTAGTGGCCAGACAGATCCTGGCATGTGGGGGCTTTTCAGCTCACCTCTGGCTGTGGGGGCAGCCCTTCCCCAGTTTTAAGCAGTCTCAGTGGTACTGGATGCAAAGGCACAGATTCCTGTTCTAGACCAACATTCTTAATGAAGGAGTAATGCCACAGGGCTCAGAATTGCATTCCTTTCAGTCCTGATGAGTTAACATTCTATTTTATCAACCATGCCAGTAAAGCTAGACTCACATCGTTTTCTTCAATTTTATAGTTTTAATACTTTATGAAAAGAAAAAAAATAGGGCAGTTATGCATAAATCTGAAGGCTACAATGGGATTTTACACACCTAATGTACTTCTCTGATGAGTTTCTCCTTTACAAAGACATTAGAGTAAGAATGAAAAAAACTCATCTTTGCTAGTACTCTTTAATAATAACATGTTTGTTCATTTACATGAACAAGCTTGTACTGCACTTCTTCATAACTCTAAAGTTAACATTTGCAGAGCATATACTAAATACTTCAGGTTCCAAGTCAGACAACCTAAATTTGGTGTCTAGCCTCACAACTGTAAGACATTAGTCAAGTCACTTAACCTCTTTCATCTCCAGTATCCTGCTTATAAGAAGAGAATAATGGTATTACCTGATTCGCGGGGTTGCTCTAAGAATTAGATAAGATAAATATAAATTCCCTAGCACAGTACCTGCAGGAAAAATTATCCCTTCATCAAAATGAGACATTCTGAATACATGGAATTGCTTTATTTCTAGATACCTATAGACTTTTTTCTAGAATGAATATTCTTAGAATCCTTTTAAATAATCAAAATAAAAACAGACTTTTTTCTTTTGCCATTGAAGGTTTAAATTTTTCATTATATCCACATATGTGGACTTTTTTCTCAACTCTGATGAAGTTGTATTGCTTTGTAAGCATAAAAGAAAATTAGTTTTATGTGGCATTGAGTGATTCCAAGTCCAGTCGTGTGACAAAAACTAGCCCATGTCTACCTGTGCAGCATAATCTGTTTATGCGGCATTGAAATATCAATTTAGAAATGCCACTTTCCTTGAGCAGCAAGTAATTATCTGGAAGAAACATATTTTATCACTCCTATGAGTGGTATCAGGCGGCAAATCTTCAGTCCCTAGTACATGATCCCATGTTTCCTTACAAATTGTGCTGCCGAGCAGCATGCTGTACCTTAACACTTTTAAATAAGATCTTGACACTTGTGTCATTGTGCAGACTCGGATCTGGGCGAAGGATTTTTTTCCCCTTAATTTAAACGCACTATTTTTCATCAAATGACAAGCATACATTATGGTCTCCATTCTAACCAAGGCTTTAAAGGCTATTTCAATTTGACTAGAGAGGTTTTCTGCCAAATGGCTACTCTAAGTTACACTGTGCACATTACCCACCAGAAAGCACAGAGTTGATGAGAGTGCACTGTCAACTATCCTGCACATCGATATGGGGGTTATTTGATTTGAAATTGGATTCTAGCCTTCCTTGATCTGTTGTATAAATGGAGAAGCATGTGTTGAAGAAATTCTTACAAAGTTTATGAAGAATGTGATGTACTTTCCCCCCTCTGGAGTTTGTCTTCTACTTTGTTTGACTCCCGCACCAGTTCTCATCTCAGTAATAAATATTCAAAGCTTAAAGAAGAGGGCTTTTTTTAAATGGAAAGAAAACTTAGGAAAAATTATTCTATGCATGCATTTCTTCTGTGACATGAGTTGGGCCCAAGTTACAGGCTTTTGTAGCAGAGTGACTTTGTGACCCTTCTTTAAACATTTAAGACTTAGTTCAGAAGTTCACTGACTATGATGAGACATGATTCTTAAGTACGGAGCCTTCAAAAAAAATCTTCTAAATATATAATATTCTCAGCGAGACATGTCAGTCATTGTCAAGATGAAAGTCGTTTAAATGCTAAGTTCCTGGTAAACTGTATCTATATCGTAGGGCTCTATTCACCAAGCAATACCTTAGCAGTATGTGTAGAGCATACAAAAATCTGTCATTTTATTGTGGGACATGCTGAACTCTGGATGTTGTGATGTGAGGTTGGGAGGAAGGGAGTTTGCTATGCAAGTTACATGCTTATCACCAGTATGTGGATGGCCCTAAGGGCAGCATAGAGAACTTCAGAGAAAACATATTAAATGGGCATGGGGGAAGCATCCCTTGACCTACATAAAAGGGCCTTTGTGTAGCTCTCATGAGCACAAGATTTTATTTTAGTGTGGATAAAGATGTGCAGTTTCTTTAGAATCAAAGGTAGATTGGCAACACTTTCAGTAAATGGCAACATAATTATGAGTGTGTTTGGTATTCAGTGTAAAACATTTATCACTTTGAATGATTTTGGCATCAGGGCAGCTGTAATAGGCAATCCCACAAGAATTCCTTTGTAATTTAGCATTAATTGACGTTCTTTTATTGTAATGGCAGTTGATAAGTTCAAAGACACTGAATGAAGAAGGAAAACAAAACACTTAGACCAGTCCTTTAAAGTTTCTGCCAATGACGGGGAGAAAAATATATTAGCTGTAAAATAAAACAGACAGACATAGTGTCCAATTTTCTAAGAATAAAAATGTGGACTGGTTATGTTTGTGTTTACATATTTCTGAGTGCCTATGCGTGCTGGGGTTTAAAATCTAATATGTAGCTTCGAAAAAATGACTGCTTCTAAATATGTTAGAATATATCTTCTTTTTTACTGACTGTGTGGTAGATTGATTACCAATGATCCTAATTCTGCATCCTTTCTGATACCTACAGTGTGTGTGATATGACGTTGCACCTGCTCCCATTTAGTGATTAATTCTGTTTTCCCAGCTCTTGAGTCTGAGCTAACCTCGGACTGTCTTTGGCCAATAGGATGTAATGGAAGTGACAGGCTCCCAGTTTGGAACCTAGAGTTCTACTGGCTCCTTTGAACTTGCCCAGCTGCTGTGTGAACAGCCTGGGTTATTCTACTGGAGAATGAGAAACATATGGAACAGAGATGAATTATTCTAGCTTCGTCCTTCCTAGAATAATCAAACTCTAGTTGACATGTTGACTAATTCAAATACCTGAGCAAGCCCAGATAAAATCTCTAAGCAACCAGTCCTCTAAGCCAAACCTAAATTTCTAGCCCTCAAAATAGTGAGCTAAAGAAATGGTTATTGCTATAACCCACAAGTTTTGGAGTGATTTTTAAATGCAGCATAAGATGACTACTTCAGTGTGGTACATAAAAGGAGTACTAGATTCAGAAATAAATCTAAAGTTTTCCTTTTCATGGCATTAAGCTTCTGAAGTAGTCAATGTGCTAGATATCTTAAATTCTATATTGTCTTTGTTTCTTTAACTTTGTGCTTGAAATGCTTTTCTGAAGGTCTAGATTCGATTCATACATTAAAGTCTAGGTCATATACTCTCCTTCCATAAATCTTCCTATGATTTTCTCAGTTTGCTTCTCAGAACTTCCTGAATCTTAACATTATCAAAACAGTACACATGTCACCTTTTAGTTGTTTTAAATATGAGTGAATTTTCCAACTCCTCAAAATGGAAAGATAGTACCTTCCATCGTTGTAACACTCAAACCACCTGTAAGTCTCTTATTAAAACTAAGAAATCACCAACTTTTTGAATGACTAAATAGGATTACAGATAGGTTAAGAAACCACTCTGAACCCAGCTTCCCTGTGTATTCTCAGTGTTATTGTAGAGAGTTGTTAGGCTCTTCACAGAGCACTTAAACAAATATAAAGTTTTAATTCTCTTAATTATTACAGCTATTATATTTTTGCTTTATTTTCTATGTATTTCTTCTTCCTATAAAAATTTTATATTCTTTAAAACAGATGTTTTAAACTTTTTGAATACATAATAGCAGTAAAAACAATACAAAGATAATTTGGTTTGTTAAATCTTTAAAGGAAAATTATCTTTTCAGTATTTATTAAGTCTAAGAGAAACTACTTTTTGTAACTGCGGATTTTTTTTCCCTCTGCCTCTTCATTCATAAATTGTATATCTGGTCAAGAGAAATTAGTCTTCAAATTTGTGTAAAATAAATTTACTTGAAGGTCTTTTGTATATACAAAAATATAGAAGAAAGTATGAAGCAGGTAATTAATTGTTTTAAAATTAAGATATACTATATGTCAGCGTACATTTTGTTTTCTTTATTACAATTCCTTCCCCAGGTCTTTTGGAAATGACTGAAATTATTTCTCAATTTAAAATAACATGAAACAAAAATATTTTCCTGCTCAGTCTTGCTTTGCTGCATTGGCTAATGTTTGCTGTTTCTTTGCTACATACAATTGCAAAAACCAAGTTAACTTTGATATCTGTGAGATGAGAAATATTTTTAAGGAGTAGTGATGATTTGGTCAAATGTTTATGAAATAATGAAGTTGGGATGAAGACTACTTGTTCACTGATACCATTTTTCTCAAGTTATTTAAACCGTATAATTCACTTAATCTTAGATAAACTAGACTCACTATACTACATTTTCTTTGTCACTACCAAAAATATTAGAGGACTGAATCAACTCTAGCCCCTGTCACTGCTGCTTCAGTTTCCTGAAGTGATATCTGAGTCATATTCTTAAACAGCCCATGAAATTTTCTAAATGTGTTTTTTTTTTTCTCTTGCAGTAATTAAATACATACATACTTTTAACTAGTTTTATACAAAAAATCTAAAATCATTTATAAAATGATACGCATTTTTTAACAATAAGTCTTTAGATTGAAATTAGTGTTTCTGGACTTTTAAGGCTAATAGATAATTTCACAAATCCAAGATCTTTGTTCCTTTAGAAGTGGTACATTTATTCCTCAAATTTGAGGATCACTACTTCTATAACTTACATAGATAAAATTTATTAAAATAACTTAAGAAAATACAAACATAGCGATTGATTCTTTCAGTTAAATAAGAATTTATTGCCTACAATGGGTCCAGCACTTTGACACTTTTACTGTGGATATTTCAATTGAGTGAGGAAAATTGACATAATAGATGAATAAACCAGTAAATACATAGCTTGTTTGAACTGATGGTGCATATAGACAATGACAATGTATAAAATAACAGTCAGTTTTAAAACCAACCTCAGGACCCCTTGTGTGAGTCCAGTGGGTGACTGGAATGTGTCCCTCTGGGTACTTGCTTGCATGATTTGAAAATGGTTTAAATAACTTGTACCATCCAAGAATTCCGACACTCAAGCTTGACATTTCTGACACTACTATTGACTATGTAGGCCTATAGTATTCCACCCGTTATGATGGGTGGCTGGGTTGCTATATTGTTTGTTTTCTGGTATAAAATTAATAGTTATAGGTCATGTCGATAGCTATGAACATCATTATTTTGAGTCAGTATAAGTTCTAAGAGTATTAATTCTCAAGTTTTGCATTTAATGTGTTCAAATAGGTAGAAAAAATAACTGTGACTAGTATCTTTCACCTATACATTCAAATAAATTCCTTGCGCTATTAAAAAATAATAGATTAACAAATATCTTCTCCTGCTGTTTACAATAACAGAAAACACATAGGTGTCATGTTCTATTCCTCATGGTTGCCTATGGATGAATGTTTCAGAGTTAAACTTTAATGATGAAAAAGTTTTTTGAAGATTGTTTTTAGAAAAGCCAAAAATATCACATTACAAGCTTTCCCCATATGCTCCCTATATCTGTCCTTCTTTTGACTCGCATACACACTCAGACATTCTTAGGGATCAGCCTATAACTAACACCCATCCAGAACAAGTAATTTTTCCTCTCCAGGTTAAAATAATTGATATCTATATATTGGCATTTGTATCACAATTGTGTTTTCTTATTTTATTTTGCTCCTGGAGGCCCCGAATCTCAACTCCCTGAATCATATGTGAAGAAAATATATATCAACATTTTGACTTTTAGTTTGATTCCTATCACGTGCAAACCTTACTTATTTTATTTAGCACTTGGTCCACTTTAAAGCAGGTACCAGGTCTGCCCTTCCCAGAATTTATCATTCCAGCAGAATCTGTTATGGGGGGCTTCTTTGTTCACAGTGATGTCTTTCTTTTACCATTACACTCTGCTAAGAAACAGGTTCACTATAAAGAGAGATTCTGAAAATAAACTCATACCTGTGAATAAGAGCAAAAATAAGGATCATTTGAATTTGAATGTGAAGGGAAGATTAACATAGAACCATGTGTTAGGAGAATATCTGAGTATTAATAGAGTACTAAAAACCCAATGAAATAATTGTAATAACAAACAAATACATCCTGCTTACCTTGCTCTGGGGACTTTTCCAAGCACTTGACATATCAGTACTTTTATTTCCCATAATCTCCTTAAGTAGTAGGTACTCCATTTTAAAGGCAAGGATTTGAACTTGGATAATCCATCTGTAGAGCCTTATCTTAGCGGCTGTGTGCTGCTGGCTCCAGGTAGGTACACTGAAGTACAGTGCAGCAGAGTGGGAGGGTAGAATAATTGCATAAAATAATTATAGAAACCTATTATAGAACTATTACTGTATATGCAGAATTTATATAATACAAAAGTACTGTGAGTTAAGTACCTTTCCCCCAATTTAACAAATAATGAAACAAGTTCAAGTACTTTTAATAACTTGTGGCAAGCTAAATGAGCAGTTGTTGGTGGTGACAGGTCGGAGCTGGAGTTTTCCCAACTCCTAAAACCTTGCTTCTCCCATCATGCTACTGTGCCACTGACTGACTGACAAGTCCAAAAGTGATTGGTGGCAAGAGACAATATTCAAATATTGGATGTGGTCAAGCAGCATGTCCTCACAGCCCAGCTCATCACATCTGCCTTATGGCTCATCTGGAAAGTGTACTCATTCATCCTTTTGAGCCCCACTTTACTTATGACGGTGCACAGTAAACTGACATGCTGCGAATCACATATAGTTACCTTGATATTTGCTTATTAATTCCTACAATGAGGAACAAATACTAGTCTCTTACCGCCCCCAAAATTAACCCAAGATTTTTGATTTCCTTAAAAGGTGACCAAAATTTAAGATTAGGGGTGGTGGGCTTAGAGATAAAGAGAGTCAAATGTTTTTCTTCAGCCGTTTCCAAAGAAATCATAAAGAACTGAGCATGTGTTTTGGGAAAATCTACCATTTCTATTCTTTTTGTTTCTTTTTCTCTCTTTTCTGCTTCTGTATACTTTTCCCAACTTGTCCATAATACCATTTTCCCAACATCTGATAGGAAGATTACAGAGCATCACCAATGGTAAATACATTAAAATTAATCTACAGTCATTGTTTTTATACTTTTCTCCCTTTTCCACTTATTATATTTACAACAGAAATATTCAACAGAATTAAATATAGATGTGTTGTGGTATACCATAAAAAAAAGTCAATCTAGCTTTTCTAGAAGGATTGTATTTGAGGATGGGCAGCCGACTACTGGGGGTTTATAAAAACCATCCTAATCTATTTGGTAAAATATGATGAGACTTCAAATATTATTTGTCATCCAGAGTTCAGCCTTAATGACCTTCCAAGTTACAATTAAGACTGTATTTTTCCAAAGTAGAAAACTAAAAAAAAAAAAAAAAAAACAGCAGAGAACTGTAATATTGCCAAAATTTGACCAGACAACAAAAGAAGTTTAAAAGTTCAGCAGTTTTCAATAAGCACTATCTATGCAAGCATTTAAGCATGCCCTACACAATGGAAAGTATTATAATCTGCAATCATTTTCTATATAACATTAAACCAAAATCAAAAAAGTTAAAATACAGAAAGGGAAAGGTCAAACTTTATTACTCAGCTTCTATCTTTCCTATCATTGCAATCTAATGCCATCTAATAGTATACCTTAAACTTCATGTATACCTAAAAACAAAATAGTATTTTAATAACTTGCAGTAGCAATTTTCCTTTTAAAAAAATACATGCTTAACGGCCTCCCTGGTGGTGCAAGGGGTTAAGACGCAACCTATGAAGCTGTGCGCAGCCCCTGCAGCATGAGTTGGATTCCCCAGCTGGCCGGGGAGGTGACCCACATGGCGCAGCAGACCTCTCCTGACTTGCCCACTGCTCCCCTCAGCAGTGTACTTCAGTTAGTCTGCCTGTTCTGCTTCCACTGTCTCTGGTGAATCCTCTCACCCCCCGCATCTCTGGCCTGTACCCCAGTTCTTGTATGCGTAAATAAATCTTTAAAAAAAATACATGCTTAAACCCCAACCTTTACTTGCAATTTCAAATTATATAATTTTCTCAAATAAAACAAGTCTCTCTCTTTTTTTTTTTTTCATTTCCACAGGAATGAGAGATGATTTTCTAGAAAATGTTTTCTTTGGTTTGGTATATTCATATATTTTATCTTTGAAATCACTGCTACTTCCTTGCTTACTTCCCATTGATAAGTATATTCAGATCTACAGTAGTGTTCTTCATATGGTAAATGTGTAATAGTACCCTTTTCTTGAAAGGGTGTGGGGAGATCATTGGCCATTTCTCAATATGATGGATAACTTTCATGTACAGTACTGATGTATTTACCATGCTTGGTGAATATTTGTTATGAGAGACTAGAACAAGAAAGTTGAGGTGAGGGCCTCCATGGTGGTGCAAGGGTTAAGATGCAACCTACGGAGGTGTCTGTGGCCTCTGCAGCACAAGTTCAATCCCCAGACAGGGAGCTAGCCACTTGGTGAGGCAGACCTCTCCTGACTCACCTGCTGCTCCCCTCAGCAGTGTATTTCAGTCAATCTGTCTGTTCTGTTCCCCACTCTGTCTCTGATGAATCCTCTCAACCTCCACACCTCTGGCCTGTACCCCTGAAAAAAAAAAAAAGAAAGTTGAGGCTAAGGTAATGAACCCAAGGTATGGAGGGACTAACCAACATTTGTTGAATGATTGATAATTTATGCTATTTTTAATCCTTGCAAGATATTGCAATTTTGCAGTTGAAGTTTAGAAAGGCACCTTATTACTCAAGGAAATATTTTTTATTTGTTTATGATGCAAAGAAATTGCATTATTTCCTAAGGAAACACTAATGTTGTTAAGAATATGTACCAAGTACCAGGCGAATCCATTACTAAAATCCAAAACCTTTCTATGACATGTTGACATTTGTTTTGTTTATGGCTTGTTTACTTGACCAATTAGAATGAAATATTAATATTGATGCTATTTAATTATATTTATTTATTTTAATGATAATTTATGTATTTTGCTTCATTTTGTGCAGCACCTGAATGAGTTTGCAAATATGAGAGTAGTGATGAGCCTTGGTGACAAATTTAGACTCAGGGCTTGAATTCCTTAATGAAATGAAATTTCAAATATCAAAAGTGCATTTGTTTAGTAATACTAATTTATTCAAGAGCAATTATGTTCATTCTTTCTTGTAACATATGGGATAGATAAAAGAGATACTGTAATTTCCATTCTTTTAAATGTGGAGGCTGATGTGAGGAGACCTGATTTGCCAAAATTCAGAAAGCTAAATAATGGCAAATTAGGAATAGAGGCTATTTTCATGACCCTAGCTTGACTTCCCTTCTTCACTCTCTTCTCTTCATGTGACCACCCAATTTATAGCTTTTGACAGATCTAATCATGTTTTCATTTTTTGTCTTTCTTTGGAAACTTGTATGTGAAATGCTTCATAACCTGTCCCCCAAACATCGTTGCAGTGTTATACACACTACTCTCTCGGTTTTTCTCCCTTTGAGCTGTAGCCTTATACTACAAATGCTTTAAGCTAATTTAGTTCCCCTTTCCTTAAAATTCTTTATGGTGGAAAACTATTATATTTGCTTTTCCTAAAATTCCTTCCTACTTTTCCCTGGTACTTGGTTAAAAAGTGATGCTTGTGATGCAAACTGGGACAGTAAGAACTTTAACTTGGGGTTTTTCAAAATGAAATGATAGAGAATTCACTGTCTTTTCTGCTCATAAAGTGGGAGCTCAAGGAGTTCTTGGCCTTGCTTGCAACCTCAAGGGGAAGCTGTTTTGGTAGAATGAAACTAATATGCAGTGAATAGCAAAATGAGAGGTGGGAGAGGTCCTTTGTGACTTTCAATGCCTGTTTTAGCATTAATTTCCAGATTCATCCTTAAAATTCTCAACTTGTGAACAAATTTCTGCTTCTTTCTAGCCAAAGTTAGTTTGACTTGTATTTTTGTCACTAACAACCCAAGATTATGACTCATGCAACATTTTGTTTCTCATTCATCCTAACTGATCCAGTTTCAATGTCTTAATTTCTGCCCAATTATCTAAATTTCTGCCCCTTATCTGTTTGTTCCCTGTAGCAGTGTGGTACTAGTTTGAGCTTGACAATATTTATGATCTGTCTCATGTGATTATTAGCTACATCACACCTGCCTTCCTCACCAGTCTGTGTACCAAGCAGGTTCAGGTCCAACTCATTAATACTATTTTTAAATACATAATTTGAATATAGTTAGCACTAAATCAATATAAGTGTGCTTAAGTTTTTATTTGATTCTCTTGATTTTTAATGTTTATAGACAATATATAGAATGTGATAAATAATAATGCACATGTATTATTCTACTATTAATGTAAAGATTATCCTGCAGAAATTAAGGAAATTCCTTCATAGTTTCTATTTTTGACTTTTTTCTTTTTGTGGGACCCTTACCAGTGGCCGGGGATCAAACTGGCACTGCAGAGGCTGCGGGCAGCCTCGCAACCCAGCGCTCAACCGCTGCGCCACCAGGGAAGGTCCTCTATTTTTGACTTTTTTAAAGCAAGTTGTCTTTTCATCAGAGTAAGCTTCATGATCTGAGAAGAACTGATTTCAATGAGCTATAAAACCACAGAGAATGTGACACATTGCAGTAGCAAAATTATATTTGTACTTCTTCGTACAGAAGTTTGTGGTATGTATTTATAAAATGCAGTCCTTTCTGGACGATTCAATTGAAAACCATATGCTGTACTTACTAGGGGGTCACAGGTTCTTACGCAACAATTTTCCTTTAGGTTCCATGATTAGACAGGCTTACTATGAAGATATCTGAAGGGAAACAAAATACGAGTATGTCTACACGTGAGGTGGACACTGTGATAGTCTTTAAAGGCATAGAAAGAAAGGATGAGCGCCCGAGAAAATACTGTCAGCTGACTCCACTTTATCTACATGTGAAAACTGAACAAATGAATTGAGGCAATGATTTAAAAAAATAGGTCATTTTTCCCACTTTTCCCTCAGTTATCTGAATCATCTCACAGAAGAACAGGGGATGCAAGAATGATCATAATTAATAATCTCAATTTTATCTTCATATTATATGTGTGGACATGACCACTATTTATTTATATATAGCTACACTGCAAGTTTGATGAAACAACATCTAGTCAAGTGTTTGTCTATTAATAGTCAACAAAGAGTCATTTAAGTCAACAAAAGGGGTGATTTAAGAATATCCATTGCTAAGTAGTATGGATTTTTTTTTTGAAGGACATAAAATATCTGTCTCTGGAGTGAGCTGGTTTCATATGTGAAAAGTTCTAACTTTTGCAATGTAGTGCTTAAGTAATCTATGGACACTTGAAAAAAAAATTCTCACCACTTTTTCAAGGGGGAACTTTTTTAGCTCTCTGTATTCAGTATTGTTGGGAGACAATAAAGAGCAGCAGAAGGGCAATTGATAGGTCTCGTTGACATCCAGATAGGAAAATTTTCCTAGAGGAAAACCTTCAGGCAGAGCAGAATCTCTAGCAACTGAGGAATCTAAAAATAGCAGCAGAAGCAACAACAGAAGCAGCATTTGTAAACTAAGAGATTTTCAGCACTGGTTTGAACCATGAATCATATACCAACACACACTCACACACACACACTCACACTCACACACACTCACATCAAACACAAATACATGTATGCACAAGCCATCTTAGAAAATGGTTTGGTCTGAAATAATTCAGTTTTGAATTAAATAAGAATTACTGAGTGTTTTGTGTTTTTTTTTTTCCTATGGAGGAAATATATTCTAAATAAATAAAAAATATTCTAAATAAACTCAGGCAGGATCTGAATAGTTATTCCCTTTTAATAGTAGGACTGTTATTCTGGTTTCAAATGTTAATGTAGTCTGTCAATTTAGATATAATCGAATAAAGAGTGCACACACAAATGCTTTAATGACCTTAATACAGTAACTTCAGCAACCATATCTTGGTTTCTGAGAGGGTATTAATGAAAATCCCAAACAAATACCGCCAATTTTACTGAATTCTCATTCACTCTACCATCAGAGTTATGAATATATTTTTAAAGAGTAGCTAGACTTTCTTCTGTTTTTGCTTATTGATCTGTTTAACTGTTGTAACAGTTCATGTTTTAGGACCTGGTTTAAGAGAAGACATTTCTTGTAGCAATTGCAATTTTAACAACAACAGATAAACTCTTTGTAGCAAATCTCCACTGGGGTAGAACTAAAATCTGGAAGTAATCAGCCACCACTGAGCATCAGAAATTCTTCAAAAAAAAAAAAAAAAAAACATTTAAACGCAGCTGGAGTCTGCTAGTAGTTGGGATAAGATTCAGGTACCTAATCCCTTGGGGTTAGTCACCATCCTCCTTCCTCCTTGTCTTGGATGTGGAACTAAAAAGCCCCAGGGTGTTGATGGTTGCAAGGAAACTATGGCATCTGACACCTGCTGGGAGCAATAAATGAAGAACTATGCTTCCCTTGTCGGTTTGTTCCTATCCTGCTCACTCCTGTAGTGGCAGTCTTTTCTTCTGCGCTGGATTTCAGGAGAGATGAGCTCTGTTTACCCATGTAAACAAATTTGGTAAGTAAAGAAGACATTGCTGTGCAGTTATTTTTGACACACCTGCTTGACCTATAATATTGGCAAGTCTAGTTAATAAATAAACAGATCACATCTTTCACTTTTGAGAATTATGGTTGTAATTATTCTAGAAGTAGCATCACATCAAGGCAGCCTTTTGAAATCAGCTTGGCTCAGTTGGTTTGTTTACTGTTGTGGTGATCTGTTTCCAGTTAGCTAGCTGAAACTGGTTGATTCTTGAGGATTGGTTTAGGCTGGGCTATCTAATACTTCATGTTCACTAGTCTTATCTATTTACTTTGGGGAAGCTCACGATTCTATTTAGAAGGAAATGGATGCTAATAGGCAAAGAAATGAGTACCTCTCTTATCTATGGTGTTTCATAAAATAAGAAACATACAGTAGTCCAGAAATCTTCTGATAATAGAGGAATATCAGGGTATATGAATGTAGCACTAGCTCCCTTGTCTTCTGGCCTGTGAAAAAAATGAGATTGCTATAGAAGTGAAATTCATCAGGACAAAAGGTTTCTGTCAGCAAATAAAAGGAAAGGCAGACAGCCTCTAAAAACTCTTTCTTAAATTCCTACACCCAGGCACCTAACCTATCCAAATTATTTGCTTACAGAAACAATTACTCTAAACTCTCCCAATTCAACGAGCCATTGATTTTTTTTTGCTAAAATTCATACTTTTCTCTATTTGGCAAGTAAACCAAAGCACAATATTTTGCATTCTGTTGAAATGTATTTTTTTTTTCTCTTCTGAAGAATGAATGAAAATGTGTTTCATGCCATATGCCTGATATTTTCTAGTTGTGCTTGTTCACATATTTTTGACTCTACAATATCTGGCACTGAAAGATGTGAATCCTAGGCATTCTTCAAATACAGTGTTGTTGAAAGAAGAAAACAAAGAAATTGTGTAAAATCTGTTTAATTTTAATTACTGTCAAGGTCAATAAGCTTTAAGAGATATTTCCATTTAATTTACTTATAGCAAAAATATTCTTTCATTTCTCAACAAAACATTATTAAAATCAACAGGCAACTACACATCAAAGACATACTATGGGGGTGGGGAGTAGGATCAAAACAAGGGTGGGAAGAACACAAGGGACCATGGTGATAATTCATGGGTAGTGGGAATTTTATGGGGACTATAACCAAGATGAAAATGCATACACTGTACAAAAAAAAATGGTGTAAAAATATATAAAATAATTAAAAATAAATTAAACAATTTAACCAGAAATTTAATTCAAGTGGCTTTTATTCTTTTAAGAAATGCTGTCTCGTCCCTTCCTCCTACCCATATCTCTGACTCTGACTCTGTCTCTGTCTCACTTTCTCTTTGTACTAGTTTCAAGTAAGGCTAAGTTCTTCCCAGAGGAGAAAAATCATCATCCTGGAGGGCACTGAGGAGTCTTTCAAAGGAGGGAACATAGGGCATGTCTCTCTTTGAATTTTTGCATTCTTTACAGAGTGACTCTCCACCAGCGGCCCCATCTAACAACCTTTACTAAGCAAATGAATGATATTAGGTGTTTGGATAACCTATTTCTCCTCTAACTCTTCCATCTTTAAAGAAACATCTATAGAGCCTACATGGGACGTGCCTAGAAAGATATACCTCTGATTGTTAATTGTAGCTATATCTATATAGATAAGTATGAGTAATTTTGTTTCTTTTTTTTTTTGGCAATATCTGATTTTCCTGTACTGAAATTTGATTTTTTGATAAAATAATTTCAAAATGATGTTGCTTTTAGAACATATTTTCTCTTTGAAAATATGGACTAGGAAATCTTTAACAACCAAATTGCATATTCATTAATTTTCTTTCTGCTAAGTTATTCCATTCCTGTTAAATGTCAGTCTACCTAATGGTTATCAAAGATGAAGGTGCTAAAATACAATTTTTCCCCTTAAGGAGCTCACCAGTGTAGCATTGTTTTTGCAGTGCTGTTATACTGACCATAATTTTCATTTATATATTTCATATCTTTGTTCCTATATTTATAATAATAACTTATTTCTATCCATGTTATCTTTCATACAGTTTACATTTCACTTTAACCTAGAAATTTCTATCTATTAATAAGGTACTTGGGACTTTCATCTTTCCATAAACACTTCAATGGCTTCATCATGATTAAAGTTTAAAAAATTGCAGTTTCTGCTCTTAGGCATGTAATGGCTTAACTAGTATCATTTATAAGTAAGTTTTGAGTTCTGTCACTTAGGAATTGTTCTATGTCCATCTATACCACTGTAAGTAAAAGATTGATTTTGTGAGTTTCTCAAACTACCTATTTCAACAAGTGAATCAATGAAAAATATGCAGTTACATCCAGCAGTTAAACTTAAATAGCAGTTCCACAGATGTTGTCAGAAAAGCATTCTTTGTATGTCAGTAATTGAAAAAGAACTTGATATTGGCTAAGAAAATACTATCTTTTCTTTATCCCCCAACTATGCCATGTACAAAAGTATGAATAATATTTATTATATGACCTATGATATTTATGTATTTCCCGATCATACCCATTCCAGTCATTGTCTGGGTACCCATTTATTTAACTAAAATCTTTGTACAAGATCATTTCCAAGATTTCTTTAAATCTAGACTACTATACATATGATTTCACTAAAGGAATGCACATAATTAATAATTAATGATTGCATCTTTATTCTTTAATAAATGACGATCCCAAGGATAGCAAATATCTCAATGAAACTCTTCCCTTTGTCATTCATACCACCATAATATTGGTATTGAATTGTTAGCATGGTTTAAGTTATGCGAGGTAATCGTTAATAGAAAGTTTAGAAAGAAGATATCCAGTTCCTACTGTTTTTTGGTCTAGTGGAGAGGTGAGTGTTTTCTGTCTCTGTGGGACATTCAGCCATAGAGGACAACAACTTTGATTATTACAGCTTGCAGCTAATTTGTAGAACCAAGAAGTTTTGCTAAACATCCTATAATGCACAGGAGAGTCCCTACTATAGAGCATTATTTGGCTGATATTGTCAGTACTGCACTGGTTGAGAACCTATAGTGAAAGAGGCTGACCTGCATATAAAGGCTCCCAGTATTAACATGACTACATATCAAATCCTTCTAGAAATATACAAAAAAATACAAAATGACTTACAAAGCCCATCTTCAGAGCAATACTAAACAGCTAAATGCAAATCATGTAAAAAGACTTACGGAAGCATCTGAGATTAAAAAGAAGAGAACTAGGAAAAGAAAAAAAAAGAAAGAAACTCATTAAGCATGTGGCAGTAAATATTGGCAAGCAAACTTACCAAATAAAATCACAGTTTCTCATTAAGTGGAGTGTACCCTGTACTACAGAAGCTATAACTCTTCAGTGTAACACTGTTCAAGAACTAAGAGTAGAGATAGCAGAAGAAGCCATTCTAGATGGTTTAAAAAAAAAAGCATTAATAGTTGCCCAGAAAGAATCTCTCTCTCTCTCTCTCTCTCTCTCACACACACACACACACACACACACACACACACATGCACACACACACACTACAATTTCTGCCTTGTCTTGGAAAAATCAAAATTCTTTCAGTGATAAATAATGAAAGCTGAAGTAGCATAGCAGCAGAAGAATGATAAGAACAAAAAGTGTAAAAGAACAGCAAAATATAACAACAGCAAAGAACATTCACAAGCAAAGTAGCTGGGGCAGATGAAAATGTGATCAAAAATTCTGTTATTGAAATATAACAAATAAATGTATGAAAGATGACCACAAAGTAGAACAATAAGAATTCAGAGAATAGTTGTTAGGACAATAGGAAGAGGCCCTCTGCTCCTTCCAGTTCTACAGACATCCACCTCTTTCTGGCAGTACCAGCGTATCCCTCCGACACCATGGTGAAGGTTGAAGTGAACAGATTTGGGTGGATTGGGTGCCTGGTCACCATGGCTACTTTTAACTCTGGCAAGGTGGATATTGTTGCCATCAGTGACCCCTTCATTGCCCTCAACTCCATGGTTTACATGTTGCAGTATGATTCCACCATGGCAAGTTCAATGACAAAATCAAGACAGAGAACAGGCAGCCTGTCATCAATAGGAAGTCTAGCTCCATCTTCCAGGAATGAGATCCCACCAACATCAAATGGGGTGTTGTTGGCCAGGTATGTGTGGAGTCCACTGGTGTCTTCACTACCCTGGAGATGGCCAGGGCTCACCTGATGGATGAGGCCAGTTGCATCATCATCTCTGCCCTTCTGCCAATACCTTCATGTCTATGATGGGCATAGATGCTAAAAATGGATTTGGCAAAATGTAACAACTGTTTTTCTCAATGCAGTCTATTAAATGAGAATATAAAATATGAACATAGATTGAAAACTATTTCAACTGAACAGCAACATTTTACAAAATATGGAGAAGTGACATCATTTTTATCAATGTCAAGAACAAAGCAAAAATGTCTGTTATTTGCACAATTATTAAACACTAAAGATACCAGTATAATTTGGCAGGAAAAAAAATCAGAGTTATAAAAATGTGAAAGGAATAAGTAAAATTATTATATTTCTCATGTATTTATATATTTTGTTTTTATTTATTTGTTTAATATAATTAGATATGCCATTCAGAATATTAAAAAAAAACACTATTTAAAATGTAACCATTATGTTGCACACCTGAAATTAATAACTGATATATATCAACTATATCTCAATTTAAAAATGATAACAAAATGTCATACAGAAAACACTAAAAGTAGGGGCTCCCCTGGTGGCGCAGCAGTTGAGCACTGGGCTGCGAAGCTGCCCACCGCCTCTGCAGTGCCGGTTCAATCCCCGACCCGCCGGCGAGGGTCCCACATGTCTCGCAGACTTCTCCTGTCTCGCCCGCTGCTTCCCTCAGCAGTGTATTTCAGTCAGTCTGCCTGTTCTGCTCCCCGCTCTGGCTCTGGTGAACTCTCTTACCCTTCCGCGCTTCTGACTGTACCCAGTGCTTGTATAAATAAATAAATAAATAAATAAATAAATAAATAAATAAATCTTTAAACAAAGAAAACACTAAAAGTAAAATAATGAAGGCATGTGTAAGGACATAGGTATCTACTATGAGTTCTGAATGATCAAAGCTAACTGTGCTAACTTTACAACTCTGTATCTCTAAAATTAATTCAAAATATAAAGTTTATTGAAAAGGTCACACAAACAAATATAAAATTTTAATTAGGACAGCTCAACAATGGATTGCTTATCTTATGATGAGACTTAAATTAGAGTGATTGGTTCTAATAAAGAATGTCAGGCAAGACTTTGTTGAAAAGTGACACTTCAAGAGATCTGAGGAATGAGTCAGAGTTATTTAGGCAAAGAGCAGATGGAAAAGTATTTCTGGAAGAAGAAACAACATGTGCAAAAAAACTATGACAAAATTGAGGAGAACAAGTACCAGGAACTAATAGATGCTGGAATTTAAAGGTGGGGTGTGTGGTCCAAGATAAAAAGAAGAGCTAACTAATGTCTAAAATCTTCAGGAATGTGTCGATCATATTAAAGAGTTCTATTTTCATTTGGAGAGTACCAATTAAGATCTTATTACTGAAATCCTCATTGA
Source organism: Talpa occidentalis (assembly GCF_014898055.3). Lineage (NCBI taxonomy): Eukaryota > Metazoa > Chordata > Mammalia > Eulipotyphla > Talpidae > Talpa > Talpa occidentalis. The sequence continues at coordinate 96,202,402 of NW_023603184.1, read as the reverse complement.
TAGCTTACCGCTGAGTCTATGATGATAAAATGGAAAATAAAAGGAACTCTTCTACACTGTTGGTGGGAGTGCAAACTGGTCCAACCACTATGGAGAGCTGTGTGGAGATTTCTGGACCTACTAAACATAGAGCTTCCATATGATCCAGCAATTCCACTCCTACGTATTTACCCAAAGGACACAGAAACATCAATTCCAAAGAACACCTGCACCCCTATGTTTATAGCAGCACTATTTACAATAGCTAAGCTTTGGAAACAGCCCAAATGCCCAAAAATAGATGACTGGATCAAGAAGATGTGGTACATATATACCATGGAATATTACTCAGCATTCAAAAAAGATAAACACATGCAATTTGCAGCAACATGGATGGCGCTGGAAGGGATCATGCTCAGCGAAATAAGCCAAAAAGAAAAAGAAATACCGGATGGTCTCACTCATAGCAGGAATCTAGAAAACTTAAATAAGGGACCAGGAAAATGAATAACTATAAGAAAGTGAAAATCAAAATCAACAAAAAACTATGAACCAGAGACACTTTTTGGGAGGTGGAGGGCGGGAGGGGAGGGATTGGGGTCAGATTGGGGGGTTTGCAATTGTATGGGGGAATATAAAAATAAAATTTATTATTAAAAAATGGAAAATAAAGATTTGAGAGACATTTAGGAAGAAACATTGATAGGGCTCAATTTAAAAAAAATGGGAGTTGAGAATGAGAGAAATATCAAAGTTGACTTCTAATATCTATTTTTGTTCCAAGACTATCCTAGTTCTTCCACCTGACAACTAACTAGACATGTAAGCAACCCACCCAAGATCAACCAAGTCCAGTCAGCATGATTCGCCAACCTGCCCCTAAACATAGATTTATGGGTAAGTCTAGGTGACTTCGTTCAAACCCAGTTCAGATCACTTGAACTCCATAGACTGAGTTTAAAAGGTATACTTTATACTACTAAGATCATGTGGTTGTTTATTACCAAACATTATTGTGGTATTGTTAGTGTTGTTTGCTGAGATCTTCTGGGAATCACTGTCAATTATCTAAATAAGAAATCTTTGCACATTTCACCATTTTTCTACTATAGAATTTCCCTCTAATTTCCAGAAGTTTAAAAATCTCAAGAATTGATTTTCCATTCTCCCTTATATAGTCAGTGGGCAGTGAGGCATTAAGGAATATTTTGGTCTGGTCTTAGGCAAAATAATTTAGTGAAAAGAGAAGCCAAAAATATGATCTTTTATTTATGACAGAATTCTCTTTAATCTGACATCATCTA